>NW_017805698.1:4026718-4068572 GCF_001891065.2 Hippocampus comes | reverse complement strand
AATCTCCTTTGTCAAAATATCCAGAAGCTTTTTGAAATCAGAGATAGTTGTTATAATCTAAGAGGTATTAATCAATACAAAAAATCCAGAACAAGAACAAACATCAAGCAAAGATGTGTATCAGTAATAGGAGTTAATCTGTGGAATAAGCTTGAGATGGATCTGAAAATGAGTAAATCTTTGGACGAGTTCAAAAACAAATTCATAAGATTAGTACAAAAAAACTACATAAAACAAAGTTAAGAAGATAAATTTTATATACTGGTACTTATAAAATATAGTAATACTATGGTTTGTTCTTGTTCTGGATTTTGAACAACTTATTGAATGTATTCAAGAAATGTGGTATATATAATGAATATGAGTCATTTGATATAAAAAGTAGAAAGAATAATGATACATATATACAAACCAAAAGGTGTATCAATAGATAAGCATAGTACACAAAAGGGTAAAAGTATTTGATGAAATTTAGATTTCTTCCTTTTCTTTGGTATTGGAAATGATCAATATACATTATTGCTCAAAAAGGGGTAGGACTAGATAAGTTGTATACTTCTTCCTACTCCTTTGAACATATAACTGTGATGATGTTTGTATTACTTACTTTTACTTTTATTTTACTTTCATAATTTTTGTTTGCATTTTGTCATGTTATTGTATGTTTTATATATGTTCAATAAACAATAAACAAACAAACAAACAAACAAACAAACAAACAAACAAACATGTACATCTTCTTCCGCTAAACAAATGAGCCCCCCACGGGAAGTCCACATTCTTTTATCGGAGACATGGGCTGCATTTCCTCAAAAGAATCACAATTTGGGGTTCTGGTTATACGCTGCCATGGAAATCAGGGGACATTTTTATTTAACACAGAGTATTTCACATTTTGTCACATTTGATCTCTTTCAGATTTTTATTTCGTATTTCTAAATGCATTCATGATTGTCCTTTTTAATTCCTTTTGGGCAAACTTCATTTAAGTACATTGAGCATATGCACGTGTTTACACAAAATGCAGTGCAGTGGTATCTTGACTGATGAATGAACGTACGGGTGGTAGAAGCGGTCACTTGGCGGAGTTTGTGCCCATGAGGGGACGCTCAGTTACCCCGTTTAAAACTATCAAATGGAAACCGCAAAGTACAGCGGGAAATGAGGTTGTCTTGTGTCATGCGGCCACGTATTTTGCCACACTTCAAACCAATCGTATTTGGGAACCGTCTTGAAATGTCTTTCGTTTATGCCTGACTGAAAGTCAGCGTGGCATATGCATAATTTACACTGACTTGACTTATGAGGAGGTTATGTTGGAGCAATGTGAACCGTCGCGCAACAAGTGGCCACGCAAACATAACTGGGGGGGGAAAAAAAAGTATCCGAGCAATTAAGTTGATGGACATTGCTACATCTCCAAGATAGTTAAAATGTTATTGCAGTAGTTAAGTTTTACAGCGAATCACAAATAATTTTTGTTGTCCGTATGATTCATAAGGCCACCGTCAGCGGTGAAAATACACTTTAAAAAAATAGCACAACAGACAGTAAGGGAGTTCCATGTCCTGTTTTTAATGTATAAAAATGCCAGAGTACGGGCCATCCCTCATGCAAAGATTTCGGCGATGCCAGCCCCTTTGTCAGAGTAAAAGCGTTCCGCATGGCTTCGACTGCAGCAGGGAGGCCGAGGGGTGGAAACTTATCAGGAGATGCACGTGGCCGTGAAAATGATGACATCAAATTCTTCACCGAAATATATTGTTTGTTGCGCGAGCGATGCCGGCCGAGCTTTATCATGCTTGAATTGAGTGTTTTATATATTTGCTTTGACAGTGACTAATGAACGCGTGTAACATAATGTATCCGTCAGCTGTTGTTTTCTGGACGATTTCATGCGCTCGGGGAAATGATCATGTTCACCCCTCCTACACCCACCCAAAACAAAAAAAAAAAAACAACAAAAAAAGATGATTCAGGGGTCCTCTTGAGAGCAGAGTCGCTGTCCGCCATAGGACACCTTTTTATTTTATTTATTGATGTATTTATTTTTGCACAAGCGGTGGCTACGAAGGCTCAAGATCATGTGACCTTCCGAATAATCTTGCCTGACAAATCTGATATGACATTTTGATCGTGGCAGGGCGATTGTGCAAACCAGGGGTTCAATCACGGCATCTTTAATGGCTTTGGATGGAGGCCAGCCATTCATGACATTGCACTTTAAGGCTTTGCCAAGAAATCTAGCAGCCGAAATGAGAAGGTTGTAGATATTTTCCATGAGGCTTTCTTTTTTTTTATTCTGACCAGAGGCTGCCTTTGATTAATGGCTTTCTCCCCCGTGTGTCGCCTTCCAGAAAATCCCCAAGAAAAAGTCTTCTCTTGTCTTTGAAAGTGAGCAGGTTGACCATGACTAAAGTGTCAGCAGCGAGAACTATTTCAATTTGGGCTCCCTGTTTGCTCATTTAGGAAACACTGTGAGTCTAAGTGTTATAAAAACGAATAGATCCAGCGAGGGTATTTTGCATGATTGTATTTATCGAGTTATATCCACGACTCATCCAGAAGAAAAAGCGCTTCATAGGAATATTGATCGCAGTGAGACACTTGTGTTATGAGTCAATTTTTTTTTTTTTTTTTTTGCCGGCAAAGTATTGCATTTTCACAGGTAAACCTTGTGGGGTTGCCGGACCTCATTTGTGTAAACTTGGGCTGCTTGTTCTCAAAGGAATTTAGTCGCTCTTTCCCCGAGTGGATAAGTGAAAACCAACTCTTTTAGATCCAACTTTAAAAAAAAAAAAAAAACACCATCTGGTGTGTCAGTTTACTTGTTGTCTGGTGTTTCTCTTTGAATTGAATTGAATTGAATACAACTTTATTGTCAAATGTGCTGTACAGCACAGATGAAATTTCTTCCCTCTCAACATAAAACAAGAGGAGCCGCTGCGGGTGTCCGCGCCGCCATCAAAAGAAAAGTTAACAAAAAAATGACAAAATAATACAAGACAACACATGAGACACAGACAATCGTGCAATCTTAACCACCTTCCTGCATACACTTTGTTGTCTGAAGCAGTTATTGATGAAAGAGGAGCGAATCAAAGTGTCCTTTTCACCAGTGGATCAAAGACGTCATGCTCTTCAAATCCATCTCAAGGCTGCTGTCAGGTTTTCTGTAGTCTGCTGCATATAAAGGTGCCTAATTCACGTCAGTAACTTTGTCCCCAACACAATAAATGGTATCAGTGTATTCATCATAAAGTTACACTTTGATTTCATTATTTTAACTCTTTCATGCACCCTGTAACCTGACAACAAGGTAAGCTGTCCACTGTAGTAACCGCTGTCCCTGAAAGGGTTAGTTTGGCGCCACTTTCCGAAACGAGTGACCTTATAAATTCGAACCGATTTGTAAATGTTAGAACACCGCATCTGTTATGAACAGCGCATCGCACAAGTGGTGAGCACATCTGGCTCTAATTCTGACGTTCGGGTTCGACTCTCAGCTCTGCCATCCTGTGTGGATTTGAGATCATTTTCCCACATGCTCGCATGGATTTTCTGCATGTACCCCGGCTGTCGCTGAAATTCCGAAAACATGCGGAATAAGTTCATTGAAGACTCGAAATTATCCAAAGGTGTGACTATAAGCGTTAATGTTTGTCTAAATATGCCCTTTATGTGCTGGCAACCAGTCCTGGGTGAACCCTACCTCTTCGTCCTCTGGGAAAAAAGTTCCAGCTCACCTCGGACTCAAATGAGGACAAATGCCTTCAAAAATGTGCGCATGGACTTTCAAGCTGTATTTTGTTTTTCTTCTATATTTTTTTTTTTTTTTTTTTTTTTGTGAACTGCTAGCACATGCATATGATTTGTATCTTAAGAGCTCACATCTTTAACAGAAAGGAATTTTTCCAAGCTAAATAGTTTTCACAGACCCATGAACGAACTATTATTCAACTCCCGAAATAAAATGAGAAATAATCACATGACTGATGTTAGAAGTATAATCAGTAAATGACTATAAAACAGGTAGAAATGGCAGCAGGTTTTAGCAATTAGCTCGGGCTGGCTACTTGGCAAATCCAAACGACTGCCATGCTTCGATACTTTTATGTACCTATAGAAATACCATCATTTCATAAGATATTAAGGATCATAAAAAAAATATGTCAAATCTCATGCGTTAAGTAAACAGAATTAACTCCAGTGTGCTTTGCTTTTTCTTTGAGTTTCTTTGTGATTTTTTTTTTTTTTTTGGTGACTTATGGATTAGTAAAATTACCGCAACATGACAAAGGGTATGGCGGCGCACTACAATATTAAGCAACACAATGAATCAATCATACACACGATTGTGTATTTATACCAATAATACCGAGCAGTTTTTCAAGAACACAAAGCTGTTTTAAAACTGCGCAATCCCCCCTTTGAAGTGAGCTGACTGTTATTCAAACTAATATTTGGCACCTCTATGGCAACTTGCGAGAAAATCCTTCGCCGCTCTGAGAAACGTGTTTGGAGAAAACAACCACACATTGTTCCATAAAATAAAAGGCCGAGTTGGTTCAGCTTGTCTTTGAGCGACGTACGGTAACCTGAAAATGCAAAAAAAAATAAAAACGAGTGGAAGGACAATGTCGCATAAGGAAAAACGCCCACCTCAACTCTTCTGAAGCTAACAAATGAGTACTTTTACTATTTTGCTGTTTCATTATCCAGTGGGAAACGTCTCTTTACGACGGTAAGGACGGTTAAAATACGACATAAAAAATGGCCTCCATTTAGAAAATTAGCCAGAAATGCAAGTTCATTCACACATTTTGAAATTAATAATTCACCTTTGGCGGTTTTACCGTATTTACCTTTCATGAGGTAGGCTGGTAGAAACCATCAAGTTCTTATGTCTGATGAGATGTACGTCGTCAAATTTGCCTTCACTTCCCAAAAATACGGTTCCGTGCCCTAGAGAGGTCTTCAACCCTCGACCCTCATTGACTGGTCACGGCCGAGGAGTCGGCGGCTGCAAACCGTGCGCCACAAGTGTTAACACCAATTAAACAGCCAGAAGCCTCCTGTCATTCTTCACACTGCGTGACACACACACACACACACACACACACACACACACACACACACACACACACACACACACACACACACACACACACACACACCTTCAACTTTCCACAGATGCACATCGAATGGTAGCAGATCCTTGCATTTCCTGACATTTTGCAGCAATCGATTGCAATTTAATCAGCGTGGGCGTGCTGTTATCAACCCTGCTCGCAACAGCTGTTGAGAGGGGATGGAAGAAAAAAAAAAAGAAAACAGATTTACAGCGGGGCTGAACTGTAAAATACAAGACTGCAACATTAAGGTTGATGATGGCAATGGCAGATTTTAGAGCGCGTTATTTATTGTCATGAATGCTCATTACTGCCCATCTCCTTCTATCAGTCACAAAATATCAGTAAATGTCTTCTTTTTTTATTTTTTTCTTTCCATTTGATGGTCACAAGTCCATCATTCTTTCAAATCTTCATTGCCTTGGATGCAGTCAGCTTTTAAGCTTCCCCACTGCGGAATAGCCTCAAATAACTGAACGGTTTTATGCATCCGAAAGAACAACGAAGTCTCCTTCCCAGTGGCGAATCGCACATGTGCGTTTACATTAAGTAGGGGGGTGTTAAAGAAGGTCCAAAGATGATCTGAAAAGTTAAAACAAGGCGCGCCTAACTTTCATGTCGCAAACTGTGAACTTTTTGCTGCGGATTTTAAGAGACCCCACAAGCTCAGAATCGCCCTGAGGTAACCGTAAATAAAGTCTGTGCCTTGCTACCAATTTCCCAAAGATTTAATGGGGGCGATAATGTGTTCAGATGAAAATTTGTCTCAGTGGGGAGACCTCGATGTGTATTGCACGATGCAGATTTTCACCCATTTGCATGTGTACTTGAAAAAGGTAGGGAAAAAAAAATAAACCCTCATTGTTTTATTAATTTGCACTACGGATGTACAGTTACAAAAGAAAATCAGTGCATATAATGCCGCCGGTTATTTAGTTTTTTTAATGTATTTATCTAAAAAGTATGATTGTTATATGTGCCTGACATTACTTTTTTCATGTTCTGATCAGATAGTGAGCCAGCATGAGGCTGGGGGTCTCCGTATTCAAGTAAATCAGTTTTTTTTTTTTTTTTTTTTTTAAGGATTTGCAATTATTTCTCACGTTTTTCAGGTGGATTGCACATCTTAAAAAATAATAGTGTGCACATTTCATGGCTCGGTGATGTTGTCTAGAGTGATAAATTCTGGTCAACAACTTTTCAAGTGAATATTAATGTATATGTTCCTTGGTTGGTATTTTTTAATCACCTATGTTAGGTGTTGCTTGTTGAGAATGTTCAGCCCGTCAGGTGTGAAGTTTTGGCCGCAGCTCGCGTTCCATTACGCAAGTGTACATGTTCACTGATCTACAGTGGAACATCTCAAGTGAAACACCCCCAAACATGGTTGGTGAGATGTCTTCTAACTTTCAAAATAAATCGTTGGGTTTCCACACCAAACTTCAGCCTAGAGCTCTCCCAACTAGTCTATGTGAATAAAAGCTTGTTCGGATGAGAGGTGGAAGACCTTTTAGCATGAGCAGAATCATTCAGCTACGATCGATTCAATGCCCTGTGCATGAAATGACCTGAATGGAGAATATTCACAAGCACATTTAAGTTGTGATTTAGTTATTTCATACAGGTAACTCAGATTTAGAGATTACAAGAATGGATTTAGTGAGACTCGGATGGTCCCACTGTATCCTAAACAGTGATGCCATTGTAATCGATTCGATCATTAATTGGTCATTAACAATTCCGTTGATTGCGTGCAATTGATTAGGTGATTAAAATCGTCTGGAAAGGACTTGGCTGCAATCAGCGGATGTGCTGTCGATTCAGTGTCAGCTTGTTTGCAGTTGAAAGAAGAGCAGCCTCATACTGAAGAGGAATTTGAGCAACCTGACGTCCAAGTTATGGCGCTCATACTCTGAGCCACAACGTTCTGCTTAATAAAACACCGGCACAGAAACAGTTCGAAACATCCACAGATTGTCCCATATGAAAAAAAATGTGTGCGTGTGAAATATATATATATATATATATATATATATATATATCATTCGTGAAATGTAATTATGTCTCCCAGTACTTCAGCATTGCGAGTTGTAATACACTCACTGAATGAAATTATCAATATACAGCCCAGAGATTCACGTAGCACTCATCTCTAAAATAGCATATGTTCCTACATTCCCTGTGCATATTGAGATGAAATATTGATTAGGTGTCCCTGGAAAAAGTCAGAGCTGGAGCTGTTAACTTGATGATATTTGGCCAATATGCACCTTCGGCTTAATTGAGTGGAGACATTAATATGTTGACGATGTATACACCTATTACCTGAGCCCTACTTGCCAGCCACTGAGTGTTAGTCTGCCTCAGGCTGTACAACAAGACGGAGCTGGAAAATGGAAGGCATCCCAAAAGGTGCTCAACTGGTGGAAGGTCTGATAAACACGAGAGAACTGCCCTGTGTTTATTTGAGTCCAGTTGGAAGCGGGTAGCGTGGTAAAAGGATCACCACCGGTGTGGAACGAGGACATATGAGAGTTCTGTTGATACATGCGTGCAAACGCGTGAGCTGTCATACATCACAGCGCGAGTTAATTATCACGCCGAAAAACAAAATGAGTTGAACATGCAAAATGTTTGCCCAATGGCAAAAAGGTGTAAAGCTTTTTGAGGGAGATGCAGAGAAGAGCTGCAAATGATCACCTCTAATTATGAGAGCACACACAGGCTGTCATTAAAGCCACCACGTGTGTTACCGTGGCAACTTCTGCTTTTTTTTTTCTTTTTTTTTTTTTTATACGCTTGTGAACAATCAAAAGTTGCCCCCGATCCCCCGGTGGATTAAAGTCACGTCGCTAAATAAAGCTCAAGTATTCTGCCGACACACTTTGACAGTTCATGTTTGTCTGCTCTCTGCGGGGAATAGCGCGGAACAGCCCCTTTCTGCCGCAACACTCCACAATCAAAGCGCCAATGTGAATCTTAATTGCAGAACAATTACTAAGACACGTAACGGCGCCAGTGTCACATTTTGACAGGTCACCATAATTGGGCGACGCAGAGTTGCGGCCTGGAGCTCTCACGTGACATCACATTGTTCTCGTTGTGGTTTTACACTTGTGAGCTGGAGTGACGCTGCATTAAAAAGCCGGAAAAAGGGCAATTATCCATCGGATGGAGTTTTTTTTTCTTTTTCTCAAATATATGTCATATGGCTAGACAGTGGACTAGTGGTGAGAATATCTGCATCACAGTTCGAATGTTCAAAGTTCAAATCTCAGCTATGGCTTTCCTATGTGGAGTTTGTATGTAATTCTCAGACTTTTTTTTTTCTCCGGCGTAGGTTCATTGTATCTGTTGATACATGCGTGCAAACGCGTGAGCTGTCATACATCACAGCGCGAGTTAATTATCACGCCGAAAAACAAAATGAGTTTAACGTGCAAAATGCACATTGCACATATGTGTGAATGTGTATGAGAGCATGTTTATCTCTATGTGCCCTTCAGTTGAATGGCAATCATTTTGCTGATTTATAAAAAAGTGGATCTAAAAAAAAAATCAACACATTTCTGTTCAAACGCCAGGCTTTTGCGATACACAAAAATGAGAAGGAGTTAAATTATTTCAATGCTTTTTCCACCATTAATGTCACATATAACCTATTCAACAGTTAAAAAAAAAGAAAACAATGACAACTGACAACGTGTTGGCACATTATGGTAACTTTTGTTTTCATAGAACAATGAAGAGGGGACGCTTTGCTTCAAGGTGGAATGTTTAGTGTGCAGCTTGTACGTCTCCATAATTTCACTTCACTTTTGTTTGTGCACACCAGTGGCGGATGCTGGTCTGTCAAGGAGGGGAAGCTCAATTTCGGCCTACATCATAAAATGTGTCCGTTTATTTATACGTGAATTCTACTCTCCGTTCCTTTTCAAAAAAATGAAAAGGATGTCTTCACCATAAGATCGGTGAGTGGCTCATTTCGTTGTCAATCAAAAAGAGATTCAGCCTCAGACAGATCATCCAATCATCATGCAGAAAAGCTGAGCGTCCGGGCCAGCCTATAAACGCCCACTGTCCATAGACTCCCAGAGACGCTGAGCGTCCAATGGGCGGGACAAAACCAGCATTGATCCAATGACTCGTCTCGTTTCAATGCATTGGGACAATCTACACCAGGGGTGGGCAATCCCAGTCCTGGAGGGCCGCTATCCTGCATGTTTTCCATCTGTCCCTGTTGCAACACACCTGATTTAATTGTTCAGGCCTCGACAGAGCTTGATGATGATCTGATCATTTGAATCAGGTGTGTTGGAGAAGGGACAGATGGAAAACATGCAGGATAGCGGCCCTCCAGGACTGGGATTGCCCACCCCTGATCTACACTGAACTCTCTAGACGCCCAGCGTCCGCACGTTTCGACGCTCAGCGTCCACATAGTTAAAAGCACAGTGAAGCTGCGGGAATGAATGAGAAGAGAGTCGCGTCGTAACTAGTAATAAGACGCTGATTAATAAGAAGCGTTGTAGCGCATATTTAGTCAATGAGGTCCACACAATTGTACGTACACACATATATTTGATCACTTACTTTTTGACATTTTAGTCTTAGAGCAATCGCCTCTGGTGCACACCCTCTTCTAACCGGCGTTTGTTCAGAATGAACCAATGTTATTTCGATTGTTAAACCTGCTGCGGCCATTCAAGTGCCTCTGATTAACGACAAACAAAGCTCTGAAGCTCTGGGAGGCTTTTCCTGACATTTTTTTTGCTTTCTATCAGAAGCCCAAAGCCGCAAAATGTTTTCCAACAATTGTGAGACAGGCCTCAACTTTGACAATATTCAAATCCATGCTGAAAACAGTTCTAGTGAATTTTAGGGTGGTTTTATTTGCCTTCGGGTAATTTCATCTAGCTGTAAAGCGCATGGAAATACCTGGTGCACGAATTGTGCTCTACAAAAGAAACTTTTCCTCGCATGCTATATGGAAGTCTTCATAATTTCCTCCGTCGAGCAGCAGCTGAAGAAAAACAGCCCCCTAGGCATCGTGGCACGATGCTGCCACCGCCGTGCCTCATGCCATGTGTTCTTTCACTGATGAGGAGAGTTTTGTTTGTGCCAAACGGAATTCTGGCCAAAAAGTTCAACCCCGGTTTCATCTTACTAACAACACATTTTCCACATATGAATTCAAGTGTACTGTATTTATGCAAAATGTAGCCGGGCATGGATCCTTTTCTTTGGAAGAAAAGGCTCCTCCCATCTTGCCGCAATACCCTATCGGCCAAAGATAGGAAGAAAACAGGAGATTTATACTAAACAGCTAGTATTTGCCAGAAATGATTGCTTAAGCAGCCTTCCTAACCAGTTTTCTTTTTGGAAGGACATGCGTAGATGTCAATATTGTGTCGGGTTTTTTTTTTTTTTCCACTTGACAGTGACTCTCTGCACTCTGTTCCGTAGTATATTTAATGCCTTTGCAATACTTTCTTCTCCTAAATGATATATTTGAACAATGAGAATCATCTGATGCTGTGGAAACTCAGTAGCTCGCGCCTTGCGCTGTAAGATATGAAAATATCACGAAAAAGGATATTAGAACAGCTGCAGTTAATTTGGGGTGAATCAGAGGTATTTCAAATGATGGCAGATTTAAGATGAGCTTGAATGTGATTGGTTGATTCTGAACACAGCCACATCGCTAATGATAACAGGGTGTGCACACTATTCAACTCTTCAAAATACGGCAAGGAGAAGAACTGCTGGACCAATGGCACTGCTGGACCAATGGCAAGGACGAATTTCATTACCATGAGCTCAGGTGTTGTGACTAGGTGAGCAACACATTATATGGATTTTCTCGTGTGGAGGCAAGCACTTCATACATCAATTTTTCCGATCCACTTATCCTCACAAGGGTCGCCGGGGGGTGCTGGAGCCTATCCCAGCTTTCTTCGGGCAGTGGGCGGGGGGCACCCTGAACCGGTTGCCAGCCAATCGCAGGGCACACACAGACGAACAAACATCCACGCTCACACTCACACCTAGGGACAATTTAGAGTGTTCACTCAGCCTGCAATGCATGTTTTTGGAATGTGGGTGGAAACCCAAATATCCATAGAAAACCCACACAGGCCCGGGGAGAACATGCAAACTCCACACAGGGAGGCCGGAACTGGAATTGAACCCGGTACCTCTGCACTGTGAGGTCGACAGGCTTACCATTGGACCACCTGGCCACCCGCACTTCATATAATTCAATTTGTGTGGTGCTCCGTGTATATGCCGCATCCAGCGGACACATTGCCGCACACAAATACGCTCACGACTACCGCATCCATCACTTTACGGAGCACTCACGTATATGCCTTATCAAAAATATATAATGAATATGAGTCATTTGATATAAAAAGTAGAAAGAATAATGATACATATATACAAACCAAAAGGTGTATCAATAGATAAGCATAGTACACAAAAGGGTAAAAGTATTTGATGAAATTTAGATTTCTTCTTTTTCTTTGGTATTGGAAATGATCAATATACATTATTGCTCAAAAAGGGGTAGGACTAGATAAGTGGTATACTTCTTCCTACTCCTTTGAACATATAACTGTGATGATGTTTGTATTACTTACTTTTACTTTTATTTTCCTTTCATAATTTTTGTTTGCATTTTGTCATGTTATTGTATGTTTTATATATGTTCAATAAACAAACAAATACAAATACAAATACAAATACAACAGGGCAGCGGTGCAGAGCGGCCCAGTGACAGGCACATTTTGAGAATTTGGCATGTAACAACATATTTACTCGGCTGTTTAATTTCACACTTGTTGGGGTGGGTAGGCACACCCGAGATCTAACTATTTGCACACAAGCAATTAAAAAGTTAACTTTTGCTAATACGTCGCCACAATTATTTGCACTGAACGTTACTGGAATTGGTATTTTAGAGAAGGGAAGTGTTGTGGCTATCCCGATATGGAGCCTACTAAGTAATTGGCACCCCGCCACGTATTTCCAGAGAAAAGACAGCACTGTATGTGACCACTACTCTGATTAAACGGGACCAACTTCAACTCCCAACACACTTGCTCATTACGACCTCTCTGACCATGGTAATTACCTGAGCTCTTGAGTCATCCGAGTCAAAAGATAAAACCCGCAGAGATCTTGCTCACACTCACTAGCACACTGCTTTGTTGTTGGGTTTTTTTTTTTTTTGTTTTGGTTTTTTTTTTTTGGTTGTTGTTTTTTTTTTTTTTTTGCAGTTGTCTCGAGCGACTCCCCGTCCATTCGGGACCTGGGCGATCATTCGCTGTGTTTATTCAAAAGCAGCCGCAAAGAAAGTGTTGTCTTTAGTTTGCTTGTCAGCATGAGAAGGGCAGATAAGCCCAATGTTGTGTTTAATTAAGAGGGTAGGATCTGGCTTCACACAAACGCAGGCAGATAGCACACAGCAATTGACCTTAGTGAACATGTCTGCTTGTTATCTTGCTCCCATCATCGAGCTGTGAGACAGTCAACACCTCTCAGACATTCGATCCGCCCCAATTTTGACAATTTACGGCAGAAATGTGATTTTTTTTCTCTATATCTTTTTTTTTTCTTCATTGAGGCAAATTCGTGGACATCTTTTTGCCTCTTGCTACATGTAATCACGTTCCTAACACATGAATAATGAATGCACATCAGGACCCACTTTGGCACCGGCAAATTGCTTCTCAGCAAGCTGCTGTGACAACTTGTCAAAGTTGTTGTGACACAACTAAAGGCTATGTTTACTACTTAAGAATACAAATAATAATAATAATACTAAAAATAAATACCAGGCTACTTTGGAACCCAAATTCACATTCAAATCAAATTATGTTGATCAGATTGAGGCACTAAAATGCGTGCCATCCATCCGGCAATCGTCCAAATTAGATTTACCGGTACATCCAATTTGGACGCGCATCTTTATGGGTGCGGGTTAAATGGTGACAGGAAAGAGAATGCTGCAATTGTAATCAGGTTTTTAACTTCTGTTTTATAGGTCAACAGTGACATCTTCAGGTAGAATGCATAACTGCGTATCTCGGGTGATTCATAGTTTCAAATCATGAGTCACAGAGAGAAATGGGAGCAATAGGTAATGGCTACAGTGCATTTAAAATTTAACACGGGTCATTGGGGGTCTTCTCGTGTTAGTTGTGGTTCAAGTTTCAGTGTAATTTGTCCGAAATGACTCGTTTCTGGCTCCGACATCACATTTAGATGACTGTTTATACCTATAATGGCCTTTTTATGACTTGAGACACATTATGGTGATGAAAAAGGTTTATTTTTCTTTGACATGAGCCGAATAAATGACCTTGGAAGGGTAGTGTTTTTTTTTTGTTTTTTCTGGCTGATGACTTGTTATTGTACACAAACTTATTTCTGTATTACTACAAATAAGTTTAATTACCTGAACTGAAGCAACAAAGTAATTGTATTTTGTTTCTCTGCTCAGGTACATTTTCCAGGTAACTGTACAGTAATTTACTCCCTACATATGTAAACAAATACCTCGTCTCGTCAAAATACTCAAATGACGAAAAAAATTTAAAACAAGTGGGAAAGCAAGTGGTATTGAGGAACGTGAACCAGGAAGCATGAACAATGACGAAGAACCGGTCTGGAGAAACAAGATATTCCCCATCTATGGCCTTATTGACTGAAAGAGAACTGTCTGATGTTCTCCGCTTACTCTAATTATTTGTGGCACTTCTGGCAGGCGGAAATACAAGTAAAGTGTATTTTTCACTTCAAGACTGTAGGCCAAGTGATATAATTTCTTCACAGTGCGATCACTATGTAAGTTAAAAGGAAAACGTTTTTTTTTTTTTTTTTGCAGAGTCGTTTTATTCCATTGTGTCAATTTATCAAAATGGGTACATTACTTCTGAACTTACAGCAAGGACATTTTCAGACTCCTTCGGATCAGTCAGATTTTTTTTTTTTTTTTACACAAGTATCGCTTCTCCGACTTCGAGCACGCAGTGTGAGTACTTTTGCAACATCTGTATATTTTTTTTGCTTAAAGTCATACAGCATGTGAATTGCAATTCAGAAAAAAAAAGACATGGGCAGCAGAGGGCGTCATAGCAGCTATAACCGCTTCTCTGTCTTCCTGATGAGCATTTAAGACTGAAAGCACTGAAATTGTATCCCTAATCCATCCATCCATCCATCCATGCATTTTCTATCGCTCTTGGCCAAATTAGGGCACCAGTACTTAATGAAATAAACAGAGATGTACTTACAGGTATACGATACAGTGCAGTGTCCACTCAGGTGAGTGCAAATAAAAGCTGCCGTCAAGCTGGACCTGAAAGAGAATTAAAAAAAATAATTTAAAAACACTCAATAAATCCCAGTATGTTTTAGCAATCGCACAAACAATAAAAATCTTGTATGTCTCCTAATGGCTGTGAAGAAAGAATGTAAATTCTCTAATATTAACATATACACATTTACCCCACCAGGCAACGGAACGGCGCAGAAGAATTGGATGTGGCAAGTGTTTGGGAATAATAAATACTATATATGCAGATGTGAATGGCAAACTGCACATTAATAAATAGATAATATAACAGCGCTTCACTCGTTAAGTAGGCCACCTCTGAGACATGTCTTAGACACACCACAACAACGTGATGTATTTTAATTTTGTCTTTTTCCATTTCAGTGAGCTTTTGACATTCAACCCTTTTGAACAGGAATGGGTTAAAAAAAAAAAAAGCACTTTTTTTTTTCCCTTCTGATTCTCAGAACCTTTTGATGATATTATGGACCATAGATGATAATTTATCTGTGTATGTGTGATATATACACACGCACACACACACACACACACACACACACACACACACACACACACACACACACACACACACAAACTATTAAATCTTAAATTTCTGCTCAGCTGTCTAAGAAAAAGCAGAGCAAGTCTGAACCCTACCCCTTGAGAAAGCATTTATAAGACCTTTAGGCAACTGTCAACTTCCACTATGTCACAAACATTCAGTGCAAATGAGCAACAGGAAAATATAATAATAATAAATAACAAAGCTTAATGTGGTGCTTTCTGCATCTGGTTTTGATTGCAGGAATAAGGAAAAAAAGGCTTAGGGCTTGAATCTTAATGGTTTATTAGAGCCGATAAATATGTTTTAAGTGTTACGGTTTGGTCTGCAGTGGATGGCATAACAAGCCACCGCTGACTTCTATTCCTGCATCTGCCCGATATGGAGGTGAATAAGTCGGGAGCATATGGATCCATACGCAGGGTCAAAGATGAAGTCCATGATGGCCAAGTCATGCAATCTTCATCCCTTCTGCATGGAAACGAGTAATAATTCAGTAGGCATGTTCAAGGGGCTGCCTGCTGTTAGTTTACTTGTAGATGCTTTTCATGCTTGGAGAAACTTTATCCTTCTCCTCCTCCTCTCCCACCTCCCCGCTGCTATCTTCACAGACTCTATCTTTAAACTACTTTTTTTTAATGAGAGGCTTTAACTTTAGCAGCCACACTTTTTGATAGAGAAGAAAATGGAGCCGAACAAGGAACACGGGGTACTTCTCACTTTGACCTCAGCAACCTATGCCGTCATGTGCCGGCTGCTTTAAAATCAATATGGTTCATCTTACAGGTACCTGAGGAATCATCCTTTGGTCAGGGAACGTGTTAGGTTCATCGAGCTCAATATCTACGTCAGATAGGTGAAATATACTTTAAAGTCAAGAGGAAGAGAAGACTGGATGGGATTGTTGGATTGATGGAATATTTTAGAATGAAGAGGATTCTTTCTCTCACAAGGTCTTTGTTTTTGTTTTCTTTATCCTGTGACTTGAAGAAGGAACAAGTGATGTTTGACCTCAATTACCAAGCCATGCTGTGTCAGGCCCTTGAAAACGAATAGGCTTTGAGAACTGCAATATATTCAAAAATGCTATTTTGTTTATATTGTCATGCCTCTGAGAGAGACTGAATGAACACTTTGGATTTTTAGATGCAGAAAAAGAACACCATTTTCCTTTTTTTCTTTTCTTTCACCATGTCATTTGACCTTAGTCACAAATCCTTGATGGTGAGAAATTGGTTCTGGGCTGAGCAATGACAAGGAACATAAAAATTTGACCTCATCTACCGCAACAGTGCAGACCAGAGTTGTCACAAATCTTGCTCTGTCAAGGCCTTGGGTTTTTTTTTTGTTTGTTTGTTTGGTTTGTTTGTTTTTCCCTGCCACTGTCCCAAAAAAATTAAAGACCACAGGAAATGGTTAGTTGAACCCAGACCATTAACATTTAACTTCAACTACCTGTGTTCACATTCCTTTCAATTTTGCTCACGTCAGAAATCTATGTAATCAACACTATTCTTGATGTGCCTCTAATTTTACAAGTTTTTGATAGCATGTTTTTTTAGCTAGAATATGAAACCTTGATAAAAACATTGAAAATAAATTAACAATTAAAAAAAATAGCAACTATAAACAAAGAAATATGAAGCTTCAAAATCAAGCTTTTCTCTCCACTCTCAAAGACTATGAGTGTGACTGCTGAATGCACTGAAACCACACACTGCTCAACTGTCAATCACATACCTAGGAATATGGATGCTACATAGCATCTCTCTTTTGCCTACACGTAACTACATATTGTATCGAGTGGTGTAAATATATCAGCTGAAAGCCTCCAGTGGGTGGAATATTTCACCGGGGTTTTCCATGCTGTGACAACAAGGCGCTCTAAAGTGGCAACACCAGCACTAAGCCTCGTGCACACATGTTAGCTGTCAAGTAAAACATTTACTCCCTCCTCGCTCTTCTTTCTCTGAATGGAATCACACTCACAGCCAACAACGAGGCTCTCTAAAGCAGCCACACAGTCTGTAGAGACCTGGTCCACACAATGGATGTCAAGTTGGGCTTTGATTTTTATTCATTTTTCCCCGCTCATTGCTCCTTCGTCTTACTCTGCATATTACACATACTCAGGGATAACAACAAGGCGCTCTGAAATGACCACACCAGCGAAGTGTCCATTTCAGGGCGTTGGCATAGCTAACGAGCGAAATACGCCGCATAACTGCTGACGGGAATGAAGGGAATGAAGTTCTTACATAGCGGAGGAGTAAATCAGGCCCAGGCCGAAGCATTTCAGCCATGCCCCAAAAAAATCAGTAACACTGAAAACTGGTTTCACAGTACAGCTCCACAACCAAGTACTAGAATCAGTCTTTGCACATTTTGGCAATTATCTTCAAACAAGCATACTATTTAAAAACTAATCCTTGAATTTACTGAACAATAGGTGTGTTATTTACTTCAGTATCGACACTGTTTGGCATTGATGCACGCAGAGTTATTTACATGCAACTTCTCGTGCGGGGTGTTTGATGTGTTTCATCGACTAAAATAATGCAATAGTGGATTTGTGTCACTTGAAATGCAAAAAGGCATTAAATTGGAATTAGACACTTGAACCTAACAGTGTAAATCCAACCGTAGAATTACACTCCTAAAGGCATGCAGAACAAAAGGGATGCATTAAACCTTAGCCACCTTGGATCAAATACAATCGGAAATCAATAGTGTTGTTTAAATATGGAGCCATACTCGTGGAAAAAAATCCTTTGCGGACAAAGGACACTGAATTTGATGTAGTCCCATTACGTATTAAAAAAAAAAAAAGACCACAAAAAAAGAGCAACACCAGCATTTTTCAGTTTGGATAATGCTGTAGTCAAAGCCCAGGTCGAGCACATATTGTTGGGACACGAGGACGGCTTGTTAGAGCAGGCCACGAAAGATGTTGCCAGACAGCAGCAGAGCAGATTTATCATGCCAAACACTCTTACTTGTTCCAGCTGGACGCAAATGACAAAGTGTGCCGCGCGCCATCTGTAAGGAGCGTCTATCAGAATAGAGGGCCATGATGCGCGGCGGCGCGATTCCAGCTCGCCGTACACGTATTTCTGACCTCCCAGCATCAGTTAGTCACCAGATTGTCTTCCACGCATTTGTTATGCTTTCGCTTTACATATGTTGAATGTGTGTGCGTGCGCATAGAGAGCTTCTACACTAAATTGTTGAGGATAATGCTGAATGGCAAGGAAGCCCCTGAGAGACAGTAAACAAGGGTGTCGTCATGTCTTTCCTGTCTATCTAGTGAGCGAACAGGAACTATGGACTAAAGGCCAAGGGGGAAGTGTTGGGGGAGTGTAGGACCCAAACCAGATGGCACTGTTTTTCTTCTTTCATTTTTAAGCGTCAATGCAGAGCAAGGACTCATTTTGACGATTATACGGTCTGTGAATCTTTGTATAGTGCTTCTGCTCTGAGATGTTGGATTGAGAATCAGCTTCTGCCACAAGAAAACATACTAACCTTTACACACTATTTTAAGGATTAATGTTCTTAAAGGGGAAATCAACCCCAAAATGTTGTTGACAGTAATGTGTGCTATGCGCCTCCACTAGTGTTACCAAGGTATTCTGATTCATATTGGATTCGTGGAATATGATTTAAGCAGTAAAATCCACCCGTCTTTAGCCATCACAGGGAGCACCCATCTTGCCCCTTTCTGTCGACTGAAAATGACGTCACAGTTGCTCAGGTAACGACCAATCACGGTTCACCTGTTTTCTGAAGCTGAGCCATGACTGGTCATTACCTGAACAAAGAGCAACTGTGATGTAATTTTTAGTTCACAGCAACTGGCAAAATGACCGCCCCCTGAGATGGACACAAAGGGGTGGAGTTCACTGCTTAACTTGTATTACAAACACAATATTCATTAGAATGCTGTATTTAGAATAGTGGGGCTGTATAGAACATATTGAAATTATTTTTTGGGGGGTGACTTCCCATTTAAACAGGGTGGTTGCAAAAAAAAAAAAAAAAATCAGGATGAACTACCTGAAAAGCCTCTAATTTTATTTGCAAGAAATCACTTCGCCTTCGGAAAAGAAAAAAAAAAAACACTCGGAGGCAGAAGGTTTGGCAGACAAGGTGTCAATCACTCGTTGTGCACTCCTGGGCACACACATAGTGAGAACACTCCTGCAGCCTTGCAATGACATGTTACTACATGTTAATAACAACAACAACAACAATAATAATAATAATAATGATGATGATAATAATAATAATAATAATCATCATCATCATCATCATTAAAAATAGGACAACTTCAACCTCCAAGTGTTTCGTAACATTGGGGTGAAAGTGCAGAAAGGCTGACTCACAGACAAAGATCAAAGATTTACCTGGTTGTTAATTTTCACACTTGACATGTGAGGAGGACTCCAGAGATCCATCTATTTACTGTATATACAAGCAATCAAAACGTTCAATTTCCTTAATAGGTCCCCTTTAACCTATTTCTTCATATAACAACACTGCTGAGCGTAGGCCAGCAACACACCAACATGAAATGGAATTGGAACCCAAGATTCATATTTTTTTACATCCCAGCGGAATGATAGCGTTTGGGTCCGGCCCGTTAGGCCGGATGATGTGCTGGAGGCAAAGTAAACAGACCAATGGCATGCATGCTGAATGTTGTCTGGGGGCTGCATCCCTCCATCCTCCTCTCCGTGGGAAAGATGGAGGGATGCGGAGGATGATGGTTTCCAGCGATGTATAACACTTGACAGGCTTTCACATGAGCGGCACGGCCTCAGCTTGACAAGGGCATGACAGGTGTCTCTCTTTAACTTCCCCAAGCTAAGGCAACTTGGCACCCATGACTCCTCTACGCGTAGCCAGGTATTTTTAAACATGTGTTTTACTATGTTCAGAGCAAGGACGTCTCTGTCTCTGTCCCCATCGACACATTTTGCAGCACTCCCTGTTTTGTGGCAAACACATGCCACAAAACGGGGAGTGCTGTACAACCCAGAGATCGCCAATCTGTGGTGCGCGAGAAGTATCAGATGTAGAATACATTTACATTGCCCCCGCCCCCCATTCCCAAGTGCATAAATCAAAACAAAATGTAATGAGGGCAAAGCCAACTTTTAAATTCAATACAAGTGCATTTAAACTTTTAGAAGAATTTATTTGCTTTTAAAAATGTATGTGGCTAAACCTGATTTAACTTTTACATGCAAAACATTTTAATCTAATCATGACTTAAATACTTTTTTTCAATTTTCCTATATTTAAGCGATCAATGTTCACAAGGTTTATATTATTCAACATACTTTTTAAGAATAAAGCCTGTTTTTTTTTCTTCTACTGATGAACACTTACACCTAGTGTGCTACTGTATTTTAATGTCATTCATGATGGTGGTATTTAAAGGTATTTTTAGGTGGTACATGGTGTGAAGTTAAAAAAAAAAAATATATATATATACACACACACACACACACACACACACATAGTACGAGTATTCGTGTGGACGTTTATACCATTTGACAAACAAAAATGGGACAAATGAATAATTCATACAAATTACAACACTCGTGCCAAAACTGTAGGACCAGGTGAAACATTCAGGGCAATGAGTCATTCTCTGTGTGGCTCATTTAATAGTGTTTTAAAGCAACTAGACACACAAATAAATAAATAAATAAAACGCTGCGCCACTGTGAGCCATTAGTTCTAATTTCAGAAATTGATGCTCGGGCAACTGATCAATCGACCCACTGGTGAGTCCCAGTGTGCTCATACATTATGCAGGGAGTGACGTGATTATTAAGGCTTTTTTGTACACTCCCTGAGCACTTTCGTGTTGCTTTTAGATGGCAATGACAGTTTTTCTCCTTGAAAGTGATGTAGATGCAACATGAAAACCCAATGAACTTCAACCCGGGACTGACCCAAGTGATGAGATAGTGTCAGGTATCTTTTTTTTTTTCACCCGCACAGAAGCTGAGCAGTCCAATAATATCAGCTGTCTTCATCAAGTGGAGCTGCCGTGAATGTTTTCAACCTAAGCTACAAAAAAAAAAAAAAAGGATTGACAGATTATACAAAACAATGATGTAACGTGACTATCCTGGCGGAGGTTTTGCTTTCAGGATGAATAACGCCATAAGCGGGTTTAAAACACACCGTTTGAGTGTGTCTCAAGCTCTCCGCTTGGCTGAATTATTGATATTTTGAGGGATCTTTCAGAAGGTCGGTCAGCATCTATCTTTTTTTTTTTTTTTTTTTTCTTCCACATCTCGGCACGATGCTCAAGTGAGCTGATTCTTTCTGCGTGAAATGAAATGACTTGACATCTTCCCGACCACCGGGTAAGGGAGAGAGGGAGAGCGAGAGGGAGAGAGGGAAAGAGAGAGAGAGATGGAGAGGGAATAAGGAACTTAGTTATCAGGCGCAGCAGCATCTCCGCCTGCACTGCGAGGCAGAGGAGAAGCATTTATGGTCGATCAGTGGTTTTCCTTTTTCCTTCAATCCTCTTCGGGGCATTGGGGGAGTGAGTTGAAAAGATCCCTGACGGGTTTTCCTGACGGATGAAACATAAAAGGCACGCTGACATTACCCGGTGAGCCTGCGTTTCAACCCATGGGTGTGAGGTAGGTTATTTCTGCCTTGGAGTTTGGAGTTAAAGATGCACTAAATCGGGCTTTAAGTCGACCAGGTGTACAACTTTCAAGTGGCAACGTGGTCCAAGTATAATTTGATGCGATTGTGTTGTTTTGTGCTCAAGTGTGGCTTTGACCTTGATTTTTGTTATTTACATTGCTTGAGGGAGTCCTCCCGCTCTCTCTTTCTCTTGCTCTCACGCTTTCTCTCTCTCTCTCACTCGCTCGCTGCTGCTGCTGCTTTGTTTGAGCCATTTTAAATCAGCAGTCACACGGCCAGAAGTTACCTCTGGGTAGCAACAAATGAGGCTTTGACTCGTGCCGGCTACAGCTGGTTGTGAGGAAGTTGCCCGCCTGTCTCGCCTCATCATGCTCCATTATCGTTTGTGTTTCTCTTTTCCCTCCAGATGACATTGAGGATACTTTAGTGGGAGTCTGAGCTTGGACGTCGTGCGCAGGAAAATGCATCTTTGGATCGCTTGTGTTTTGCTGAGCGCCACCGCTGTATCTACAGCAGGGATGTCTGATGAAGGCATATGTGAGCGACTGTGTGCCTGCGAGGAGAGAGAGGGGACACTCACTGTGAGCTGTGAGAACAGGGGGATTGGGAGCATCTCCGAAATAAACCAGCTCAACTTCCCCCAGTATCATCTGCTGCTCACTGGGAATGTTTTAAGAAAGCTTGCCGCCGACGACTTTCTTGAATATCGAGGACTCACCATATTGCACCTGGGAAATAATGAGATCGCCGAGGTGGAAGCTGGAGCTTTTAATGGACTTCAAGGATTGAAACGATTACATCTCAACAATAACAAAATTGATGCCTTGAAGGAGGAGCTGTTCTGGGGCCTTGAAAGTCTGGAGTATCTGCAGCTTGATTATAATTACATCACTCAAGTGGCCCCCAATGCTCTGGGCGGACTTCGACACCTGGAGGTGTTGATTCTGAATGACAACTTGATATCGACATTGCCTGTGAACATCTTCCAGCATGTCCCACTGACTCATCTTGACTTGAGGGGGAATCAGCTAAAAGTCCTCCCCTACACGGGTCTGCTGGAGCACATGAACGGCGTGGTGGAGCTGCAGCTGGAGGAAAACCCGTGGAACTGCTCCTGTGACCTGATCGCCCTCAAAACGTGGCTGGAGAGCATTTCGTACACGGCGTTGGTGGGCGACGTCGTTTGCGAGTTCCCCTTTCGTCTCCATGGGAGGGATCTTGATGAGGTCTCAAAGCAAGAGTTGTGTCCCAGAAGAGCCATCGCTGAATACGAGATGCCACCGCAGCCTCATTTCAGCACGGACGGCAACTACAGGAGTACGCCGGCCCTCGCGACGGCTTCCTTAACCTCGTCTGGCATCGCAAGATCTTCGTCAAGGCCCACCAAGGGACCTCGGCAGTCGGGTAAATTAAAATCAAAACCGACGACTCGACTGGCGGCAAACAAACCCCAGAATTATGGCCAAATTATTTCCTATCAAACTAAATCTCCTGTGCCTTTGGACTGCCCGTCGGCCTGCACCTGCAACCTTCAGATTTCAGACCTCGGCCTCAACGTCAACTGCCAGGAGCGAAAGATCGAGCAGATTTCCGATTTAGAGCCCAAACCTTACAACCCCAAAAAGATGTATCTCACCGGGAACTATATCCCCGTGGTGAGAAGATCGGATTTCATTGAGGCAACTGGATTGGATTTGCTTCATCTGGGCAACAATCGCATCGCTCAAATCCATGACAGAGCTTTTGGTGATTTGACTCATCTCAGGAGACTCTACCTTAATGGGAATTTGATAGACCATCTTACGGCCGATATCTTCTACGGACTAGAGAGTCTGCAGTTCCTATATTTAGAATACAATGTCATTAAGGAAGTCACTGCAGACACATTCCAGTACGTCCCTAAACTCCAGCTCCTGTTTCTCAACAACAACCTCTTGAAAACATTACCAGCGGGAGCATTTCACGGCCTCACGTTGGCCCGCCTCAATCTTCGCAGCAACCACCTGCGATACTTGCCGGTCAGCGGTGTGCTCGATCAGCTCACGGCACTGGTGCAGGTGGATTTGTACGAAAACCCCTGGGATTGCTCGTGTAGCATTCTCGACTTGAAGATGTGGCTGGAGCAGCTCAGCACGGGCACCGTTGTCAACAACGTCATCTGTGGCTCGCCCAAGAGGCTCGCTGGGGAAGACATGCGATACATCAAGACAGCTAATTTTTGCCCTAATAACTCGGCCGTACTGGCGTCAATGATTCCCCCCTCGGAGGAATCCTTCCCAGGCAGCACCATCACCATCGAAACGTCACTCGACTCCGACACACAGTACAGTGCCATCCCTTTATCCGTGATGATTCTTGCCCTCCTGCTCATGTTCATTTTGTCCGTGTTTGTGGCTGCAGGGCTGTTTGTAACAATGAGAAAGAGACACCTGAAGAGTCAAAACGAGCAGAATAACTCCATGAATGCGTGTATTAGCTCTCTTAACATGGAGTATGGACTGTATAAAAAGGGATCTGTCCCAAAGGTCAGAACGTCAGCTGGACACGTGTATGAGTACATTCCACCCGCCTCGGAGCAAACAAGCAGAACCACAGGCCACGCTTCTGCCAACAGCAAATCCGCTGAGGGGTTTCAGGACTTTGACGAGCTAAGCGGCCCCTTTCTGGGGAACTCGGACGAAGAAGCGGCGAGTAATGTAATAGGCTCGGAATACAGCACCAGCGCTTCGGAGCCTCTCAATAAGCCTTCCAGCATGAAACAAGATGATCCATCGCACTACAGAGAAGTCCTCGATCCTGAGCAGAAGCCCCACTACAGCCATACGCTACCTTGCAGGCACGCAGCACGTCCGGCCGGTCAGTACGCATCGGACCTTGATGCAAGGCCTAGGTACGTGCATCCTGACAGAGTACAACAGACAATCCTGTACTGCACAACTCCAAGTACTGTTTATGTGGAGCCAAACAGAAGCGAGTATTGGGAACTGAAGGCAAAGCTTCACATTGATCCGGATTATCTTGAAGTTCTTGAAAAAAGAACAACATTTACACAGTTTTAAGCGACTCGGCTGCCAAACACACCGAAACGGGACTTTATACTTCAACGCAAAGAGGTAAAGCACGAAGGCATCGTCTTTGGTACAAAGGATTGTGAGCTGCAGCATGGATTTTTGTGTACTACTCAAGCTTTGCAGCACTGAGTGATGACATGTACTACATGTCAGCTGATCCAATCACAGGTACATCGACCACGTGATTCATGACTGTGCAACGTGAATAATGTTTTTGTTACGATCACAACATGGGTTGGGATGACAGTCCTTTGAATAACGTTTACCTTAACAAACTGATTTTTTGGAGCTTATTATGTGTGAGTTTTCTGCTTGCTAGGAACTATTAAATCAATCTATCCATTCTTAACTTTGCTGGTTTGGTATGAAATATCATCTTTATATTTCTCAGGCTGCGGCAGCTTCTCCCATTGGCCAGTCCCATTGGCACCCACCAGATGAGGCAAACTTCAAACTGTAAACATATCCAAGTATAATCACGGTGATTTATGAAGGAGGGGGAAAAAAGACAGAAAGCCTCGACAAAACGTATGCCGAATAAAAAGTAAAATGGTCCAGTGTTGCTACATCTTGACAAATATTTTCACTGCACCATGTTGGTGGAGTATTTTGCAGCAGGACTCACCAATGTTTGTTTTATTCAAGTTAAATTGTCTTCAATGCACGGACAAAATGATAGTTTGAAATATGAAGATTGTAGTGACTATATATCGTAGGCAAATAAAATTGAACAGGCTTCACGTTGACAAATAAAAGATTTCTCGAAATTCAAAGTTTGATGCATTTGTGACATTTGACACATCGTTTTTTGTAACTCCGTGTGAAAGGGGAAATTTGCAATGGTAAAACTGCTCGCAAGATTTGAATGTAACCTCACTTCAATAATCCCTTGCCAGTCTCTGACCAAAGCAAGGACCCTCACTAACACGCACAACATGTGCAGTGTATTGCAACACTACAGGCCTGAAATTTCATTTTGGGGAGTGTAGACTCAAACCAAAATCAAGAAGAGATTACCAAAATTACCTGTTCAACAGAAATGTTGCAAATTCTGTGTCGCTTCTGAATCGTTTCAGTTGTCTTATGTCCCTATACTCTTCTTTTAGCCAGGTTTGCGGAAACAAGGGATGGGTATTTTTATTTATTTTTTTAACGGAAAGGGATAGTCCGCATAGTTTTTGCAAAACTCCTAAAACCCACAAAACTAGGTCAGCGTGTGTGCTTGCAGTGCATGGTAAATCATGCCTTCTGTCTTTGATTGGTTGTTTTTTATTGGGTGCGGTGGTTTCTCAAATCAAATTACAGTAACGGGATGGAGCTAGACAAGGCGGATCTTTTTTAACGGATCATTTTGCAGACAAATGTCCCAAAATGTTGGTGAAAGTTGTTTTGAAAACTGCAAACTCCTCCTTTGACAAGCTTATGTTTTCGCATGAGTTCTGTCAACATTTGTCAACAAGCTGCACAACAACAAACATCCAGTGCAACAGCAAATTTCTTTATTTGGGTACGTGTGCTTTCGCGTTCATAATCTAACATAAAATCTAATCATGACTGGACAGGAAAAAAAAATTGTGAACAATTCTTATAAAAGTTTTCTTTGTTCTGTTCCTTGGACTGTAGTCAAAAACTGCTGACACTGACATGATGTGGAAAACTAACGTGCAACCATTTTTATTCAAATTTCCATTGTATTTCACTTTTTTTTTCTGACTCCTTCTCGAATCAATCTATTTTTTTGCAAACACAAAACGTACTCATTTGCATATCAAGTGCGAAAGTAAGATCACTTGAGGGCGAACTAAGACTCCATTTTTGACAGGATGACCCGAGACGCATGTTAATGCTGCCCGAGCCGCGCGTTGAGTCAGTGCGAGTAATGCCGGATGTACATAATGCTTAACAGTTCAAATTAAATGTGTAAATATGAACAATCAGGCATGAAAGCCCGGCCCCCTAATGACTCATCTTATCATAACAGACGCCCTGGAGCTATTTCCTTTGCAATAATGTGTGCTTTTTACTCTCCAATCGGCTGCATTTCATTAGCGCTAATCAGCGATGAAGATTATATGCTCTCATCCCAAAATAAACCAGGTTGTTGCCAAGGCTATTTACCACCAATTCTTTCTGATGAAACCGAAATTAATTTGCAAAAGTGCCCATCCATTATGATGCGTGTAGGCGTAAAGTCAAGTGCAGAAAATGAATCATTTTGCTGAAATCGGACACATTTGACAAGGTGAGGAACATGCTGTGGATGAGGAGAAGCTCAGAATATCATCTCATGAGCTCACTGCTTTGCAGATTGAGACCAAAGACAGAATCCCAAAATTTCAAGGGAGCCCACCACTTGTTTTTTTTTCGGATAATCTCTCCGAATCTGTGGTGTTCCCTCAAAGCTTCCCGCAGGGGATTATGGACAACTGGTGCACTTGTTTGGAAATGATTCAGGCTGTAATTCTTGTGTGAAATGTTGTAAAGGATGATGATCACAACTGTATTCACATGTATGAAAAACAAAACTCTTTGCCATCAATACACATGATTCACGTGTGCCAACAGTCACGTACTGTAGAATGAATTTACCGGCATATCACAAGGGCATCGCATTGATGGTTTTTTAAATTTTTTTGTTTGTTTTTTTAAGCATCCTATACTGTATGTGTATTTTACCCTGTTACCTACTCTATCTCCGGATTAAATTAAAAAAAAAAAAAAAAATTACAATGATGCAATGCAAGAAGTCCGATTTCTCAACATGTACTGAAATACAAGAGTTGGGGCCTCAGTTGTGTAAAAGATGTATTTTTATAACAAAGAAATGTAGATATTAGTCCATACTATTTGCTTCCTCTTTCGAAAATTCACTATTGACTTGTAAGAGTCAACGATGATGTCACTCCCTGAATTGTGCAGTATATTTGTTTGTGTCCAAGCAGTCCAGCCATACAGACAGTCTAAAGAGTAACCTTGGACATCCTATACAACGTGCTGTTCATGACATGACCTGCTACGAGACGGTATGAGGGCCATGCTGATAATTAAGTAGTCATCGAAAATCATGGAAATGAGTGGTCATTTTAGGGCAAACAAGTCAAGGTTCTGATTGATTTTCCACCACAAAAACATTTCCTGAAATCCAACACCTTTACTATAAGAGCATTTCATCATGCTATTTTAATCATATTAACTTTTCTCATAATATTACGACTTTAATCTTGTGACCTAAGCTTGTTTTCTTTTTTTTCCTCTTCTGTATGAATACTCATACTCACCATATTCATTCCAATGTGTGTAGTTATTCCGCAGCACCTTTGTGCAACAATTTGGATATCTTTTTCAAACCCGCATACATTTTGAAGAGGTCCGAGTAACATATGAATTTGGCGCTTGACAACGCTTCATCTCTATGGAATTAAAAAGCACAACAAATACAAATGAAGTTTCTGGATAGAAACATGTCTTATTATGCACACAGTGAACCATGAGAGTAAATTATGCAGTCTAAGTTATGTCTGGGTCAATACTGTGTAACTGAGGAAAGTCCCTCTCCATGAGACAGTAGATGCACATGATTTGCAATAATATGCAATGAACCTGTCACCTTAACTCAGCTCTCATGGTTAGAATTTATGCATATTAGTCACGCTGTTGAATGTGTCATCGGTTTCTGAACTCAACACGTCCATAGAACCGTGTGGTTCATTTTACGACTACTGGACTGGATAAGGGGAATATTCTTGAAAAGTAGTTTTGAAAGTCACGAAATGAATGGCATCTCATGTTAGCCATGTTGAGATTATCACTCAAAAGAAACAGTCTGAGCAGACTAGGTACCTGTTTTAGATAGATAGATAGATAGATAGATAGATAGATAGATAGATATGTATGTGTGTTTTTCAATATTTGGGGGAGGCTGCCTGTGAGGACCCCTGCCGTCTGACCCGTTCTTATTAGTTTGGGAGAATGTGTGTCATTGGGGGCGGCCCAGTGGTTCGCATGTTTTCTCCGGGTACTCCGGTTTCCTCCCACATTCCAAAAACATACATGGCAGGCTGATTGAACACTAGTCTAAAGTGTCCCTAGTTGTGAGTGTGAGCGCGGAAGATTGTTCGTCTGCTGTGTGCCCTGCGATTGGCTGGCAACCGGTTCAGGGTGTCCCCCGCCTACTGCCAAAGGACAGCTGGGATAGGCTCAAGCACCCCTTGCGACCCTTGTGAGGATAAAGCGGATCGGAAAATGGATGGATGGATGGTGTGTCATTGGGAACACATCAATCGAGGGGGGGCCCTTCATGATTCGTGATGTGGGCCCAGGTTTTGGTGGGACGCCCATGGGTGTGAAAACTCTAAGTGTATATACATAACATATTCGGAACTAGTATTAGGGTCACTGTGAATAGTAAAAAAAACAAAAAAAACAAAAACTAACATAATAATAATTATAATAATAATAATACCGTAATAATAATACCTCTTGTGACAGACAAAAACAATCTAAGAGTATAAAATATGTTTATTTCTGTCCCACTCATATTATTACTTAATATACATCTCACTCCTGTAACAATGTTATGTGTGTGTGTGTGTGTGTGTGTGTGTGTGTGTGTGTGTGTGTGTGTGTGTGTGTGTGTGTGTGTGTGTGTGTGTGTGTGAGAGAGAGAGAGAAATTTTATTATGGAATTGTGGCCGTTGTCTTGCAAAAAAAAAATCGAAACTTTATTCACGTTCGTATTCTTCCGGAATGTTTTTTTTTTTTCCCTTTCAGCGTGGCCCTCATGCGCCTTCGTAATATGCAAATGTCTGCTTCCGAAAAAAAATGCACTCTGTGTCTTATTAATTGAGTTTGTTTTGTTGAGTTGACAAAAGAAATTCTTTGTCTGAACTTTATCTGTGCAGACGTGCGGGAACTGAAACATAATCGCAAGCACATGGTAAAACTTGGCAAAGGAGGTTTCTCTTCAGTGTCTGTGCTGCTGCTTTAGTTGCTAGTTAATGAATAAAAACATATGCATTCATTTCAAATTTGCCTCTGTCTTCCTTTTCACCCTGGAGCTGTGTGCGATAGCTCAGTGAATCTAATGCACGACGTCGCCTCCAATCCCCATTGGTGTTTTTCAGGACAGTACTAAAATTAAAATGGCTACTCGAGAATTTCAAATCAGGTTTCATGGTTTCAATCAAGTAAATGGGCTGTAACGATGTGCGGATGTGTTACATAAGGAACGCGGCGATTCCGACTTTGGTCCGCCTTCCCATTTACTCACTCGGCTCACCCAGAAACTTTAATGACCAACGCTGCCATGTAAACGAAATGACATCTGATGCTCCGAGGGTGCTCGCAGACAACACGAGCAGAACATGCTTGGGGCTCTCATACCAAATATGCTTGATTTGAAATTCTGGCTTTTTTGGGGAGAGGCAAGATTGTTGGATCTGAAATAAGACCACATCCTCCAAGTCTGAATCGTATATTTGCATACAGAGATTTGCTATACAATCGTACGTACGCACAGCCGACACAGCTTTAAACCAAGGCCTGGTATCCATGGAAACATCCACTTGGCTGACACAGAAATGAATAAGAGGCCTATATGTACTTGATGCGCAATTGGGCTTTTTGACATACATGTGCTGACCCTTTTTAAAACAAGAGACTGTTACGTGTTCTCAGACAAACGGCCAAAGGTTACCTTTCGCCTCGTCCGCTCGTCAGATCGGCGGTGTTATGTCGTTAAACAGTTTCACCGGGTAGAGGGGAAATTAGGGCAGATCTGCATTATGTAAGCTCCAAGAGACGCGTCAAGCGCTGCAAAGACAGCGTATGACTGCGAGCCTTTGCCGAGGGAAGAACCTTTACTATCGACTCGCATCAGGCGAGCGGACGCAGCAGAAAGGCCGCTGACTCAAAGCGTCTTGATACTCGCATCTTGCCTTTCACCGCGGAGAACGCAACCGCACATCTGGTGCGGGACCGGGATGCCTCGCAGTTGTTATAGTCTTAGACATATGTCTCCGGCCCCCCCATGCCTCAAGCCTTCTCGGTCATTACGCTTACATGACATGACTAAGAAAATGGACTTATTGTGTTAGTCTGACTGAAACAAGACGTTTAAAATACGTGTAAACACCTTGATCGGACTATCATGGCAGTATATATGCCACGTAATTGCCAAGGGAATCTATTCTATGGGTAGATTTTATTTACGATTTACGCCAAGGGAGAGTCGAGTTCAAGGGGACAAAACCGCCTTTGAAAAACAGTCCACGGCTGTCGCAGGCCTACCAAGCACAACCGGCGACTGGCACACTGTTGTACAACATTAATCATTTTGCATATTAAATGAACGATTGAAAATGATTTCAAGATTGACGTTGGTGGCAACAGTACATGAGAAGATGACATCAATATAAGGCAGGATATCAAGTTAAATGATCCCAAAAGATGAAAAGAGCCGTCGCAAGTCGGGCCGAGTCGGCCTTAAGCCATTAGCTGGCTCCATAAATGGATCGGAGGATTTTTTTTGTTTGTTTGTTTCCCTTATGTTTATGAAAACTTTCACGTAGAGTCGACAACGCTGTCAAAAGAATCCCCGCTCACACTAAGCTGTAAAAATGATTGAAAGCCCCAACTGCATATCCTGTCTTGGAATTTGAGTGATGACAGTAATAAGTCATTGTTGGTCACAGTAAAATTTCCCTTCGCTGGAGAAGCGCTATCAAACAAGCCTTGCTTTTCAAAATATGCATTTTTTTTCCAGTGTTTCGATCTGGAACAATAAAGTGATTGTTTTTACAAACATCCACTCTCAGATCTGATATCAAAAGTTTGTCTTTTCCTTCCTTCATACAAACAAGTGGCCTAAAACATCTGGGTTTTTTTTTTCCCTTGTTTTTTTAATCAGTTTTCAGTTTTAAAATTCTGCTGGGGTCTGCTTTCGACATGCGGCTACCTTGTTATAATGAAACGCAATGAAGAAACAACTTGACAACAAGCACCGAGCGAGTAAATTGGAGGGGGGGGGGGGTAAAAAATGAATTTAATCACACCACCATGTGTAAAGTGGGGAAAAGGAGATTTATGACTATTGTATATTGACTAGTTGAAATATGGCGTATGTGTGTATTTGGTTCCTGGCAGCACTCCATTTCAGCCCCTTGTTGTATTGTATATTGCGTTTATGTGCGTGTGTACGTGGGTGAATAAATTATTGACTCAGAGTGAATTCATGCTTGCCTCCAGGATTGCAGCCAAGCACAGTGGCTGCATCCTCTCTTCTTTTAACATCTCTGTTGGCAAAACAAGGAGAAGGGGCAGTCTTTCCGTTTTGTTTGGTTTTTTTTTTTTCTTACTCCGCGATATATTGAACACAAACAGCAATTTGTCTGTGTCCGTCACAGTTGTTTATGTCAGTGTGATGTCTCCCTGCTGATTTGAGGGGAAATGACACGCTGCAAGGGGCTGGGCAATAAATGCAAACGCACAAGGGTTGGGCGATGGCGGGGGAGGGGGTGATTGGCTTTGGCGAGAGCGACATACTGCCAGTATATTTGCAACAACACAGAGCTGTGTTTGTTGAAAAGACACTAATATTCATGAGGGCTTATCCGAGCTTATGACTGCCAAACCTGAGAAAAGTGACACAATCCCTCCTCATCCTTCCATTTTACAGAACACATACTTACACAGGAGACTGTTCCACATAAAGGAAAAGGGGATTTGGCAACATTGCGAACGGATGTTTTCGAGAAGGCTTTCCAAAGTGTCTGAGTACATCACATAATTCTCTGCGCGCACACACAAATTAATAACATGACTCCCGTGTCAACATGACTCAGTGTTTGTCCCCCGTCATTCACTCGGATTCACGCTGCCCCGCAGAGCATTAACCTCTGCCCACGCCCCCCTTTATATCGGCCCCGCCCCAGCCCGGCTCTAGAGCACATCAAGGGCAAATTGCGGTGCTACGCATGGCTAATGTCGGCCTGGAATTTATAGGGACAACAAACAGATGTACGTGAACGACACACTAAGTATCAAGGAATCTCGGCAAGCCACTACAGGAGGCTGACCTTCCATTTCTGAATGAATCTGTCATGTCATGCACAATCGAATCCATCCATCCATTCATTTTTCTTGCGCACGTGTCAGTATTTGGGTCATAGATAACTGGAGCCTATACCGGCTGACTTTGCGCGAAAGGCAAGTTACAGCCTGAACTGGTGATTTGGAACCGATTTGGGTTTGCAGTGACACATGTGCAACAAAGTGACTGCAGTCTGCACAGTTTGTCTAAAGACTATTGTCAGAGGTCAGCATTTCGTCAGTACTGAAAAAAAAATCGTATTGTAAACTTTTTTTTCTTCACAGAATTTACTTTTAGGCCATACTGCCCAGCCCGAACACTAGTTACAGGAATGGCATTACTTACTAAAGTCCTCATACACATATACTGTACAGGAGTTAGGGGGTGGGAGTATTAGACTGTAAGCAGTGGAGTATTAGTGCTTCTTTCGAAAATGACATGGCTAACTACTGGCCATGCATTTATATTATAGCGTCTCTGGTTATTTCTTGAAATTCTGTAAGTACTGTGATCATTCATTGGCATTTAAGCTGACCCTCGAACATCCTAAATGTCAACATGAGAAGTAAAACCATAAAAATCGAATAAAGTTTAACATGCTCAATGATAACAAAGAAAAAAAAACAAAACAATGTTTACTCTGGTTGTCGGCCAGGATTCATTAAAAATGTAAGACACATCGTAATCTGTTTATTGGGTTTCTTTTCGGAATACATGTTAGTTTTTGGCTGTTGAGCTCGAGACAAATGGGAGTCTGTGGTTGTTTCGAGCAAATTTTGCAGGAAAGGAAAAATAACGCTGGGAACAAAACTGACAGTTCTATTAAAACCAAACTGAAGCAGATTACAACCTTACAAAGACACGTTAACTGAGATAATTCATCACTCGGTGTTATTCCCCATATTCGTTTACAGATAAGTCATCGCTTCACCCACCCAAAAACGAATGTGATCCAGCAGCACAATTCAACGCTGTGACATGTATGACTGCAGTTTGCGGCAGAAAGAATTCAATTCCCCAGCGTCTCTGGAACAACCGCCGGTCCACGGGTAGGAGCTGACCACTCGGCTGCAAATGAAGTTGGCCCTGAAGAGCAGCGATTTATCACTCGTGTCTATCGTGGATGAGACGTATATTTATTATAACGACCATGCCATTTTCAATATTTGTACGGCTGTGTATGACTTCAGCTTTGCATTTGCCGTAATGAGGCAATACTTTATCCCTTATTAAATGACGCCCTGATCTTAAAATGCTTGACTCAATACTAATGGTCAGCGAAATGATTAGTCAAAGAATAATGATGCCACAGGTTACAAGACACATTTCATTTCATTTTACATCCTGGATATGAAGCTTGTAAGTCACCTCCAGTGGAAAGTCTGAACAGAACGCTCTTTAAAACCGAATAGTCTAGCAAATAAATTCACAATGACAATAGGAACACGTGCTGTCATGAAATAGGAAGGATCCAGATTTATGGCATACCTTACACCCCATTATTTAAGCTTCCTGGAATTGTGCCTGTTTGGATCGAGGTGGCGGTCCTATCGCAAGAAAATTTGAGACTGGTCAGCCCGTAGTGCACTGAAGTCGAATGAGGCAAGTGGATGCAGAAGCAAGGGCTGCAAAGACATTCATGGAATTTTCACTCACACTCGAGGCAGCATGTCACACAATTCTCAATTAGTGAGTGGTGCATTTTTCCACGTGCATGGGCAAATACGGTTACCCCACCCGCACCGTGTTGACAACTTCACCCAGCCATGCATTTTTATTATTATTCGTATCAAGTAATGTATACATCTGTTGTCATAAGCTAACGCTGTTGGATAACAAAACGCAGTACAGCACTGCTTACCCATTTGCTTTGAGATGGCGTTTCAGACTGGGCAATCAAATTAATACATCTGTTATAAGTTAGCAAATAAAATGTACATTTTTTTTGTAGGACTGTATGCCTATAATGCTTAATGTCTATACACAATGCTTGCCAGCAGATAAGCTTCCTTTCAAAACCTTTGGACAATTTAACACTGCATAAAATTAACTATATCAATGCTCGAACATACCTCACTGGCCACAATAACCAGAAAGAGATGAATAAAATGCTTTGCAACTTGATTTCTTGCTTTGAAAAAGAAAAAAAAAAAAAGCAATACCGTATGTTCCACACTAAAAGGCGCACTGGATTATGAGGCGCACCTTCAATGAATGGCCTATTTTGTAATTGTTTTCAAATATTGGACACACCGCTTTATATGACGCAATCTACAATGCATCCACTAGATGGAGCCACGCTCAAGGAAATACCAACAGAACACTCAGATGTCAGTAAAACAGCGACACAGTTCACGTAACCAACAGCAAGTTATATAACATTGACTCGTTAACGTTGAACTCTCTTGCCGCTGCACTATTTCCGTGTTCAACTGCGAAACCGATCGCCTTAAGTTTGAACTCTGCGTTGTAAGCATGTCTCGAGAAAGGAGCCATTTCGGGGTCAACATATTACCGTAATAACCATACACAAGGTGCATCGGATTTTAAGGCGCTCTGTGAGCTTTTAAGAAAATGGAAGGCTTTTAGGTGCGCCTTTTAGTGCGGAAAATACGGTATTGAAGAAAATGGCTGTTTTTCAATTTTTTTCATTTGAAAAGAAACACAATGTCCAGGCAATACAGTGCAATATGTTTTGCCTCAGTGCAGTGTCACATACATGAGTCTGAGCCAATAAGGACTCGGGCAGAGTCTTGCTCTGGGAGTCGGGGGATGGGGGGGGGGGGGTGACCCGCATAGCCACACAGACACAAACATGCTTTTGGCATCCGGTGCACTAAGATCACAGCAAAATACATGCCACACAGGGCATTGTCTCTTTAAATTATGCCTCTTCCTCATGCTGTTTCACAAAATCACTTGAGTAATCCAACCCAACATTTATGCTTTTCATTCCGTTGCATTTCAGGATCATTATAATGACCAAATTATTATGATCCCGACCAATGATTCACTCCACCCACTAACAGTAGACTTATTTTCCGGCAACGAGAACCCGTGTGGGGAAGTGATCTGTGCACAATACACCAACACATTCCACAAACACTTCTGCAGACACACAGCAGAAATGTTGTGCTGACTAAGTTTTACATTGCCATATTTTAAAGCAGCTATAAGCTTATGCTTGGATTCATACATACAAGGCGTGTGACCTTTTTTGTAGAATTATTTGGGATACTGTTGAGCAATGAATCCAGTGTCGTGCAATCAAAGCAATCACAACAATCCAAGTGAAAGAGCAGTTGTCTCCTCTAATGCCAAATCATCAGACACCACACACACACACACACACACACACACACACACACACACACACACACACACGGTTTAGTTTTGCTGTTTTGGCCAGGAACGAAGTTTAACAGGGCTACGCAGCTAACTGTTGCCCCCCCCACACACACACACACACCCTTCCCCCACTTTCCACTGTACCGTGCCTATTCAAATTGTCACAGTTATGCTTGGCCCGTCTCATTAAATATGCATTAAACGCATTAATCGACAGACAGGCACGCTTAAAAGCAACAACAAAAGGAGGGAAATGAGAGCACTTTCATATTTGATCTCAACTGCATGGTCCAAATGTAGACTGGCAATTTAAAAGTTGAAGACACACTTCTACAATTGGGCCGTGATGAATGAAGAGCAATCTTGCTTGACTTCATGTCACTCACTGAACCAGACACTAGACAGCACACTGCACAGGACCACCAACTATTGCTTTACCATTAAAACGTAATTTAACTCACCTCAAAGGATGAATAAAATATTAGTCTATCAATCAATCTATTTATCTATCCGTCGATCACCAGTTTTTTGGCAATGTTGAAGCATCAATAGCACATAGCACCCACAAAAGGCAAAAGACAGTTATTTAATGTACGTGTATGAATTGGGGTGATGACAGTTGTGAGATTTATGAAATCGATTTCCTGAGCTCAGAGTTCGTTTTTCTTTGTTCAATGAGAAAACCAAAATGACGGTTAACGATTTGAGGGAGTTTCATTTGTCTGAGGTAGTTTACACACCCAGTGACTAGCTTGGACACAGCATCTATTGGAAGGGCAGTCACTATTTGGATAAATACAGAAACGAGACAATCCATCCGTCTACAAATTAAAAGGCTATTTTTTTTTTTGACAAGCCCACTGTGTCACCATTTTCAGAGAAACGCTAATGTTATTTTCCAAAACATTCACTTTTGAGAAATGATTTCAGCCTTCAGAAAACCATGGACAAAAATGTGTCAAAATACAAAGAAATCAGGTTTGGGGATACTTTGGGAAAGCCAAAAGTCACTGTTTTATTCCATTTTTGTTTTTTTTAAAGGTGTTTTGACATCCTACGCAGGTCCATGGAAGAGAATGATTTTCTATGTACAGTAATCCCAAACGCATAATGTATCGTTTCGACAAATTGCAATGCATTGCCTCCACACAAAATGCTACAATATTTCGTGACGACACACAACTGACGCATAAGGAAGATGATTCTAATGTAAGAGACCGGTGACAGGAAGAGGCTGCGCGGCAATTCCTAAAAGCACTTTTCTGTGTTTCTGTCCTCGCTTGCTGTGCACATCCTTGTGGGCTTTTGCAGCCAGCTACAATGGAGCTGGACAGATGGCGAGGTGGGTGTGTGTTGGGTAACCATCTTCCGAACCCCTGGGAGCACGACCATACTCAAGCTGTCAAGCAAATGCCTTCACCCACCGTTAGATGTGTCATAATATCTTGTGATGCTTTGACAGCCGCGATTACAGTTGTTCAGACACCCTAAAATGGAGAATCGAGACATTGACGCTGATGCAAAAACTTGCTTGAAATGCACATTAAGAGGTTACCTTCTCTCGAAACATTTACCACCTTTTCATCAGAAGGACACCTGTCATCTGGATCAAATAGATTTCCCTGTCCGTTTGGGACATAACTCATCGAAGTGAGCGCATGTTCAGACAGCCCTTTCGTCTTTGCGTATTCAGATGATTAGATGTGTGACGATGTCAGCGATAGCGTCTGGGACAATGGCTTTGAACGCAAAAGAGCTCCTTTTTTTGTAGACAGCACATGTGGAAATGCTAGCTTATCCTGATTTTTGTGCTGGCGCAAGGCTCACTGCTGTTTGGGAATTTGCCTCACTGCTCTGCGCCATTGAGACATACCGAGGAAATGACTTTTGCGCCCGGTGCAGGTGACAATGTCGTGGCTAAAATTCGGTCTAAACTTACACCTCCTCAGACCACATCTAGCTTTTTGTTCAATGTCGACAACTGTCGAATGTGATCAGGGCTCGACATTAATGGTGGCCCAGTGGCCAGTGCACCATCGTGTCGGAGCACTAGCTACCGTCAGACGCTGGCCTGACCAAGTCATCAAATCCCTGGCATGTCCTGCCAGAGCTGGCTTGTTCTTGTCGGTTTGCCTCCCTTTGCTGATGGTTTAGCCTCATCATTTAAATTTAATTAATTTAATTGCTCGAGGTACGTATGTGTTAACGTCCTGCGTGATGCAATGGATGACAACGATCCATCTTTTGGAATACTTGCTCTAAAACGCCGAAAGAAAAAGCAAAACTCATCGGTACACTGAGGTCTCGCGATATGCTGAGATCAGGGGCCACGAAAACAAATTATGTTGTATGACTCCATATTTTTTGCTAAAATAACAAACTTGAAATTGTCTTTACTTTTACGATTTTTGAGATATCGCAAGCCATTTTTTGTTACCTATCCCTTTTAAAATAAATGTAATAATAGTTGAACCAACAGTTCTGATTTCAAACCTAGTTATTTATCAATTTCTTGTAGATCTGTAATATGAGGCGAGAATAGATTTATTTGGATTCACAGGCGTAACAACCCTCCAAAAGGAACGCGAGCCAAGATGTGGCCAGTGACATAAATGAGTTTGACACCACTGCTTCACAGGTCTTCTGATATGCAAAAGGGTTGAGTGAGGTTATGTCTGGCTTCTGTCCATCTTCAAAAGTGAACTGAGGTCTTGTGAGATGTGCAGAGTCTTATTTTGTATGCCGTATCAAATATACATCTCTCCCCCTGTAAACTGTTGGACTTGAGGGCATTCAAAGATCCACTGAATTAGCCGGGAAAAAAAAAAAAGATGCCTGAGGTCGAAAGGCAAATCAGTGCTTGTTCTTTTTAAGCGGTCCTAAGCAGTTCTTTGAGGGACAGTTTCTCAATGTCACAGCGAAGACCTTATTGATTTCGAACGCAAAATGGCCAATGGAGTGAAGGTTTAAGGTCAGCGCATGCAAATTACCTCTTTGGCTGGGCGCAGTTTTCAATCAGTCCTCTTCAACTTTCAGGGATTATTTCTCTTTGTTGAAGCAGCAGTCCTACTTAATTTGATTAATGTCGCAAGCAAGATGCTCGCAAGAGCTGGTGTCAAGGATATATCATTGCATAAAACTTTCATTGTCTCCATTTCAAAGCCTCGTGGAGGACACTCTTTTCAAATGTTGCCGCATAATCCCGTTTGAATGAAACGGTTGTTGTTCACCAGGGCAACACGGCCATCAAGAATTTCCATAAAGTAAAGTAGCAAATAGGTCACGAATGTCATTAATATTCAAAAGGCTCCACTTCAAAGAGCGGTGCGGCAACAGCGGCACGCCACGTTTGACCATTCATATCGTTGCTCATTAACCGCACAAGGAAGCATTATGTGCTGTGGGCTATGTACCGGCGGCTGGTGGCGAGGGCATCAAAACACTTTTACTTTCAAGTTGCCTCCTCCTTTCAGTTAGGAATCAAGCACGGCGGCTCCTAACGAGCTGGCGGACTGAGACGACCCCTCCTCCACAACACGTGTCGCATAATGCTCGGTTAATCATGATCCAGCAAAGATACACTGCCGCTACTCCCTCCATAACACGATAGATTACCGTCACTATGCTCGCTCTGTTGGCAAGATTTCATTACAGCTAATTTGTCTCGTCAAATAACTCATTTGCATAGGCGACGCAGGTCAAAGTCATCCCTTTTGACAAAACTCATGGCGTAAAATTTCATATTAATCTCTAGATCATAGTTTAGATCAGGGGTGTCAAACTCATTTTTGTCATGGGCAACATTTCAGTTTCCCTTGGAGGGCCGTTATAACTGAAACCAAATAAAAAAACTCAATAATAACGGTTTATTCAGCTATTGTTTAAGTTTCTGTAATGAGGGGTTTGGTTCCAAGAAAATGCTTACAATATATCTCTCATTTATTACATATGAGAATTTAAAATTATGGTAGAGATTTTAGCAAGCATCATGGAAGTTGAAAGGTTTGATTTGCTTTCGCGGGCCACATAAAATGATGTGGCAAGACAGATCTGGGCCCGGGCCTTGAGTTTGACACCACTGGTTTAGATAGTTATCCACTGGTGACTACCAATTAGGGGCAGGCGAGCACTGTTCCACTCGCTCTTACCCGTTCTTTCCAATGTAAATACAGGGGTCATTTTACAACACTCTCGACATACAACGTTTTGAGGTTGTGATAGTCACGCGGCAGAAGAATGCGTCATATAATAGTTATAATAGTTCACAAACCACTTGCAGTTTATGTTCTATTCATAACATTGTAAAAGAAATTAGTAAGCAAGAGAGTACAGTATTGTTTCCCCGCATGTAGTCTACATAAGTGGTAGGTGCCCCACTGTTTTTTTTTTTTTTTTTTTTTTTTAAATATCAGAATGCCACTTAAGTTATTTATAGCATACATTAGCCTGCTCTGAACAAAAAAGGATGTGCACCACGCAAGGAGTCCATTTGTGAGGTATCACGATCCATTATGCGGTTATTTCATGTCAGTGAAGCACTGACTACGAGCTCATTTAAAGCTGAGCCCAAAATAGCCACATAAAGTATAACCGTACGTTCTATATTTGTTTGAGAGAGAGCAGATGTGGCTTATCAATACATTTGAAACACGGGTCGCATTGCTGCTGTTTATTTTGGGGTTTTTTTTTGTCTTCCATCCACAGGAGAAAAACAATGACTTCCACTAATGGCTACACAGACACAAGATACCAAAACTGAACTTTACTTCAGGTGAGCGATCCCCTGACATTCTTACATTCTTTTATATGTGAATATTAGAGAGAGAGAGAGAGAGAGAGAGAGAGAGAGAGAGAGAGAGAGAGAGAGAGAGAGAGAGCTAGCTTCTCTGGCAGCATACTTCACCAAAAGCAGATTTTAGTCACAAAACTGAAAGGTCAGCTTGCTGAAATTAGCAGGCAAATTGTTCATCAGTCATCCATCCCTGATGGAGTGTTGAACACAGCTGCATTTGTTGCTCCGACAGCATCAGCATCAGCAACAGTGATGACCGCACATGACTGCCAGCCTGACACACTCGCTACAGATCACTTGGCAAAGCGGTCATCCGTGACATAGTTCGCCCCCCCCCCAAAAAAAAAAAAAATAGTTAAATAAATACTTCACAACTGTTGTAAATGAGCAGAAGTATGTGTGCATCTGTGTCCATGGACGGCAAGGTAATTATCATAAAAAAAGACGAAAGAAAGCTGGTGCACAAGAATGCAGTAGTCCCACGGCGGTAAACTCAGTTATACAGTGAGCGATCACGCTAATAATGTCAGGCACGCAAAGAAAAATGACATTTGCATCTATTTAATACCAGCCCAGCCACCGACTACAGCTGAGCTTATCTTCACATTTTTTTTTTTAGTGTGTGTGTGTCTTGATGTAGCAAATGAAGCTCTCTGCGTGGCAGATGCGTGAGAATGGAGATTAGATCAGATCATTAAAATCAATTCTTTGAAAGCCATTTTCACTGGTGGATTTACAGAGTGAAACTCAGAAGACTGTGAGATGAATTATTCAAATAGGTCATTTTGCAATATCTGCTCATATATATATATATATATATATATATATATACATATATATAT
>NW_017805698.1:4023841-4026681 GCF_001891065.2 Hippocampus comes | reverse complement strand
CACACACACACACACACACACACACACACACACATACTGTATACATACATACATTGGCCAAACATGGGATCTACTATCCTACTTATGTGAAATACTGGGCTGCCTGGTGTTCACAAACTTACAATTGTGTACATTTTTAAAATAACAAATTATTTTCCCCCAGATTAAAAAAAAAAAATGGCATTAAAAACAAAATACAAATTGTCACAACATTGTGACTTGAGTGTCATCCTACATTTTTTAACACGGTCCAAATTGTCCTTTGTGCAGATCAATGCTTAAAATGTTGAGGACAAATAATTCCGACTTTTCAAAGACTGCAGCGTACGGCGATGATATTTTATTTCCTCTTGTAAAACATATCGACTGCATGGCTGCGTCTCTCCACAGAGAAGAGTCTCCCAATGGTTATGGCACAATTAAATGGCTCACCTAGCTGCTGGCTACCCGATCAAAGCAACATCCACTCACAGGAATACAATTGAGTGGGGAGCGGGGAGGGGTTGGGGGGGACGCTTGTTGCTATAGCAACTTATGCCACTTTGGTGGTACACGCAGTATGTACGACACAGGAACAAATTAAGAACGGCAAACAATGTAAGGCTCAGCTTGTACAGCATCAGACTGGCTGCAGGGTTTGTCAGTTGAATCGTATTTAATTGGAGATGTCTCCGATATATTTCGTCGCAACTAACTTGAGTTTATCTTGGAAGACGGTGATAAAAGATTCACGACAAATGTATTGGGACACAGAGTATTTTTTTCAATTTTTGTCCTTACATCTGACATTTCAGTTCATCCAAAAAGTGTTTAATGGGGTTCTTCCACACCAAACTCATCTAAGTGTGCCTTGATGGAACGTGCTCGATGCACTGGGAACACTGAAGGGCCTTCCTCAACCTGTTCCCACAATGTTGGAAGCGTTGATTGTCTAAAATGCCTTCAGACGAAGAATTAATATTCAGGTCAAATAAAATCAGGGTGGCCACACACCGATTTGAACTGTCTTTTAAAATGTGAGCGACTCCACATATGATATAAATCTGCATGTGTTTACTGAACTGATAGTGTGTGGTGTCGTAGAGATGACCAAAACACCGCATCCATAGATATATCTGCAGTGACAATCGCTAGTCTGCGGTGCCACAGGGCATCAAGACAGAAAAGACAAACAAGCAGAAAGTAGTACTGTATAGTGATATAGATAGTAGTATAGTGGCAGCAGGTGAAGAATCATCCGAAACACTCGGCTGGTATCTTATCACGTAACTAAAATGTCGTTTCAAACATTTCCCCTATTGTATTGTGGAGACGTTCCCCTTGAGCTGTCATGCTACCGTGGTAGATGAGTTTGTGTGTTCAGGATAAGCGGTGTTGAAAATGGATGGATGTATGCTATGTTCGAATGACGCTAATGATACCGCCGCTATACTATATTGGGTTTTCCACCCATGACTTGACAGCGCTAGCTAGGTAAAGACCTGTCTTTTTAAAATGGTGGCTGGACAACGCAGAACCACTGTCATGTTAAAAATACAAAAAGTTAAACAATGTTGTTGATGCACAGATTATCATAAACTTTTGTCAACTGGTACATCAACACACAATATAACGCACATGCTAGCAACCACTAGCATCGGCACCACAGCCAGAAAAACCTAGATGACCATTTCTATGTGGGCGGAAAAAAACAAAATCCTCAATCAAGCAGCATCTCAAAACAGATTGTGTTCAACTGCTTTGGTTCGACTATATTGCTTTTCAGAAGACAATTAAGTGTTTCTTGAGTAGGTCACACAAGAGCTGAATGCCAACACTTCCCATCAATTCAAGTTGATGGCAACAGTTTAACCCTGGAACTTACTCATTAAATTTCCATTATTTTCCATGGGAAACAGTGATCCTAAATGAAGCAGTATCTCAAACCAGACTGTGCTCAACCTCTTGGTTCCAGCGTACTGCCATTCCGAACTCTATTAAGTGTATTTTTGTGTGTCACATTGATCCGAGAAACTATGTTGTCGGGGGATTTATACCTCAGGTAGGGTCACTCCGATGAAATAAGTCCTCGTGTCGGGAATTGCTGGCTGGATGAATGAACTTTGAAAAAAATCGGAGCAGTGGGGCTCCAGCAAGGAGGCCGACAGTCCGGCCGAGTGTTGCCGTTTAAGGATGCGTGCCATTTTCGCATGCGCGGTGGCGGGCCTGGAGGTGGACTTGGGGAAAAAAAGCAAGTCAAGCTAACCCTTATAGATTGATCTTAAAATATACAATGACTTATGAACAGTTTACGAAAAGCCCTTCGGAATGCATGTTGCTCATATCTTGGGGATTTATCAACGAAAGCAAATCTGGCATGAGAGAAACTGCATGAAGATGCAGAGTCTCCTCGTTCTCTCATAAGTGAGTCATGAAGAGGCTAATCCTTGTGATATTTTCAGAGATTCATTATTTTATTAGATCAGGGGTCCCCAACCTTTTTTGCCCCACGGACCGGTTGAAGTCAGACAATATTTTCAGGGACCGGCATTTAAGGTGTGGCGAATTAATACAACAAAATAATATGATATGAGCTGCATGAAAACTGTGGTGTTTTCGAAATATAATAATAAACACAAGGAGCGTCTAATCTGGTCGCAACACTCTTATCGCTCTGGTAATGTTTAATGCCTTCAAAATACGATACAACGCAAATTCAAAGTGCATGAAAATGACGACTCACCACAGTCCCGAGCTTGATTTTCTGCAATCAGACAGTCCCATCTCGGGGTAATAGGAGACAATGACACCTCAAGTGTGTGGTTTATGTCCAGTCTACTTCGTAATTTTGTTTTAGTCGC
>NW_017805698.1:3982365-4023726 GCF_001891065.2 Hippocampus comes | reverse complement strand
CGGATGTAAAAGAGAATCCGGTAATTTTTCAAAATAAAACATCTTTCGTGTTCCGAAATAAATAAAACAGAAATAAGGCAAGTTCTTTCTGTGCGGCCCGGTACCAAATGCCCTGCGGACCGGTACCGGTCCGCGGACCGGCGGTTGGGTACCCCTGTATTAGATTATTATATTCGATCTGAAAATTTGATATTTTCAGAGAGGTCATAAGTAAAGAAGTCCACCTACATTTTGGTGCTGATCGACCACCGTTTTTTAACATTATGTACAATGTACGTCTAATAATTTTCAATAAACAAATTATGTTCGGTTCCTCAGCCAACTCCCACCAGGTCATGGGAAGAGGGGGTGTGGCTTTATTGTTGACTAGAAAGGGGCATTTTGTGAGTAGTAAGTTATTTACTTATTTCTCCAAAATTGATAACATTGAAAATGCAAGCTAATATTATTTTCTTGATAAAAAAAAAAAAAAATACATAGGGCGAATTTGTGAGTGAAAAATGGGCCATCCCGGCCGGCCGCCCACTTTAAGGTTCTGCTCCCGCGACCCGAGATGAAAAAAATTGGATGAATGGATGCACTAGTGAGACACGGTTATACAACACAGTCAGAAATTCCTCTATTTGTGTCTGGTAATTTCAAATAATTTTAGTTTCAGCAAGATTTTGAATCTCAAGGGACCCTACATAATTCTCTGGGGCGACAGATAGTGTCCCAAAAATGTTGGCCCATATCTTCAAAATTTTACAAGATTTGGGGATGAGATTTTGACATTTCACTCTACTTGTGGTTGTTCGCCCTTCAGGGTTGTCATTGTAAGTAGAAGGTCAACGTAAAGGGGCATATACCGTGCGTCCTTGTCCCCTCCTACGACTTCTAAAATATACAGTTTATGCTTAAAGAATTTTCTGCATTTTTACATCTGTCAAAAAGATGCTACATCAAGTATTCACACTTGAATTCAGTGCTTATGGTCTAAGAGCGTCCTTGGGAGTCGGACATCAACCGTTTAATTAAATTGTGCGGATTAAAAGGAGAAACTGGTTCTAATCAGAGGCAGAATAGGTTGATAAGCGTAAAGTTGCAGTTTTTGATCAGAAGGTCTCAGAATGCATTCGTTTCTCCGGAATGAGGTCAACTGCTGTGGGTTTGCAGTCAAGTCCATTAAATCAGCGAAGATGACAGCCGCGCTGCAGCATCTAAATTGGTGGGCAAAACAAAACAAAAACGTCCTTCATTCTTGCAGTGTCGCTGGTTTTAGGGTTTCTCAAAATTGCAGGAGAACATGCTTGCGCGAGACAAAATATAGCTTTGAAGTGCTTTTTTTTTTTTTTGATAACAATCCTGGGTCCCTTAAAATAGGCCTAGTGTTTCTCTGATGAATGAAAAGCTTCCTCGCGGGGATTTGATGAACTCCGCCAAGCATCTTACTTAGCATGATTACGCAAAAATTACGCCACTGATTTCAGTGAGTATGTGGATAGGTATCACATGGACAACAATCAATTTGGTGCACGTCGCACTGAAAACATATATATGTATATTTCCATGGTCCAGTGGTTAGCGCATCGACCTGACAGTGCTGAGGTCGTGGGTTCGATCGCGGCTCCGGCCTTCCTGTGTGGAGTTTGCATAGCGAAGATGACAGCCGCGCTGCAGCATCTAAATTGGTGGGCAAAACAAAACAAAAACGTCCTTCATTCTTGCAGTGTCGCTGGTTTTAGGGTTTCTCAAAATTGCAGGAGAACATGCTTGCGCGAGACAAAATATAGCTTTGAAGTGCTTTTTTTTTTTTTGATAACAATCCTGGGTCCCTTAAAATAGGCCTAGTGTTTCTCTGATGAATGAAAAGCTTCCTCGCGGGGATTTGATGAACTCCGCCAAGCATCTTACTTAGCATGATTACGCAAAAATTACGCCACTGATTTCAGTGAGTATGTGGATAGGTATCACATGGACAACAATCAATTTGGTGCACGTCGCACTGAAAACATATATATGTATATTTCCATGGTCCAGTGGTTAGCGCATCGACCTGACAGTGCTGAGGTCGTGGGTTCGATCGCGGCTCCGGCCTTCCTGTGTGGAGTTTGCATGTTCTCCTCGGGGCTGTGTGGGTTTTCTCCGGGTATTCCGGTTTCCTCCCACATTCCAAAAACATGCATGGCAGGCTGACTCTAAATATTCCCAAGGAGTAAGTGTGAGCGCGGATGGTTGTTTGTCTCTATGTGCCCTGTGATTGGCTGGTAACCGGTTCAGGGTGTCCCCCACCTACTGCCCGAAGACAGCTGGGCTAGGATCCAGCACCTCCCGCGACCCAGGTTGTGAGGATAAAGCAGATCGGAAAATGGATGGATGGATATATTTCCATGTATAGTAACAGACGCTGATGGTGTAGCGGCACACTCGTCCGAAGCCTGCGGGCAGCGTGGGATCGGTATACACTCGGTGATGGTGTGGATGTGGGTGTAAAAGGTTGTTCGTCTCTATATGTGCCCTGTGACTGACGGGCGACCAGTTCATGGTGTAGTCCACCTTTCGCTCAGAGTCAGCTGGGATAGGTTCCAACAACTTCCCCCGACCCTGTTCAGGATAAGCGGCGTTGAAAACGGATGGACGCTGGGAAGCCATGTTTTTGTAGCATTCATTTATATTTTACAGTTCACCGTATTCAGTTCAAGGTCTAGTTGGAGCCTATCCCAACTGATTTTTACTCGCAACAATGTTCACTTAAGCTTACATGCGGAATGTGGAAGTAAGCCGAAGTGCCTGGAGAGAACACATGCAACCACGGAGATAAAGTACAAATTTAACACAAAACCTTTCGACGAGGAGGCAGAAGCTCAAACCACATGCTCACCAATAATGTGAATGAGTCTTGAAAACCTTTCTTTGCCAGGAATCGCAGGCCACAATCTTTCCAGCTTAGCGAAAGTGTGCACTCTTTTGAATCTTGTGCTTGGTGTTATGTCCTATCGTTTATCTTTCACTTTTTGTAAAATATATTTTTCCCAAGACCGACTCCTGTTAGTTTACTGTTGTCAAGTCTGTCAAGCTTTCAGAGATAAAAACTGACTTTCACACAGAAGCAGGCAGAAAGCTGTGAAGATTTATATTTCAAAATGATGCCAAACAAATGCTCATGCATACACCTTGGAGATTAAAAATAAATCTCGCGTCTGTGCTGCACTGTGAATGGTCAATCTGTGTTCGAGTGGGGGTCGGGGGTGGTTAGCAAAAGGTGATTACTGATTTGCATTATTTATGGCCCGTCAGAGTCTAATCATCTCATAAAAATGGCTACTGCTCACGGAGATAAAGTACAAATTTAACACAAAACCTTTCGACGAGGAGGCAGAAGCTCAAACCACATGCTCACCAATAATGTGAATGAGTCTTGAAAACCTTTCTTTGCCAGGAATCGCAGGCCACAATCTTTCCAGCTTAGCGAAAGTGTGCACTCTTTTGAATCTTGTGCTTGGTGTTATGTCCTATCGTTTATCTTTCACTTTTTGTAAAATATATTTTTCCCAAGACCGACTCCTGTTAGTTTACTGTTGTCAAGTCTGTCAAGCTTTCAGAGATAAAAACTGACTTTCACACAGAAGCAGGCAGAAAGCTGTGAAGATTTATATTTCAAAATGATGCCAAACAAATGCTCATGCATACACCTTGGAGATTAAAAATAAATCTCGCGTCTGTGCTGCACTGTGAATGGTCAATCTGTGTTCGAGTGGGGGTCGGGGGTGGTTAGCAAAAGGTGATTACTGATTTGCATTATTTATGGCCCGTCAGAGTCTAATCATCTCATAAAAATGGCTACTGCTATTATTGTTATTATTATTATTATTATTATTATACCAATAATAATGATAATAATAATAATAAGAGATGTGGTCAACCTTTGGGTTGGTATGACTCAGAGTGCCTATCATGATTTGAATTTTACTGTGGCTCCTCTTGTAAATGGAAGGCACAGATGTTGCAGTGCTTTTCATGAGACAGGAATATTCTCAAACAATGCGCAGCCGTGCACAATGTTTTGCAATGTCAAGTCAATGTGAATGTACTGTAAAAAGCATCAATTATTTACAAACACAACTTGGAACACCGGAAAGATTTTAAATTCCTGCAGCTCCTGCTCTCATCAGACGTCTTCCTCAGCACACCTTCCGACAACACAACACCGCACGGACACAATTCCTGAACAAACACAGTGACCGCAATATTTCACGATGTTTGCCAGTGTGGTGTTTGTGTGTCCGTGGTGACTTCACGCTGAACAGTTCTACACCGACTTTTCACGAGTCTTTGGGATAATGTCATGAATAATTACACAGCACATCACTTTACATTTGTCGACAGGGTTACCAGGGCCTTCTTACAGACTAAAATATGAATTTGCATTAAAGAGACGAGGAGTTAATAGCAAAGGATGTGGGCAGCTTGAATGTATGCTCAGAGGTTAGCAGTGCATGACTCTTTTGAATTTATGACACCAAATCTGAGCCAATTTTGTTTTCTCTTAATTGCTACAGATAGACACTCACAGGTCACAGCATCTCATTCCGGTGCAATCTAATGAGATCCAACACAAGAGCTGAACATGAAATTCCGCCTTCACACAGTCAAGTGTGAATTTAAATAAAAGGTGTTGAGTCTAGACAAAAGAAAATCACTTTTTTTAATTGTTTGATAAAATCGTTGCAAAGGTCCCTGGGGGAAAAAAAAAAAAAAAGAAAGAAAATGTGCCTTAAAATTAACAAGATGGTCCTCAAATTAAGTCACTGAGTAGCAAAACGGTGCCAGAAAGAAAAAAAAAGTGATTTCCATGCAGTAAATAAAGGTTTCAAATGGGTACATTTGCATGCGAACATCCCTATTCATTAACACTTATATTGTGTCAAGGTCATTGAATAAACATTTTAAAATTTAAAACCCGGAATCATTCCCGTGCCCTTGATTGTGTTTTCTAAGCGTACTGTGGCCTAATCCCACGTTTGGTTCAACTGAAGCCTCTAAAATTGTCCATAGGCATGAATGCGAATGTTTGTCAATATGTACCCTCCTATGATCGCCAAAAGTCAGCTGGGAAAAGTTCCATCTCACCCATAACTACATCACGCCAAAAAGAAACAAAAAACAAATAAAAAACCCCAACATGAACGATTTGAACTAAGAGAAAAATTAATGATATAAAATAAATAATTCAAAAGTATTTTAATAATACAAACCGTACCCTCTCAATTTTTGAAAATACCTAAAGGGACAAACCCAGTGCAAACTACTTCAACTACAATAATACAAATATGCAACATTGTTACAAGACAAAATCTGAACAGCTCTTTTTGGGATATAAAACATGAGTTCGTCTAATCAATAAAACATGACTGCTGGTTTAGAAATTGACATGCGAATTTCACTTCGCAACAACAGTGTCGCTCAGCGGAGCGCATACCTGCTGCAAAGACAGTTGAAAACTTGGGTTGAAGCTCGTCACCCTGCCTGAGGCTCTTAGAGTTCAGCATGGCACCTCAAAGATCCACGGAGAGATGGCTGGCACAAATGTTGAAAGGAATCTCCCTGATGGATGAAATAACACACAGTATCAGGATGTGAATCACGATCAGCCAACGTCCAGTTCAAGTGTGTTTTACATTAAAGGTACGAATGATTATCCAATTGCGTAATTGTACCTAATATAGTGGCAGGCGTGAAAAAAGTCACGACCGAGGAGTGAAGCGTCGAGTGACTAATGAGCCCAACTAGCGCTCATAATTAAGTTTATATTGTACGTGACTTCAGCAGGAGAAAACATTTACAGAGAAATGTCGGCATTTTTTTTTAAATCCTGCGATAATTACAAAGCCCTCGGAGCATATTGTCGGCGGGCGTATTTATAGCAGGCGTGTAAAAGATGGAGGACAAAAAAAAAAAAGGTAGTGTGTTTTTTCGACTAATTAGCACTGCGTCGCTCTCCCCGTGCGAGTTAAGTTTAAGATGACACTTGTGCAAGCGGCAATGTGTTGTGTAATCCCATTTCTGTCCCCTCTCGCTCACACAGAACATCAATGCTTTGAGCACAATTGATATGCGATCTCTAAACATTGTGTAAGTGTTCGGTAGTGGCGTGTTATCCAAATAAATAGTTTTACAGCATTGAAATTGTGAACTAAACTGCATGTATTTTATTGCACTTTAAGTGTTCACTCAGATCTGTGTCAGCAGAGTTTTTCACAGCGCTGCTGACTTTCCGTGAACATTTCCAAAACATACAGAAACAAATTTGCTATTTTTAGGTTGTTGCAGCAATGTTAACATAAGGCGATATATTTCAGAAGATGGACTTTTTAATTGGCACCACATTTCCTAGCGGCTAGCTCGTCGGTCTCACAGGTTTGGAGCTTGGGAAAATAGAACAAAATGTCTTTAGAATGCACCAATATTGTGATATAATCACCGAGCGCTGTGTACTCGTGTTTACCATGTCTACCTCAAATTCAGCACCTAAATTCAAATCTTCACTCAGGCACTGCTAGGTGGATTATATTGACTGATTAAACCACCTAAATTTATTTAGGTACAGGAGGGCAAACCACTTACAACTACAACCACAATGATGAAAATGTCTAATTTAGAAAACATGTCTACCCTTGTAGAAATAGAAATATTGCACTGCACAACAAGAGTGTCCAGTAGTAAGAATGCTGATTTAACAATGGTTTATTGCTTGAATAAACTCATACTTGGGTCAGTGGAATGCAAGTTTAGCACACCCATCATTTGTGAAATTACACTACCAGGTATTTTTTTTGTGAGTTTCCTATGTCAGAAAATGTGTCTTTGAATTAACCGTTTAGATTTTTACCCGTTATGTCACAAAGTTGCTGATGTTGTTGTGGTACACTCGCCAGGCAGCGTCGAATCGGTTCCCACACAGGATATGGATGTGAATGGTCGTTTGGCTCTATATGTGCCCTACGACTGACTGGCAACCAGTTCAGGGTGAAATCTGCGTAGTCAGATGGGATAGGGTCCAGCAACTCCCCGCGACTCTATTCAGGATAAGCGGTGTTGAAAATGGATGGATGTATGCTATGTTCGAATGACGCTAATGATACCGCCGCTATACTATATTGGGTTTTCCACCCATGACTTGACAGCGCTAGCTAGGTAAAGACCTGTCTTTTTAAAATGGTGGCTGGACAACGCAGAACCACTGTCATGTTAAAAATACAAAAAGTTAAACAATGTTGTTGATGCACAGATTATCATAAACTTTTGTCAACTGGTACATCAACACACAATATAACGCACATGCTAGCAACCACTAGCATCGGCACCACAGCCAGAAAAACCTAGATGACCATTTCTATGTGGGCGGAAAAAAACAAAATCCTCAATCAAGCAGCATCTCAAAACAGATTGTGTTCAACTGCTTTGGTTCGACTATATTGCTTTTCAGAAGACATTTCCCCCCCCCCCCCCCCCCCACACACACACACACACACACACACACACACACACACGACTGTGGTCATCCGGCAGCTTTCAGCGCTTAATCTCATTCATTTATTTCTCATCAGCGAGTGATGGGAAAGTGAAAACATTTGTGTCGCATTACTTCACTTTGCTTCCTGGAAGCTCCATTAAAAAGCGTGCTCGCTCTCTCTCTCTCTCTCTCTCTCTCGCTCTATCTCACTTTATATATATATATATATATATATACATACATACAGGTATATGTTATCATATATTGGTCATATATCTTTACATATATCACTAATATATTGTCCAATATAAATTGCAATAATGATTGTAGTTACTTATAAATGCCAAATTACATATATTTTGTACAGTATAAATGCATGTTATTTTGCAATATATTGCAATATATGAAAAGCGGCAATCATTTGTATATTTTGCAATATATTACACTATATAACAATATATTATGGCCAATATATAATATATTGTAAAATATATAGATTGACAATATATTAAAATATATATAATATATTACAGTTAATATATTGGAAAATATATTTTTCTTTCGTAAGGGTGGAGCTGAATGCAAACACTTCCCATCAATTTAAGTAGAGCGCAGCTGGTTAACAACGTGTGTGTGAGGAATGTTAAACGCTTCAGAGGCAGACACAATTCTGAATGGCACCCGAGAGGTCAGACGAGCCAAGATGATGTGCACACAAATACCATCTCGAGAGAGGCACAGACGACACAAAACCATTCACACGTTTTCGCTGCTTCGCTTGCATTCGAACTGTTGCGTCAGCGTTTTACGAGACATTAGGAATTGTCCCGTTTCCTACAATAAAGTAAATGAAAGAATTAGAGCAAGACACAATGTAGTATCTCTCCCTTGGGATGAGTGAGCCAAGAGATGCCGATGCTTGCTGTAGCCACATATTCGGCTGCCGCTGGATTAGCCTCCAGCCGGAGAAAAAGCAGAATTGAAATGCAAATAAGACGAGGATTACTGAGACAGCATTCACAGCTCCTCGACTAACTGCCTGCGATGTAGTGTCTGAGCCTGATGATTATCCTCTATTTACCTACTCGTATTGATAGCTGCTTAATTAAGCATGTCATGAGAAAGGCGAGTGATCAAGGAAATAGTCGAAAAAGACTGTTTACAAACCGAGGTCAGCTACTCCACTGAGCCAAGTAAGGGAGACTGCTACGGTTATATAAAAATATATATTTAATAAAAGGTGCTAAATGAGAAAGGCAGTCGTGTGAACTTCAAAGGGGTGCTTCTTGCTCACCTCGAGGTGTGAAATTTGCTGCCAGAGCACATGAAAGGTCCAAATGTGAATTCACGCTTACAGTAGTGTCCCGAAGGCCATTGACTCCGCTTTTGACTCATTGAAATGCACTTACTATCTTTTGGGGCGTTTTAACTGTAAAGTGACGAAACGAGACGAAGCCCAAAGTCAAACATCATCAACAGCATTGGGTACATCAACATGATCCAGTACTATAGCAATTGTTTTGAGGGGGCGGGGTGTTGAATCTGCTGGCTGGTGACACGAGACAGAAGAATACAGTAAGTAAATAAATAATAACATAGAAAGTTGTGTTAAGGTAGATCCGTTGCGCACAGGTGTTTGGAGAACCCCTGAACTATAGCTCCCCTGTGACCCTTAATGAGAAGCGCAATGGAAAACGGATAGCTGGCTGGAGGTTCTGTCAAGATGTTCAGAAATTATTTTCGCCATTTTCATTCTTTTTTTGTCTTCCATATCTCTGATTTTATCTGACACTTGTGAGGATGAGAGATTTTGAAGTGATGAGCTCAGGGGCCAATACGGAATAATTTCAGTTTTGCACATTTAACAATTAAATTCCCGAGTTGATGAAAGAGAAGCCCACCACTTTTTGGGAAAGTCTGTGACAAAATCCTCAAATTTGATAAATGTTTCATACATCAAAAGAGGCCTGGCTTTTATTTGTAAAATAAACATTTGGCAACGCTACTATTTATACAGCAGCACCTCTACATAATAATATATAATTTGGGGTGATGGCACAGAATTACAAAATGTAAATAATAAACTAGCAATTTCTTTAATTAATGTATTTTACATCTACTGTCTTCTGCCTCTTGTGTCGTTTACAGCCAAAACATAGCAATAAGGCACCCTAAAAAAATCACTTTGACTGGAAAACAGAAAAGGGAATGAATCATTTTGGTTTGAAGCAAACTGAAGAGGAATTAATTTGTGTCACGTTTATTGTGGTTGCAGTTAGCATCGTAGGAAGGCACATCTAAAGACATCAAAATCAATACACTGAATTGTTTTTAAAAAATAAAGTCATGGTGCATCTTTTGTACCGGAATATCTTGGATTATGCACGTGTACTACTATTTTGTCGCAGAGCGCCCTCCAGTGGCAACAATCCTAAAAGCGGCAAATATTTCAAGGACAAACTATATAGAATTCTTTCACTATTGGCGTTACAGTGGCTGTTTTTCCGGCATTTGTTATGCGAATAATTTAATAAAGTGTAAATTTAATCTTGCTTATCAAAGACATGTAAATGCAATAACTACTTCCTTATCACATACCTGAAAGGTATTCAACTCCTTGCCTTTTTTCAAACATACTTTTATTACATTAAATGTTCACATTTAAAATATTTTATGATTTTTATTTAATGTGTTTTACTGACCAAAAACACCTTTAAACCGTAATTGCCCCAAGAGGTGGCTCCACAAAATACTGTACTGATTTTTATCAATTTTCTTGAAATGCATGTTTCTCATTTTGCTTTGAAAACTTCAGACAATTTTGTGTTGATCCATCCATTAAAGTTCAAATGAAGAAAGTGTTTAAATTCGAGGTTGTAATATAACAAAAATAGTAAAGAGACAAGGGGGTGAATACTTTTGCACGGCACTCTACACGTAACAAATACATTTGACTCATGACAGTGCGTGGACAAAGACAATGGCAAGATAGATTTTTTTGTTTGTTTAACAATCTTTGGGACATGTCACATTTTATTTTGACATACAGTGTAAGGGTGGCGTACACAAAAGTCACATCGCTTTTTGCTGTGCTCAGCACATACTCGTTAATCGACACGCTTGACAAATTTGTAAAGCATCCTATTCTTTTCAAGTCCAGCAGCTGTGTGAGGTCAAGCTTCCAGGCTGTTGTACAGCTTGCAATGAAGGTAGGCCATCTTTTCGATCCTGCTTTTTCTCAACATGGAAATCCAGTCGTGATAGCAAAGCTCTACAACCTTGTAACCCGCCAACCTCAGTTGCCTCCTCTTCATGGCGTGAAGGCCCAGTAGATGCTGTGACTGGTGGCAGTAGTGGTTCCTGCTGGACACCTGGATGGCAAGTTTAATGATAGTGTCGGAGTCTGCAGGTGCTCTGTGGCTGCTAGGAGTGGTGATCATTTCTGTGATGGTACTTGTCAGCTTTAGCCCGGTCTTAAACATCGTTTCTCCTTCATCGGGATTCACAAAAGAAAGCGTTTGAACTTCAGGAGGTGCGATTGTTGGACCTGGGAGGTTCTTGGCATTTGTAAGCTTTGATATGAGATCATCAGTCACACTCACTCCTATGTTCATTCCCCTCAAATCCTGCTTTGAAGCACATTTGGGAGAACTATTCTGAACTGCTGTTGGAGGTTCTGGGATGACAGGAACAGGCTGACCAGTAGCGTCGAGGTGCACTTCAAGGTCGATAGTTCGCATGTGGGGCAGGATCATTCTTTTACAGACAAACTTCTCTCCTCCCAGCAATTCTTGAAGTGCAGCCTCTGCCTCCTTGACCTCGAGCTTCTGGCACATGTCCGATTGGGCATACTTCCACAACATTTGTTTCACCTCTTCTCTCAGTTCGCAGCTCAGCCGAGGACCAGTCCACTGAGGCAACTCCAAAGCCACGGCTCCATCCAAAGTGAACAAGTCTTTTTTCAGCTCTAACTGCGTTGACTTAAGTGCTAAGTTGACAAAGTCCGGGCTCAAGGCTAACTCGATCAGGTCCTCTGGGAACTGCGAGACAAAGGCCAGGCCGAGAAGACCAGTGAGCAGATGCTCTGGGTAGCGGAGGAATTCCGCCTTCCTTTGTCGAAGAGCCTCTGTGAGACTCTGGTAAAAGCTCGGGCTCCGAGCGGGGAGGAACCCTAAGGTGCCAAAGGCCCACAAGAGCTTACATGAGTCTTTACTCCGGCAGTGTGGCACCAGTGATGGAATTCTCTCAGTGATTGCGACGAGGATGCGGTCACTCCGGTAATGCAATGCCGAGCAAGCCAGCGCCACATGCATCAGCCCCTTAACGCCCATCCCTTGAGCTCGCCGTGGTACCTCATGCGTCATAGCCTCCATCCACGCCCTATGAGACAGGTAGCTGAAACGCAGGTATTTCAGCACATTGACCATGGCAAAGTCACTCATATCCCCAACAAGAGAGTGTGCCTTATCGACAAGGCGATTCACTGCTGCCCCAGAAAGGGACGTTTGGGATTTGAAGAGGCCCAAGCAGACAGCGCCAACCTCCTCCGGCTGTAGTTGTTGTAAGTGTCGCATGAGTAGCTGCTCTATAGGCTGAATCAGGACTTTGGGGCACTGTCTCCCTTCTCCCATGATGTAAAACAGTTGGACCAGCTCCGGAAGCCCTATTTGTCCCATATACAAATAGACAGAGTCATAAAGTTGTTTTAGGAATTGAGGCACCTTCCTGCCAATGCAGCGCCACAAATCGGCTGCCAACAGCAACTGGTCTAAAGTCATCTTGTCAGCGCGGCGACTCAGCTCGACCTCGTACATCCCGAGGACTGTGTGGCTATGTGGCAGTTCCAGCCACACAAATGACCTCAGCACGTGCAGGAGCTCAGGTAGAGAAAAGAGGCAAAGGTTCTCCACGGAGTACCGAAGCAGCATGACGAAGCGTTGGTCGGTCTTCACTAATGGTATCTTGTCAGAGTTAGTGTGGCTGAGCTCCACAAACAAATGACAAACATCAGATGGTTTCATGCTGCCTTTAAGGACAGCCACTTTCTGGAGTAATCGCACTACCCGTTCCCATTCGATGGGGGCAGGTCGTTGGGAAATATCAAGTGTTACCGATGAATATTCAGGCCGGCATTTGAGAAAGGCACGAGTATCAACTTTAACATCAGGTGACACGGGTATTTGTTGGTGCAGCGGCACCACTGTGTTGCGTTCGGAGTCTCTGTTGAAGGCCAAGTCGAGCAAAGTGTTTTTGGAACTGGAAAGACGCCGCGAGGAGCTGACGCTGTAGCGATTGCTCTGCTGCCAGAACAAAGGAGCATGGGTGGGGAGACACCGCCCTTCGTCATCAATATCGCTTGGGCTTTGGGAGAGGGCAGATTTTCCCACGGGGTGGTGATATGAGGATGGGCTGTAATGGACCCTGTAGTCTTCAAGTTGAGGGGCATCCAAATGTTGCAATGCGGCCGTTCTATTGTCGTGCTCATCCGGCTCAATGTCAAGTTTGCTAATAACACGGTGAGAAAAACCCTTTCTCAAACCTGAAAGGTAGCGTAGCCTCGGCCTCAAACGACACAGCACACAGGCAGCCATAAATCTGTTGAATGAAAAAGACAAATGTAACAATTTACAGGGAAGTGTTCTTTTTTTGTTTGTGTGTTTGTCAGTTCGTTAAAAGGTTTTATCACAATGCAATGTATTAGTATAGACTATAAGAGTCTTTAGAGCTACACTGACAATACCAACCACAAATAGTGAAACAAATAGTAATAATAATGCATGAATACATTTGTTATCATTCTATCATTATAATATGACAAAAACCAAAAACGTTAATGTCATTTCTGCTACGAATGGCTGAGCATAAACCATTCAGCACACCTGCTACCTGCTATGACACCACCAAACCACACAGACACTTGCAAACGGTATATATTTCGGTTTTCCATCCATTATTGAGGAAGACAGTGACTGAGTTTATATCGTGTACTCTTTGTAATGCTGCAATTACCCACAATCCTTTCTTCAAGTGTGTCTTCGAACAAATAACAATCACAGTAAGTGTTCTCATAAGAGCACACTAAACTCACCTTTACCTCCCCGACACAAAAATGTAAACGTGATATTGACGTGAAGCCATGAAGTTGAGTTTGGGGAAGGTGAGCTTACCATGCAGTCTCCTGCAACCAGAGGAAAAGGAAATCGTGAAATACCATTACATTCAAAATAAAACTCAGACCCGTTCAAGGAACATCGTGAGCTGAGATGCAAAGTCACGAAGAATATGGTTCACTTTTCTACATATAAGTATAATCATTAATTATAACACAATGTTTTCCTGAGTCGCTTATGATGTTTAAGTGTAAGCATATTCACCCTGAATGTTCTTCTTTTGAAATATTTCGAAAATGTGAATACTTCCGGTAAAGGTGGCCATAACGGAATTGTATGACCTATGGCAACCGGGTAGTGTCAAACATAATAAGACGCAACGCGGATAATAAAACTAAAGAAGTACAACACATGCGGATAATGTATGAAATATTTTTCGTTAAATTACATTTACATTCATGGTCAGTCAACCTTCAGTCATAAATAGAATACATATTATGCATATGAGGGTTCATGTCGGAGTTTTTTAAATAATTTGATTTTTTGAAATGATATATAACATTTACAGTAACCTTATCAAATCAGTTTTTAATCAATTATATTTAGTAATTTACATATATCGAAACATACTATTTCTGAATTAGAACGAATAATATAACTATTCTGAGGAATCAGTGATACGACACAAACACATCATTTGTCAAACTTTACAAACTGAGGAAACCATTAGCAATAGTTTAATGAACTTTTGTTTTTTTTTCCTAATCATTTTGTCATTGCTTCGGAAATCGTGCTTAGCGGACAGTGAACTAAAATGTATTTCATTTTATATTTGTAGTGTGTAATTATCTTATTCATACGGTGTTTACACATAAGAGCTGGCCTTGACTATCACTCATTTTTTTTCATTCATGAATAGACAAAGACACCAAATGAGCCGGAATAACTCTTATTTGTTGATGTTTTTTACTTTTACGTTCTTGAAGGTTTAAGTAATTTAACATTAATAGATTGACATATGACATTAAATTTGCTGTTCAGAATTTAACAACATATAGTGTAAAAGATATTTGCAATCATGATCGGGACTTCCTTGATACTTTATTACCAGTGACATGTCATTAATTCAGATTAAAAAATGAAATAAAATTATGATCAGAAGTCTGTAGAATCTTAGCCAATTTAGGGTTAGCGAAAAGAAAATAGTGGTCTTCCCTGGCCAGAGCTTTTGTTTAATTGATTTTCCAAATTTGTTGAATGAACATCTTGAACAAATCAAACAAACAAATAAAAGCAATATAGGATGAGTAATTGTAGGTAAAATGATTTTAAGATTTTCTGTACCAATTCTTCTGTTTCATGTGTTTTTACATGCCGCTTTATCATGTTATGGCAACCTGAAAGATGCCACTTGAACTAAACTTCATTAAAAAAAAATAGTTTAGTACTTTAGTTATTTCTTTTTTTGTAACTAGAGGTCCTCAATCCAGAGCCTTCTACATGGACCAAAACAGGATATTTTGATATACAGTACTTGTCAGCAACTTTGCAGGATTTACTATAGGCAGCCAATCAAATCACTAATTATTTAGAGCAGTATGCGAGTGGATCGAGTGGGTGTATGCGAGGCTGGGTGGGGGTGGTTAGTCTCATTGAAGGAACAGCCAGAAAAATAGCTTTTTTATGAATATAGTACTCTATAGTCAGGCACATTTCACCTATTTTTATTCAACACGCCCAATATGGTTTGATAAAATGTCCTTAGGATGAATAATTAACAGTTTTATTACTTTTACCAGTTTGGTGTGAAAACCAGTATGAAACTAACATCCCAATTGCAACAATAAACAAAAAAATAATAATGGTCGTTTATTTTAACTTGGAAAAAAATAACACTTTTTGACGGAAGCTTTTTGTCCTGAAAAACAACTATTTTGGCTTCTAACTTGCTTTTGTTGCTGAATAAGTGAACCCGTGCTTGAGGGGACATTTCACAAAGTAGCCAATCATGAGAAATAATTATCTTCCTAAAATGAAGATAATATTTAGCAGGATAGTACCTATGTATAATTTTAAAAGACATGTCCCTACGTTCTTTGGAAGAAGTTATTTGTACGGAAGAGTTTTAATTAAATCATGATGTCTAACTTTTTTTCCCTGATGTGGAAGCAAGAATTTAAATTCAACTCTTCTTTTATTATTTATAGTTTTATTATGGGGTTTTATTGTTTTGTTCTTGATTGCATCCCAAATTGAAGATGATATTTAGCAGGATAGTACCTATGTATAATTGTAAAAGACATTTCCCTACTTTATTTCTAAGAAGTTATTTGTACGGAAGAGTTTTAATTAAACCGTGATATCTAACTTTTTTTCCGATGTGGAAGCAATAATTTAAATTCAACTCTTCTTTTATTATTTATATTTTATTCTGTGGTTTTATTTTATTTTGTTTGTGATTGTGTCATTGAGTGTTTTGAAAGGCGCTTATAAATAAAATGTATTATTATAATTATTATTAGAAGTGTTTTTACTTTCAAGAAATCTTTCAAGAAATGTTTAACTGGTCATTTCAGTTGAGTTTGGAAAATCGGCATTGCTGTTGTATAAACCTTCAGCACTTGCATGTTATGTTACACGCGAAGATGGAACCTTCAACTTTTGAACTGCAGAGCCCTTGCTATGTCGCACATCAATGCATTTCTCTGGAGTGGAGTGTTCTTGGAAAGCGGCACTGAGAGGAAGTGGTTGATTTATGCTAATGAAGGAGTTGGGCTCCAGTGGCCTCAGTGGGTGCCGCCCTTCATTGAGCACATGCTCAAACCTGGAGCCGTTCAACTCGCGCCACTTTCGCAATCTTACTACCATTCACAAACACACGTCCAAGCGTCATTGTGGGACCACATGGTCGTGCTTGGCTCCTTTTACACCTCTCTCTATGTGGCGTTTCAGACTTTTTTTCCCCTCGTCACTTTTTCGTTTCTTTCTTTTTGATTACAAGAGAGTGAGTAAACGGTAAGTGTTCAAGGGATGTTTGTCCCCCCCTCCCCTCCCCAAAGTAAGCTAGTAGTGTGCGTACACCACGCGTGTTATTACGTGAAGAAACCTGTTGTTAGCCTTGTTCTCGTGCAAACAAAGTGAACTGTTTGATGTCTCAACGACAAGTTATTTTTGCTCAAACGGACCGAAATGTGCTTTATCGGCCACTTTCCACGTTTGGGGAAGGAGCGTAGTGTGTGCGCAGCGCGTGGTTACCTCTCCTCCATGGGTGAGGGAGATTTGAAAAGCATGTGTTGCTTTTTTTGCTTTCGTTTCTCTGCTCGCTAGCGACGTCCTCGCCTGTTTCCTGCGTCTTTCTCCCCCCCCTCCCGTAGCCTACCGAATCCCGCGGCTCGCTTAAAGCCGTAGTAAGCAACGCGTTGGGCGGGTAACGCTTAAAATTGAAGCGAGTTTATCTGCCGGATACTTAAAAAGTGGCTCCGGAACAAAGCGGCAGCACATGGGGGGTTGAAGCAGGCCGCGCGCGAGCTACGTTGTTAGCCAGCTAGCGGCTAATGCTAATCGACAAACGCGAAAACAGCGTTTTATGACTTCACCGTTTGACTAAACACCTATTTAAACAACTCTTGTGTACACCCCCCACGCCACTCAACGCAACACTGACCGACAATCTTTATTGTAATTGTTGCGTGCTTCCCATCAAGTTAGCTGCTGTAATTCGAACTATATGATGGTGGTGGTGGGGGGCGGGTGTCTAGCTAGCAAATTAGCTAATTTTGTACGTCTTTTGAACCATCGCTTTTCTTGTAAAACCTAACCTCCCCACATAACAGCCCATGTAAGCTGCACCAAATTGGTATATTTGTGCTTCAAATAACAACGACGTTTTTGGCTAACACATGCCCGCGCGTCTGTGTTTTGGTCAGCATGTAGTGCGGAGTGGAGGGAGCCGCAACGTGTGTGTGCGTGGGGGGTCGATTACAATTTTCCACGCAAACACAACGTAGTGGTTGGAGGCGCGCCGGGTTTTAGTGAAGTGCAGTCTTGCATTTGTTCTTGTTGACTGCACCCAGTTGGTGGATGCATGTTGCTCCCAATGCGGACTCGTGTGGGCGCCATGTTAGCGCGTGGGGGGAGGGGTGCAAACTGCAAAGTGTTGTTCTCCCACCCGCTTGTGTTCTCATTCATCTTATTTCTTGGATTCGATTGAGTTTCCAAATGGTCGAAAATTCGTCAGACTCACCCGGACGCAATTTTCCGAAAGCCACTCGACATGGTTCAAATTCTGAGCGTTGTATTAAAACACTCAAATAATGCCTTCGTTTAAATTAAATGGAAGGACCACTGGTATGCTTTAGTCGCAGGCGAGGTATACACTTTGAAATAACCATGTAACAGGTACCAGTAACGACAAATAATGTATCAAGAAAAAAATGTCGAGATTATAATAAACGAAATAACCAAAACGGAAATAAAAAACATTGTTTTGAAAAACGAAACAGCTTAATATAATTTATTGTGAAAATGTCCTTTGTTTTCGTCGTTGTCAATTTGATACATGGGCTCATTATATTTATTTTGGTATTACTGTAAGGTTGTACAAAAGAAAGAAGGTAATTGTAGTGTATTGTACAATACTTAGTGATTGACCATATACCTGAATATGTGTGTGTGTGTGTGTGTATAAAACTAATACTAAAACAAATGGAAACAGTTTCAAAATAAAAACTAACCAAATCTACCCTCTCCAAAAACTGTTGAGAAAAATTAAGATTCAAAAGAAAAAGTCACATCAAAATAATGAAAAATCACAAACTATTATAACCCTGACAAATATTAAGGGAGTTTTAAGAAACGGAAGGTGAGATGCAAAAAAACTGAGTACGAAGTGGGTCGGCAAGGAAAGGAGGAAAAAAAGACGTCTGTGGCAGAAGGAAGGCTGAAAAGCAAGTTTCAGTGACAAGAGGGTGTAATTGAAAGAAAACAGGTGTGAGGGAATGTAGGCAGAAAAGTAGGTTTTAAACATCTATTTCTCATGCTTGAATTACATTTAAATTGTGTAAAATTCCCGCTTAACATCGCACTTCATTTGTTTTTAATTTCTTGGTTGTTTCTACATTAATACAAATTGGTAACTATTACTGCTGTGGTGGTTTTCCCGCACATGATTAGCGAAGTATCTTTTTTGAAGTAAAGTAACAAAGGATGTAAGAGTAAAATTGGTCTGAGGGAAGGAGAGCTGGGGATCATGAAGGAAAAGATGTAAAGAAAAAAAACAGGTCTGAGGAGGAAGGAAGGAAGACAAAAGTAGGTTTCGACAAAGGAAGCATAGAAATAAGCTTGCAAGACTCAAAAGTGACTTGGGAAAGGAAGGAACGAAGGATGTCACATGCTCTAGTCTTGCGTGATATGTTCCAAGCTGATTATTCAAAACTAGTTGCTAAGTACACTATGTGCTTAGAAGTATACACTTGGGTTGGTTTGGAATCACTCAAGTTTTGCATAAGTTTTCTGGCTTCATGGTCATGAAAAATATATTTTAGTTTTACGTGTGTGCAATTAAATTGCCTAGCTTAAACCGCAGCAGCACACTTCTTGTAGTTCGCACAATTTATTAATCAAATGATTGCTTATAAATTTGTTGATTTTGGTCCATTGATTGTAAACTAATCTGTCTTAAAGCAAAATTAAAGTGTGCATCTTCGCTCCAACTAGCAGAGGTACTGTTGATTTAGTCAGCTGCTATCGAAAGAAACCGCTACAGTACATCCAAACAATGGCACAGCATTAATTAGTGCAAGACCATACTGGCAGTGAAATAGGGGTTAAGAACATTCAGAGGTTCTGTAATCAAGGGAAGTGACATGCCCCATCCCATACTTTCCACACAACCTATTTTATCAACATAAAAAACATTGCCGAGCTGCCCGGAATGGCATGTTAAGTGAGGCTTTTATTTGTTGCCATATTTTGCGATATTTATTTTGGCCATACCACAAAATGTAATCGTATAAAGCACCAAGCAGCAGAAAAGTAAATCGGTTCCATGACATTGTGTAATTTTTAAACATGCACGTGTATTGCTTCTGGGGTGATGTAACATTTGTGTGGAACCAATTGGCCTAAAATATCGGCCAGTTATATTCAAACACCAAATTCAGCACGCTCCTTTTAATCTCTCTAGGTAAAATTGGCAAGTGTTTTTAGCAAAGTAATGGTGTGCAATCAGTTGACAAATTACTATCTGAAAATAATTGAATGTGCTTTCCCTTTTTTGTTCATTTTTGGGGCGGGGTCTGTATTTGAAGGTTCAGTTTATGTTAAGTAATGCATTTAAATATTGAAATGGCCAACAGTGAGACAGTTTTCAATCTTATTAGCACATAAGGTTGTGGTAAACTTAAATGTGGGCATTTTGGATTATGAGGGTGCGATGTTCTTTGGATGGCCAACGAGGTGAGACTCCAAGTGCTGCAAAGTTATGCAGCCCATTTTGACAAGTAACAAGAGTAACAACGCGGTAGTCGGAATTCATAAGTCAGTTGATCAATACACCACATTTAATTTCTTTAAAATGTGCTGGCTTCCTCAAAGTAGTGCCGCTTTTAGACAGGCTTAATTTTTTTTCCTCATTAGAAGTGCTTTATTTTAGTTTTTATTAGTTTCTGTATTTATAGGTTTGTATACTTTCTCTCTCACATGGAGTATTTGTTGAGTTCAAAATACTTAAGTATCGGGGAACAGAATAAACTGCAATTCTCAAAGGACTGTTCGGCCCTTATTCTTTGCGGACTTATCATACTGATATTAAGTACAATAAAAATTAACTCAAATTAATCGACAGACGAAAACAAAGGACATTTTCACGAGAAATCTAGTTTTATTTTTACAAACATAAGATATCGTAGATGTATTTTCACGTTATTGTTTTTCATTCATGAATTTTACTTTTTTAGTTCAGTGTTTTGTTAGTTTTCGTTAGCTGTCGCAATTTCGGGTTTGTAGATCAAATCTTGAGTTGACCGGAAACAAATGAAATGGTGACGCACTCTTGATTTCTGCTTTCAGGCGGTGGAATGCACCTGGACCATAAACCAGAATCTTTTCAGGCCACTTTAGTGTCAAAGTGCTTACAGTGCAGGTAGTCTTATGAGATCTACTGCAGTGGAGGCACTTTCTGCACTACTGTGGCACGTAAAAAGAAAGCTTTTCCCCAAGACTGACGTTTTTCTACAGAGGGAATCCCCTTCGATCAAACACGGTATTTGCGGGCAGCGTGATGTCACTCCATGCGGTATTGAACTGCGCATTTTGCCTCAAGAATGTCAAACCATTGGGTGAGGTGACTTCCAAAACGACACACCTTCTGGTGCTTGTGCTAAGGTGCATCTAGTGCAGATAGTTAAGTCAACGTGCACCTACTGCCCTAAGTGCCCCTTCTGGCGTAAGCAGCCTGGACTGCTTCGTGTTGCCCTCCCGTAATTGTGCAAACACACCAGCGGCGGTGCTCTGTTAGCTTTGCGTGGTTGCGCTGCAAGAAGAACAGAGTTGTGCAAATCTATGCAAAGCTGACGGCGTCCTGTGTTTTTACAACCAACATGTACTTTTTCCTTTTTTTTTTTTTTTTTTTTTTTTCCCCCCGCCAATCGAGGAGCTGCCAGTCTCAGCGGTATTAAAGTGCTTATAGTGCAGGTAGTGTCATGACAATCTACTGCAGTGTGAGCACTTAAAGTACTTCTCGGTGACACTCCAACAAGAAAGAAAAGTGAGGGGACGCATCTGTGTGAACGTGACTTTCTGGTTAGTTTTGCTGGATTGCTTTCAGCTTTTCTATGCGGTGCTGTGCAAATCCATGCAAAACTGACCATGGAGCCAACAACAATCACGGCAGATTTGATCCTGGTCTGAGCAGGTCGGGAGAGGTGGCAATGCTCTGGATGTGCACGGTATTGCACTTGTCCCGGCCTGTTGACGACACTGGGGGTGCTTCTACGAAGGAACAGTTCACGGTGTGTCGTTTCTCTGTCTGATTTGTTCTTTGTGTGACCAACTTCTGGAACCGCAAGTGCCTTATGTACTTCTTTGTTATATAATGTACAAATTCAATTGATAGGTTTCCATTGAAGTGAAATATTCATTTCGACTACCCGTTATTCATGTTTTTTTTTCCCTGTCATTTAATGTTACGTGCTTGTATTTTTATCTCATCTGTCCAACACGTACCGGTAAATGAAGACTGTACACTAGTAATGGCCGTTAAGAGAATACGTATTTTTGTGCTCCCTGTGCTGTGTATGTCTGTTAATGTTTGAAAATATGATAATAAAAATTATTTTAAGACCTCAGTGAGATGTCTGCGTCGAAAAACAACATGCATGGGTTCATAGTGAAAAAATAGTGAGCATTACTTACCTTTTTAGAATTTATGTCAAGTGAAGAGAGGATGTTCAACCAACCGATTTCTGTAGGGGTTGTCCCTATTTTGCATGAAATTGGAGAGGAAGACTAATACTAAAAATGTGTTTATATATGTATAGGTATTACCAGGCATAAAATGAAGGTTCTGTTTTTAAGTCTACCTTACAGTTCTGAGGGTGTGGGTTAAAATCTCAGCTCAGGCCTTTTTTTGTTTTTGTGTGGAGTTGGCATGTTCTCACTTTCGGTTTTCACCCACATGAAAACATGTTAATGTTTGAGAAAATAAAGACTAAATTGTTCCAGACAATAGCAGCAAACTGACCTGTAACTATACAGTACTTATAATACAAAAGCATCATTAGTTTTCGAGTTTCGTATTTATATTTGCTCCCTGAGGAAGAAAATGCGCCGAATGGGGATTTCCTTGGTCACTCCCAAATCCAGTCCAACCTCCTTGTAGGCAAAACTACCACAATACATAAAATACTTCTGTAACTATAATAGATTTACGATATAAATACAGTGCCGTGAAATTAGGTTTGCAGCTCTGAAGTAAAAAGGAAAATCAATTTCACAAATGTAAAGTCGAAGAATATAATCCATTTATGGCTATAATGGATGTATTCAGTGCTAATTGCATGCATTTGAAGCGAATTACAACATTAAGGTATGAAAGTAGTACCATAAAATTGTGGTTATGATAAGACTTAAGAAGCGTCAGCATCAGGCCACTTTTCGAATGACGGCAAATGCAGTTTGACTGATTTTGCAGTTGCAGTTACGTGGTTGTCCAGCAGAGGGAAGCACCTGTACACAATACTGCTGCATTTCAATCTCGCTTGTTGGTCAATAAAACCATAAAATGTCCTCATCACGATCACTGAGCCATCATGAAAATGTAGCACAGTCATGAAACGCTGAGGTATTTAGTGATCAACCATTTGCACGCACAACAGTTTACTGATAAGTCTCAACATGTTTTGCCTTGTATGATTCCCCCCCCCCCCCACACACACACACGATGTGCAGCGTACCTGATTTTGTCATGGACAACACACCGCTCTGCCAACTACGATGTGTGATAAGTTGTTAAAGTGATACTAAATACAAATAAAATAGATGATTTTATACTCTGCAAGCTATTTAGCAAGTCAGTTTAATCATGCATATTGTATTTTCATAATCATAATGAACATTCATCGACAATTTTCCCATTCCCTTTACCAGATCGACACCCATGGTAGTGAAATATCTATTAAGATAAAAACATTTCAGAAATTTGATTTTTACTAAACTCAGCCATATAGCAAACCGCATTATGTCAAGGTAGATGCGCATTAATCACTAATTTTAATCAATAATGCCCAGGCAACGAGCTCGCTTGGCATGCAATTCATTGACCAACTTGCGTTTCTAACAGCATAACATCTACGATTTTATGCAAAATTTCATTTTGGTGGGGGTCGGGAGTGTGTGAATTGATATGAGTGATATTGGATCATTTCTTGAACTTTAACACAAAAGTTCCACTGAAATAGCCATTGTGCTCTTTTATATCACTGAGTTTAATGAGGCCAACAAACCTCCTAAATTACGTTACCAAAAGTATAGGTTTCTCTCCATTTTTACACAGCGCTGTATATTACACAGCAGAAATGGTTTAATATTTACCCCGACTGGCATTTACCCAAAACTCAGGCACCATAAATAAAAAATATATATATCCGACATGCCCTTCCAAGCAGCCTCCCCGTGGCCAGCGAGAGCATGTTATTGTGGTGCTCGAGTGAGACATGCTCACTGGGGTGTACACCTTTCATTATCATGTCCTCTTTGCTTTGACAGTCAAGATAAATGGTACGCGTCCGGGAAGGACACCGACTCAAAGGATGCATTTCCGCTTGTCACCTCGAACTGATTGCCGGAGCCTCCATTTATCCTGCGGGCTGCGTTGACGTTTTCCCTTTATTAGACGTTAAGAATGCATCTTGAGCGTGCGGATGGCAACCGTGACACTTGGGGCTTTCAAGCGCTCCTCATGTGGCCGCTGTGACTTTTTCACCTCTGTGAGAAGCAGAGGGTCTTAACGAGTTGGAACAAACTTGAAGAAGATGTGCTTAACCCATCTTAAAGTGGTTCCTGCGAGTACTATTAACATGTTTGTCTCATGCTTTTGTCAACATGCCCTCATGATCTGTAAGACGAACTAGTTAATGTGGCGGAGGACTAAAATGGAGGGAAGCAAGCAAGGCAGGATTCTCCTCAGTATTTATCCACAACCGCCCCCCCCCAAAAAAAAACAAGGGTCAAAATACCAAGGAAAACACGAGAACTCAATTCACAACGACAGCAGACGTAAGGTTTACGTGACAAATGACATCACCAATAATACGCTAAGCAAACTGACAGACAACGAGCCGCACCTGGACAAGACGTGTGGCTGGAGGGAGCTGATTGGTCGACCCAAGGGGACATGAAACAAAATGAAACATCAACAAAACAAAAAGAGATCATGACCCGATCAAGAATTATGTCATGCTTTGCACTCCTCGTTTTCCCCTGGGCCAATGGTGAGTCCTCATTTTGTTACCGCGATAAGCTCGGGTGGGTGTAATCAAGTGGATTGAACAGACAAGCCAGCTTCTTTTTTTGCAGGAGCAAGAGCCTGAATTTTTTGGTTGTGGGGGGAATAACTCGCATTAAAACAGTTTCAGCTTTTAAAAAGTGTCCGATATGTGACAACAATCTGCTGTATGCTTAAATCTGAGCACGGATGAAAAGCCCAACATACAATCTTGCACAACACATTAATAATACAAGCAGGGAAGTAAAAAGTAAAAATCTAAGTTAAAACGCAACATTTAGCACAATGACACTCTTAATTGTTCACAATTTTGAACACTGCTTTTTACTTGGTTTGTTCCCGCCTGCACCGTAAATGTGTTGAGCACGATTCCCGACTTGTATGCATTCCATTCATGAAACCTTGACTCTCTCAGCCATGTTGCTTGCGATGGCATGAAGACGATGCATATCGTAAACATTGATTGTAAGAATCACATTTTATTTCTCAAAAGACATTTTCTAGATTTGGCATTTAATTGTGCCTTCTGGCCAGCGCTGTTGATTCCTCCTGCCAATGGGATTGGTTACATTTACTTTTTTTTTTTTTAATGGGCTGCTTTTAGGGAGAAATAGAGGAAACTAAAACATAAAAAAAATTGAGAACAAAAAACTAAAATTCATAAAATAATTACACCGCAATGTTCCCAGAAGATGGCGGGCCGGTCATCTGCCCGCTATGACCGACAGCCAGTCTCGCCGTGTCATGGAGGATGTCACGATCTCTAAATTATGACGTTACAGGCGTGCTAGTGCACACGTGCGTACTTGTGCCAACCCACTGAAAAAGTTTTGGCTCCGCCCCTCGATGTTGCCATCACAGCACTCACACTTTTTGCACTATCCCCCTTTAAATTCCTGCTGTGTGGTAATAATCATCACACATGACCAATTCCTGCATGGTTGCTTCACAACAAAATCCAGAGAAGCAAAACACCCTTTTGGACTTTTAGTCACTTTATATCCGGAATTTTCTTTAAGAGCTTTTTGTGAGCGTTGCTTGTATAAAATTTGCATACATTTACGACAATAAATTTATTGTTGAGTGAAAGCTGTCGGCCCCACGATTTATTGAGCGAATTGTACTTTTAGAGGGGACCTTGTACATGGGTCGATGTTGCGACGGCTTGCCAGGCTGATTTAAATGTGGAAAAAAAAACAACTAACTAAATAAGAGCGTCGTCCTGTCAGCCGTCCTGCTGCAGCGGCAATTCAACCGCCAGCCGTCTCTGTGACAGAGGTCCCGGTCCATCAGCTGACCCCTGCCAGGGATCCAGCTCGATTCCCCGACCACCACATGAACTGTTGCTTTAAGTATGCACGCGGTGCATCGCCACCGTCAATTTAAAGTATGTCAATGCAACTCTGAATTGGCTGTGGAAAACAATACATTTTCCCGGGGCAGATCAATAAGGAGTTTTCATGAGAAGCGTCTTCGTAGTCCGGTCTGCTTCGACACTTTGCTGACTGTGTGGCTTGTCAGGCGAGATGTGAACAGTGGTACATTTGTGTACATGCTTTGTATGCTTTGCACACAGCAATTAAAACGTCAGGGTTTTTTTTTTTTCATTGTGGTTTATTTGCGATATTAATTAGCTTTGATTCCCCATTCGAACTGCTCGCGATGCAACACCCACTGCATGTATTGGAAACTCACATTTTTGGGAATTCAACATCATCCATCTGTCTAATAAACAGTACTCTGTATGTAGTAAAAATGGGATTGTTTTTGATCGACATACACGGATGGCATATTTTCCACAGCAAACGAACGATCATGATTCACTCAAGAGTACCACCAGTTTTTGGAGACTGCCAGCTTTAAAAGTGGCTGAGGATCTTCAGCCAGCCGAGCTGATCAAGTGGAGAAAGTGGGCCGGACAGAACCATTTGCTCACAGACACATTTTCATAAATGAACAGATAAAAGGTTTACTTGGTTGTGTCATTTTGTATACAAGCCTTTAAAAGAGCAAATTATCCATCATTTATTTGATTTCTTTTTCAACGCAGTTCTAATGGGTCGATTTTGGTCTGAAGAATAAAGCTCGAGTTTAGGCGAGGGACTAAAATATCTCTCACAGTACGTCATTGTCACATACTGAAACTGCCATTCGCACACTTTTCTCCCTGGACATTCAAACGATTTTAAGCAATCAATGGAAATATCATTTCGGGTGATGCAATGTTTTTCAACGATGGCTCCCCACTATTCGTAATAACTGAAATGAGGAGGTAGCCACCGTCGGTAATGGGAATCTACCAGAACAGGCTGCAACATATGATCAAATCATCATGCCTTTGGCTTCTTCTTTGAGTCATTATCCAACGGTTATTTTTGTATGTGTGCTTTGTTCCGAGTATTGTAACTGTAAAAAGGTGAACATTTATGATGAAAAGGCGGCTCGTGTTTTTTTTTTTTTAAGCGTGATAGTTTTTTGCTTTTTTTGATAGCTTTTTTTTTTTTTATTCAGAACCCAAACCATTCCGTGATTTTATAGAGTAGTAGCAGAATTTTCAAATCAATTCTACAGTTGATTGGGAGCCAGTGTAAAGCCTTGAGGACTGGAGCGACAGCATTCTGAATGAGCTGCAGCTGTTTGATGCTCTTTTGAGGAAGTCCATTCATTGAAATATGGATTGGTTTGACAGATGTTTGGACTGTATTTATTTTTTTGGGCCGCTATTGCACAACTTTGATTTCACTCACCTAGAAAAAGGATCATATGGAGTTAGCCCAGTCTAGTTCTCAGTAGCGCAACTGGGGCACAACATTCGTTCGAGCGTTAGACGTTAGCAGCTTGTGTATTGTATCTCCTCGCTTAATGGATTTGGGGCAGATGAATGGGAATTAAACTCTTACAATCTCGTGTGTTTGGATCGGCAAAAGCCACACAAGGCAAAACCACAGAGGGAAATATGTGTGCTCCAACAGTGTTATATGGTGTAAAGAGTCCACACCGTACCATCTGCGCTGTTGGTGTCGCGTATGCATTAGGTGTGGATTACTCTACAGAGAAGGGAACGGGGGATGTGGTGGAGGCGGGCAAAACCGGAAGTCGCTTGCACAGAAAAAAAAAACATTGCAAATATTTTGTGACTGACAGATGGAGGATCAAGCCAAAGCCAACACACAGCAATCCCTTCAAAGTGTTCGTCCCCAAGCCCAAAAGTATTTTTATGCAGTTTTACATTTGATGGAGTACTTCTATAATAGCAAGGCGGAGGCCACTTTTTCATATTTATTTACAGAACAGACATTTTTTTATTCGGATTTTAGCTTTCTGAACTACATGAGATCATTTGCGAAAGAGTGGTAGGTTCATATCGAAAAGAAAAACAATGGTCAAGGTACAAGAGCAAAGTCATGTATTTTTTTTAAGGTGGGAAGAACAAAGTAAGAAAAACAAATGCAGGATCTATTCAGAATTATTTTTATTAATTATTTTCAAGGTATAAAATAGCATTAGAAAAGTCTTGTGACAATGTTTTGTTTTGTGGCTTTACAAGGAACTCTTTGTAAAATGGGAATAGTCTTTTTTTTTTCCACAGAGAAAAAAAAATACAATGCGCAAACAAAATTTAAGCAGAAAATATGACTAAGAATAATTATTTAGAAATTCAAAAGAACAAATTTATTTTTAACACTGTTTGTGAAAACTTATATGAAACAAAAACTGCAAAAGACTTTATTTAAACGCGCCTTATTTTTCTCAGGTCTCAGAACTTTATTCTAATAAGAGACCATTTATCAAATCACAATTTTTGAAGAAATTCTGAATTATTTTCTCTTGTTTGGGTTTAAATCTGATGGCTATAAAATGTCTTTTTTTTTTACGCTGGAAGTTTGATTTTTCCTAAAGTGACCAAAACACACAAAAAAAATCGAAATATTTTTTTCCTGAAATATCAATTATAGATTTATCCTCGATATACTCATGTCAGACAAGATATTCATACATCGTAAATATCTGTAGTTCATGATTTGATAGACAATTGCGATGAATATATTCTTGGCCCGGGACAAAAATTCATATACATTATATGCATGGGAAATGAACAATGCTCAAGGCTTTTTTTTTTTTTTTTTTTGCTGTCATTGTGACCATTTTCCTCATAGAAAAATAACTTTGAAAACGGTTCACAATAGAAATTATTGCATCGAATTAATTTGATCCCACTCTCATCTTTCACAACAGCACAAATAAACATCATTGCAAAGCATTTCAGTTCAAAAGTGTGCGCTTCCTCAAAGCATCTTCCCTTCGCCAATCAAATGCTGCTTGATGTTTACTTGACTAAAATATAAAGTCACGGATGATCCTCTTTGCAAGAGCGACGTGGTGATAGCAGCCGATTATTGTTAAAGATGCGGACTCACTTGATGAAACTGATAAAATGGGACCCAGGTTTGAACTGCACTACTTGAAACCGTACCTGCGCGCGCCGGAAAGAAACTTTTTCGCTTTCTCAGTTCCACATGGCGTAACACACTTTCCTTTTGTGCAATAGGAAATGTTTGCTGTGGAGCTCTGTGGCGTTGTAAAACCATCTGTGGAAGCCATCGGGAAAAGAGAGAGAATCATTGCATTCCCGACCGATTTGTCGACGAAATTAAGACACTTTACTATAAGAGACCAACGCGATGCTTTCATGCTTAGCCGTATATCACAACTCATTATCGAGCATTAAAAAGCTGATTCATCGTGCCGCGTCAGCGGGGATGTTTACATCCCCGCTGTGGCAAATAAATCTTATTTGTCACCACTGAATTATTGAAATACACCCCACTGTGCAGTCTGCAAACTTAAGCGTAGACCTTCACCGGGGCCTTGCATTACCATCTCTATGAAGTATTCAAAGAAATGTAATGGGTACCTCACAAACAAGTCATTAGAATGTATCCTCCTTGACAGAGGTAATTACTCATACTGTTGCGCTAAGTGGCGCTTGCGTCGAGAACATTGATAGATGCTTGGAAGCATTCTCGGTCATTCATCCCCGGTTCTCGTATTGTCAAGGCATCAAGTCGATCGCTGGACTGCTCGGGTTGTCTTAGGGGACGTTTCGCCTCTCATCTGGCCAGGCTTTATCAGGTCATGCTGGAAGACGAGCGTCGAGCGCGGTAGTCTAAGGGAAGGTGACGGATTTGAGTATTTATTCTCTAAAGCGGGGGTCACCGACCTACGTCGTGCCTGCGGGCAGCAGGTAGTCCTCAAGGAACACGTGAGTAGCCTGCGGGGCTGTTCTAAAAATAGCTCACCGGTGATGGGACATGGTGATCATCTGGATGTCAACAGAGACATTTATCTATGTTGTCAAATCATTGTTGTGAATTATTGTGATAAATCATTAATATGATCAATAGCTTCACATTGCTGAGTATTCATCTTTTTTTAATTGCTTGTCCTCACTTGGGTCACAGCATTCACACTTGTCAACGTGTTTGTTTGTTGTTGTGATTTTGATTTTTTTTTAGATGCTATTTTTTTTCAAATCACAGACACTAGTAAACGTGTTTGAAATTTTTGCACGGATTCTGAATCTTCCCCCGTTTCTTATTTTCTCTCTAGCACATCAGGTTTTCATAACAATAATATCCATCCGTTTTCTGATCCGCTTATCCTCACAAGGGTCGCGGATGTGCTGGAGCCTATCCCAGCAGTCTTCGGGCAGTAGGCGGGGGACACCCTGAACAGGTTGCCAGCCAATCGCAGGGCACACACTGACTAACAACCATCTGCGCTCACACTCACACCTAGGGACAACTTTGAGTGTTCAATCAACCTGCCATGCATGTTTTTTGGAATGTGCGAGGAAACCGGAGTACCCGGAGAAAACCCACGCAGGCACGGAGAGAACATGCAAACTCCACGCAGGAAGGCCAGAGTCGGAATCAACCTCTGCTCTGTGAGGCCGACGTGCTAACCAGTCATCCGCTGTGCCACCCGTAACAATTTTATATATATATGAATTCAGGGTTAGGCTTAGCAACAGGGTTTTCTTTTTTTCTAGAAACATCTTTGCTATGAATTACAATGCATGGTAAAATTCGTACTGTGCAAACTTTGACAGATCAATCTTATATTTAAAAAAAAAAAAAAAAAAAGCAAATAAATAAATAAATAAAAATGGAACCACGTTGCCTTTTCTTCTCCAGCGGAAGCTAATCTCACCTTGTTGACTTTTATAATTTTACATTTTACTTGAGAGGAGACGTGGGGCTGAAAGAAAGCCAATCATGGCGGCCAAGTGGTGACTGGTGACAGGTGAGCGTAATACGGCAGCTCGATTTTTCAGTTCATTGTAGGTGTTTGTGGCTTCAAGCAGTCATCTGTCAGTGTTTGATGCTTTGACCCCACTTGTGTCAACTGGGCATCTGACACCCCTGCAGGCAATGTCAAATGAGACAGCGTAGGCGAACGCTTTACACATCACGAATACACGTGTACCCACACACACACACACACACACAAACACACAGTTGCCGCTAAAGATATACCATTTGTCAGAAACAAACCAAACTAAGATTTCCTCCCAGCGACAAGCCTCTTTTGCACTGGATCTGGAAAATGCTGCAAGACACTTGTGTGCTCAGTGGTGAAGCGTCTCAGCAGTGTGTACACGGCAACATGATCTTTCCATGCCCTCTTTGTCCAACAAGCTCCATTTCTTGTACTGAACAGAAATATTTCACGCAACGCTTTTCTTTTTGCTTCCATTTTTCCTGAGTTGAACTCCAAATGTAATAATGTAATACTTTTTGAACCGATGTGGGCTAGTGAGCCCTTCTCCGCTTGTATTTTGTGCGATCTGTCGAGGTCAGAAAACCAGTGGCCACCGTGTTTTGTGTTGGTTCTGGATAATATAAACATATACATATAATTTACAGTATTATTATTATTTTTTTTTTAGAAAATCATGGCTGTGCACGCCATGGGGAACAATCGTGTCTCAGTTACGGCGAGAGTAGCGAGCAAAGATGTGCACGTGTTGACACAGCGGTTCAACCCGCAAGTTCACCCGCACATGTGTGACATTATCATGCCTCCGTCCATCAGCACTTTGCGCTTGTGCGGGCTGGTAAAGGCCGGTTTCTAAGCCCCGGTTGCATGAAAAATTGCGGTTCACCCGAGGCACGGAGCGACCTACTCACATCGTCGTTCAAATATCTGTCGGCATCACGTGTCGACGGAGGCATTTGGTGCATGGGCGATGTTTCTATGCTCAGAAAAGGACCCATTCCTGGATGTTGGGGGGAGGGCGGTATTGTCTACCTTCCAAAAATAACGAAGTAATGTATATATTTTTGACTGACACCGTGTTAAGCAATGCGCTGCACTGTGTGCATCAAATACCAGAAAAAAAAATCTACAGTATAACTCATGGCCCCTTATTACGATAACTGTATGTGACTGGTGTTTGGCCGTCATTGTAATGTACACACATACCGGCATTGGCCAGTCGGTGAGCTTATACGGAATTGGTGCGATTGAACCCGTTGATGATCTAAATCTGGACTCCAAATAGTCTTTCGATTTCAAGTTGCTCTTTAACCAAGGAAAACTAGATTTTATCTGAATGCTTGATGCTCCAATAGAATTTTCAGTAGAATACTCGAATTCTAAAATATTCCATAGCTGCAGCCCAAGTTATACAGTTTTTCACTATCCCTTGAAAAGATGCACACAAGAGACGACTACTGTGCACATTAGCCAAGACATGATATTTGTAGTTCTGACTCATTTTAACCTCTCACACTGATGCCATAATAACCTGTCATCCATTTTCTATTGCACTTTCATTCCCATTCACACCCAAGGACTACTTCAGCTGTGTTCACACTGCATTCAAATCAGATTCCTCTTCAAATCTGATTTTTAGGGCTGACCGTCCACACACTGTCTTGATCAAATGGGATTTGGCCCTTTTCAGACTGAACCACATTATTGATCCATCTGACAGGTTGCTGCAGCAACAACATAGGAACGGAGGCGCCATCCCGCACGTGTATTGTTTGGTATCGTATAATTGCGACTCCTGCAATTCACATTGAACCCCCACTGTGTGGAGGACTGCAGTAATGAACACATTTGTTTTGAAACGTGGCCTCGTTATCCGACATCTGCATCAAGACCTTGATGCAACGATGTTGGTCAAAGGCGCATTTAATATTCCGCGCAGTCCCTCTGAGCTTTGGCCTCCCCACTCCTCGCAGGGGCGCCTAATGCAACATAATGAGTGGCTGGCACATATTCTTGAGCGCATCAAAGTCCTCACTGCGGATCTATCAAGCCATCACGAATGAATGGACGCAAGCATTTTTTTTCCCCCTCTGCGAAATGTCAAGCGACTTTTCAAAAGATGTTTTCCAACTAATTACAGAAAGTCAATTGCCAGCAGCTTTAGGCGGAGCAAAAAACAAACAAACAAATAAATAAATAAATAAATGTCACATGCATAACAATAACAAGGCTAAAATGAGAGTTGTGTAATCGTGCAGTCAAATGTCAGGAAATGAACAAATGTTCAATTGTCTGCATGGCTGCATCGTTTGCTTGTCTTCACCACACACTTGTTTGGCTTCACTCTGTTGAAGGTAACAGCTGGACTTGAGTCATGTTTTTATTGATGGGAATCTATTCGTACTTAATCAGGCATGTTCTGCCCTTTTTTTTTTTTCCTGATGGATCGATCATGGTGGAGTTTGCACTCTGTTTTCTTCGCACATTTCAAACACATGCATGCTCGGTTCATTGAAATCTTTAAATCAGATGGACCTCTTCCATGATCCTAATGGCAATTAACCCTTTCATGCACCCTGTAACCTGATAACATGATAAGCTGTCCATTGTAGTAACCGCTGTCCCTAAAAGGGCTAATTATGTTAACTATCACGTGAACCCCAAAATGGGGATTATTTTTCAAATATTTGACCCCAAATATGAATGAAATGTTGAATAGAAAGGAACCTGACTAAATATCTATCCGATGCTTGTCATACATTTCTTCTCGAACATGGCTGCGAACAGGGTAGTTTACTGTCTATAAGCACCGTCACTGTTGCCAACCTAATGACCTTTCTCAGTGCTGTAGCCACTGTTTTTCAAAAATCCGACAGGCGACAACACGAGCAAAATCATTTGACACTTGCGTTTCTGTGCGACATTGCGCCGGTGGAAGGCAAGCACGGATACATTTGTGCTCAACATAGCTAAAGGCACGGTCCCCATTTACAGTATCATTTGCAAGAGCAATGATAAACGACATGATTGAAAATTTTGACCTGAGGTTTGTGCTTCCAAGCTGCGTATGTTTTTCATCGCTCGCCTCGCCTTGCCTGTGCAACTCTACCTGTATGCGAGAAAATGGCAACGAGTGAGTTAGAAATGCTGGATACATGCAGCAGTGTCAGATATGTGATACTTCACAATCATATCACAGCTGATTAATCTCTACAAATGATCTGTATTGAGACGCTCTACGCCAGGAATCTACTGAAATGTAAAACTGGTTATTTACTAATTAGCATACAATGTTGGGTTATCAAGTTATCAATTTAACAGTGCTAAATACCTAGGGGATGGGAAGGCTATTTGCACAGGTGGGAGTAAGTCGCAAAGTGTGAATTGCAAGTAGGGCTCTATAGTCATGCCCAAGTCTAGCTTTAAGCGTGGTCTAAATGCGCACGAGTGGAGATCTCTTTCATTTGCAGATATGCGTTTGCGCCGTTGTGAGTGTGAACATAGCCGGTTCGCTTTCCGCCTAATGGAAGCGGCTCCTTTCATTACCTGTAAAAAGACACGCAGTCTTTGACATTGCAAAAATAAACCTACTACTTAAATGTTGAATTTACATGCAATCAATTTAGGATCTTGAATGATAGGCTCACACTGCAGAGGTTGCGGGTTCGATCCCGGCTCCGGCCTTCCTGTATGGAGTTTGCATGTTCTCCTCGGGCCTGTGTGGGTTTTCTCCGGGTACCTCGGTTTCCTCCCACATTCCAAAAACACAGGCAGGTGTGAGTGTGAGCGCGGGTGGTTGTTCGTCTCAATGTGCCCTACGATTGGCTAGCAACCGGTTCAGGCTGTCCCCCGCCTACTGCCCGAAGACAGCTGGGATAGGCTCCAGCACCCCCCCGACCCCTGCGACCCTTGTGAGGATAAATCGGATCGGAAAATGGATGGATGGATGAATGATATGCGTGCTGCATCATCGTGGTAGGTCGCCAGGCTAGTAAGGTCCGTAACTCAGACTGTTAAATTAATCTTTGACATGCTCACCAATCTGAAGTCTTATGTGTATGGTGAAGTCCGACTTTTGAGTGATCAATTTTCAACGTTTCATATGTATAAGCAGGTTCACCTTAAAGGAATGTCTGTGAACTGTGAAACTTTCTGAACTGTCAGTGAGATTTTTTTCTTTTTTTTTTTCCCCCCTGCTTAAAGTGACTTTCTGTCAAAATAGCAACGCACCCAAGATTCACTCTGTACCATCATACGGGTCCAGGGGACCTCTGAGACTAATTTGCCTTGAACTGAAAAGGCTTCAGAAGAGGCAGCACAATTCCCCGCCTTTCCCTCATACGGAATATATTCCATTTTCAATATCAAACTGCAGGCATCAAATATGAAAAGAGCCTTTGAATGAATCAAAATTGGATATGAAAGGAACCCTCAATCACTTGATAAGTCTGTACAGTCTTTCTTCGTCCATTTTGGCCTGGGAAATTGTATTTCTTTGTCTTGTAATGTGTTCATTAGAGCGGTGTTTTATGTCAAAGACACAGTTTTCCATATATAAGAATTATCTTGGGTGTGGGAACGCTATAGGAGTATAACAATGTTTTGCAATATGTTAAAAGTCAGCTCTTTATTTCAAGGGAATATAATATTCCAATATGAAATATTGCCTTTTTAATTGGTAGTATACAAAGAGTCGAAACGTGCATACGGTATACAGGTATATGTTTTTTCGTTCGTTAGCTTATGATGAAAATATGAAAGGGCATCTACTTCATGCGCCGATCTGCATAGCAATCAACAAGTGTAATTCTTGATCATGAAGTGCTGCCTTCATGAGTGAAAATACGTGTCTTTCTTCAGCATGCCCCGCGACCCTTGTGAACATAAGCAGATCAGAAAATGGAAGGATGGATGGATAGAAAGATCAGCATTTAACTGCTCTACCTGACTTGTCATATACATTGCTGGTCTTTGGCGACGTAATTGCATCTGCAATTGACAGATAACTTGTAACTAAACAAATAAGGTAGCCAGTAAAATCAGCTTATTGAAGGAGCAAATCAATAATGAAATACATCACGCTTGGATATTTGATGAAAGTAGGTAAAGAAAGCATGTGGTGCAGCCCCCAAGGGTGTTTTTTCCATTTCACGAGGCGGAGAATAATCACAGTTCATCTCATCAGCCCGTGTGAATTTTCACAGCTATTGAGATAAAATACAGAAAAAGTATATGTGTCATTGTACTCATTAATGGCATCTCCGATGCGGGATTACGCAAGATAAGAAGCGGCATAAAGCGTCTCTCAAACAGCTCATTCTTATTGAATTCACATTCCTTTTACTGAGGTCGGCCAACACTCATTCAAATGTCCATATAGTGCTCGAGCACTTGCGGCATTTTTCCATAAAGGCGATGAATGAATGGCTGAATTAATGACTCCGTCTTTAAAGATGTAGTTTGTGTAAGCGTAGCAGTAAAGGTCACTGAGAGCGGACGCGGGGGCTCCTAAGCATATTTCCAATATTAAATGTGATGTACTTGTAGCATAGCTTATGTAGAGCAGTGTGAGGTATTAGACACTGACAAGAAAAACGAAATTGTGAGTCTCCAGCAATCCTCAGAATCACAATCATCTTTACTGAGCAAGTATATGTTTAAGAATACACAAGAAATTCAAGTAGTGCAGTAAACGAGCCACAATAACAAAAAAAAGAAGACATTTAGGATATAAACACACACTAGGTGTAGAGCGATGTAAGGATACAAATAGTGTCGATGCTGACACGATAACAATTGTGCAGAGAATCATCAATCATGAGAGGAAAATGCCACAGTGCAATTGCAAGACAAAATATTGAACGTCGAAATATGATTAGAACACATTTTGGAGAAGAGTCGTAATATGAAGATGAATGTCAGAACAAAGCCCCAAAGAAGTCGAAACAAACAAAAACAAAGTTGGATTTCATGGGGGGGGGATCATAAAGTTGGAATATTACAAGGCAAAAGTCAATTTTATGAGAGAATTCTAATTTGGGGTGAATAATTAAGAAATATGAGATTAGTTATCCTCATAAACTTATTTTAGAACAAATTCTTAGTTTATGACAGTGATCTTAATTTCATGAGCAAAAGTCATAATAATTCTCAATACAATTGTAATATCGGAAAAATGATATTTGTACCATGAAAATAAAGTTCCAATATTATAAACCAGCATTCATAAGAAGGATCTGAATTTTCTGAATACAAAGCTACAACTGGAGTTTTTAAAAGATGAAGTATGTATTTTTTTTTCTGGGTGTGTTAATTCGTTTTCATCAAGGCCACTATTAGAGAAGATGACACAATGCCGATTAGCTCCTCTCACATTTGGTTGTATTTGCATGACAATGGTAATAAGAGCCGAAGCATTATTAGAATAAAGTCTGAATGAGCAAAAAAAAATGCTAATACCGAAGGTTTTTTTGAGACTATCTCAAAATAATAATTGTAATTTTCATGGAGGGAAAAAATATAGACTTAGAAGCCTTACTTCTTACTAAGACGACAATAGCATCATGCGTGAATCCATTTTTGGCGTCTTCATCGCGGCCCTAATATGCAATCATATCCACCAAAGTTAGCCATGTTCCACCACTACTCTTAAAATTGTGCACCTTTTAGCTCAATCGCATTCCCACTCTCTAAGTCGCCACTCCATTAAGGAGATGCTTCTATATGGAAGCGATGCCTCATTAACTAGGCCACCTTCATTACACTTAATGGGGCTGATGGGGCTAAGACAGCCACACTCTTCCCTTTGCAGGACAATAAATAGCTGTCCAAAGATGACATCCTGGAGGTAACACTGCGTCATTGTGTGCATGAAATGTTTTTCTACATTTTCTTTTCACGGGTGTGCTTTTATGATGACAACACTGCTGGCCCTGGAATGAAACATTGTACTTTGGCTACACAATCCAACCACTATTTTCATCCTATGCGCGGTACCACTTACACGACCAATACTTTGCTGTGGCTTGCCTCCACTTGAAAATAAAACTTCTTTTTTGACAGATTTGTTTGTTAGTGTCTCTCGTTCGAACTGAGGTGTTAGATATCAAATTAACGTTGTTTGTATCGCACCTTATGCGATCTGCAAGCAACCCGAAAGTGCTTGACACTTAAATATGATATGTTGTGGTTTTCACAGTTTCTCTCGATTAGGAAGTAGTATGTAGAGTGGTACCTCTACTTACGAACGTCTCTTCATACGAAATTCTCGAGTTACAAAATGTCTCAACAGGAAAGTATTGTCTCTTGTTACGAAATAAATTTTTGAGACACAAGAAGTAAAAATACAGTCTGGTCAGCTGCTCGCAGCTCCGAGTTTCCTGAACGCAACATACTCATAGCTGCTCTGCCATTGGCTATTACCGAGCATCATCCTGGCATCCCATCGGCTAAGAGGGACTCCTACCGTAAGTGTCTGTGTGTGTAGATAAATAGTTAGGTGTCGATGCAGCATCCTCGTCATTCACCCAGGAGGTGTTCCGATGCTTTTAAGTAAATGTGAATCACCCACAAAAAGTGTTCACCAGTCGGGCGATCGCTCACTATGCTGATGTTTGCATTGGACATTTTCAAAGGATTGTTAAAAGCCAACAAAAGCAAACGTCCTTGGATCAGTTCTTTACCAAGCGCCAGGCAAAGACCACTTCTGAGAGAGAACATGGACTGAAGAGGGCAAAAAACGATGATGCAGTGAAAAGTTAAATGACCATAATTTTTATTTTTTATTCTTTGTTTTTTACATTATGCACAACTCTCATTTATTGTGCAATGATCTAATTGCAACATGTAATTGTTACATATTTTGATGCATTTTTATGCTTTAGGAAGTATTTTTGTCTGAATTTTGGGGGGGCTTGGAACAAATTAGGGCATTTACATGGAAAACGTGTCTCTACTTACAAACTTTTCTAGTGAAGAATTTTCTTCCCGAACCAATTCATTTCGTAAGTCGAGGTACCACTGTATAGCGTAGTAGGGGACAGTTGTGACACGGGTCAGTTGTGTCTATGTTTGTCTCCATGTGTTGCAGTGCAGTTCGACATCACTCCAAACAACAAACGCATTAAGAAAAATATTGTTGATCTTATACTTGTTGGAACTGAATGTTACTTTAAATTTAACTCTCATTGGAGTGTACCTAATCATTTGCACAGTAAATGGAGCTTGTATTGGAATACCATCCGCACATGCAGCTCTGTAGAAGATGGGAGAATCCATCTGGCACGTTCTGCTCTATTGACAGAACACTTTACCTGCTAGTCTAATGTGCTTTATTGCTTTGTCCTTACTGCACGCATGCATTTTGCAGCTTTTTTTTCACCCCTCTTTGTGATGCCCATGCAGACATTGGACTTCAATCCAGTGTTGGGAGCGTGCTAATTACAGGCCCCTGGGGGATGAAAATGGAGCTCGTTTTCTACAACAAGAAAGAACAACATTTGGAGAGCTTTGCACAAACATTATTTTGAACTGCCCAACCTCTTACGATTTATGAAGGGGAAACTTAGTTTTCTTGTTTTCCGTATTTGCATAGCATAAGCGTTGATTGCTACTCGACGCCATAATGGTTTCATTCCTCACTGTCAGCCCGACGGACATGTTTGTTTGCAACGCAATCAACGGGGGAGGTGATGAAGCATGAGCGATGACATTATGTTCAGGCATTGCCTCCCTGCAGACGAACGGAGATTGTGCGACACCTCGTTTCTCCCTTCAAGCTTCTGATTACGCAGCTTGGTGGCAGGGAGGTCAAAATGGCGCGATTCCAACAATATGTAGCTTGTACAATACATTCTGAAAGCATAGCTTTGTCCCCAATTGAAGAGAATGGAATGTACATTTTAGTGTATGCCATGGGGACCTAAACAGAGGATGACGGGCCTTTGCGTATTGGAGGACGTGAGGCATTTCGGATTTTGGCCATTTATACTTTTAACGGCGTTGAGTGAGAAGTGATGATGTGACATTATAAACATTAGGCCTTCTCACCCACTCCCACTGGCTGTCGGGAATTTCATTGGTTTTAAAAGGCAATTTGAAACCCTGATGGATACATTTCATCCTTGAGCTGGCTAACATTATTAAGGAGACAGACATCTTCATTATGCTTTCATTTCCCTCCAGAGTATAATGAAGTTCTATTAAAAAAAAAAAAAAGGAAACAAACTTTCGGTGTTAATTCCTTTGTGCTAAAGTGACCCTTTCAGACAGTGCAACAGGAGATAATCAGTGTCTCCTATAGAAGCAAATGAGCCTGTAAACAAATCCAATTTAATCTGCTTTAATTAAACCTACCTTTAAGCATTAAGCACTTTCATTAAAAACAGTCAACGGCCGTGCTATGAGCTTCGTACGAATAGAATGTAAATCGTAAAAAGAAATTGTATGAAAAAAAAAAGTACGATAATAATTACATTTTTTAAAGGTATTTATAGTCAGTGATTGTAAGTGTGCCATGACAGCCCTCGTGCGCTGCAGGAAATGATCCAATTGCAGCACTGAATGAGAGCTAAAATTATTATTCACGTACTAAAAAATATATATATTTTTGACTTTAATGCCAGCTCTTTTAGATGGCATAAGGTGCACTCAACCTGTGGATTCACCTCAAAATTACTAAAGGTTACAACCTTTTTCACAGTGACGACGAATGTGCGTTCTTGCCAGTAGCAGTGGCGTGGAAAGTGATAAAAATGATACTTTTCTTGAGTAATACATAAGTATCGATAGGGTCGAACTAGTAAACAATATTAAATGTTCATAAATGTTCTTCTCAATAACAATAAAAGCACTGAGATGATTCACTTGGTTGACAATAATCCGAAAAAAAAATGATTTTAACGACTTTAGCTTTCAATACATTGTGTTGAGATGAAAATGTGAAAACTTGGGTCAGTGATGTGGAGACCCCCCAAAAGATTAAACACGCCCCTACATACGGGCAGAATACAAAGTCATTCACATCTCATTTAGTGAGAGCAGACTGCATGACACACAGCTGGGAGCAAAGTGGGCTCAGGTGGAGATCCAGGCAAGAGCAATATAAGAAAAACCGCATGCAGGTCCCTTCATAAGAACCTCCGTGATCCTCCCTCTGGAAAAAAAAAAAAAGTATATATATATCGCGCATGGGTCCAGCTCCACGCTCAGGAATGACACACACTTTTTTTTTTTTTTTGCACTGGGCTGTCAATATGTAGCCTAGTCTTACTCATTTAGTACTGTTGGAGCCAGTATTGCTTTTTTTATTTCTGTTGCTGTGGGTCGAGCCTCCGTGCTATGACTGCGGCGCACAGGCGGCTTCCATTGAGAAGGGAATGAGACTTCGCCTCAGTGCATTCCCAGATATTCCATCTCGGCGCGCACGCACACACACACACACACACACACACACACACACACACACACACACACAC
>NW_017805698.1:3858559-3982336 GCF_001891065.2 Hippocampus comes | reverse complement strand
ACACACACACACACACACACACACACACACACGCACACTAATGTAAATTTTGCAAGCAGTCAAATTTGGGACATGCTTGGCCGAGAAAGAGACACAGCACACACTCTATCCCAGGAAACATCTTCAAAGCCAGAGAACGCTGGTCAAAAAGAATAAAAAGTAACTTCCAGGAGTAATGGCAACATGAGTTTCACATTTCCTAATTTGTCAACACCCCACAGAGAAGAATGGAGTTTATGATTAATAATCATGATTGCACTTAATGCCACTTGAGACGTTTTGCTCACAAGCCTACATTGAACATTTAGAATCATTAACTGAAGGGAGCCGTCCTCCATATACGCCGTTGTTTCGGTGGCTTTAAAGCTCCGCTTGTTTGACAAATAAATATGCAAATTACAGCCCCCCTCCCACCCACCCGCCACCCCCCATCCTCAGGCGGCTTGCTTTTTATCCTGAGAATAATGGCTTGCAAAAATGAACTTGTACCGTAATTGTTTTTGGGTCGCACCAACTGCCAAGTCTCATTGTCAGGCCAAAAAGATTTCTGGAACAATACCTGTGCGCTGGCAGCCCACACGGTTCCTGTTGACTGATGCAAATTACAAGAGCAGCAAGCGCAAAAGCTTTTTTTTTTTTTCCCCCTTCTCTCTCTTTAAATTTATTTATTTTTGATACCTTTTGTGGGTAACACAAGCTGGAGGAATAACAAGATAAAATAAAGATCCCGGAGCGAATAATTAAAGCTAGAGTAAGGATCTGCAGTTTCCTGCTTCCGGACGCCAGCTCTGAAATGAAATTCATGTTTAGATACTGTTGTGAATATAGTCAACAGCGGTAAACCGGTAATTTCTATTTAAACCACCTCGAGAAGTTGAATACTAAAGGCAAACAAAAGCCGTTTGGATATTAACATCACGTCTTTTCAATGTGCAGCAGAGTTTTCTGTCTCTCTTCCCGCTTTCATGCAATTACAACACATTTTCATGAGTAAGAATGCTTTCCCCTCAAGCTTTTGCGACAACATTGTATTTGCACAAAGAACGCCCGTCAGTCTATGTTCTCACATCGACATTTTGCAAAACAAATGGAGTGAAACTGTGGAGCAGACAGTTTGGAAATGAAACCAACATACGAATATGATCCAGTCTAAAAAAAAATTCACGTAAGAATGAATTTAGTCATTCATTCATATATTCTTTGTCCTAAGCGTAGACCGACTAATATTAGTGTCGTATTGATGAACTGAAGAGGTAAGACTTCCCAATGAATAGTATTGCTGTCTGTCTGTTTTATATTGCCCCTTGGTGGAAAAGGCGGGCACACCACAAGGAGCGGCACAACAGCCATTCAATTGAATCGTGTGACAAAAACGATGTCAATCTTTTTAATTGTATCAAATTCTGAACAATATTTTGGAGGGTTTTGTTATTCCTTGCTGAAATATATACTAAAGCAGCTTTTTGTGTGTGTGGGTGTTGGGGGCGGGAGGTGAGGGTGTGTGTGCTGGAACGGTTTAACCCCTGTGCAATGCAGGTACACTTCATGTACACCTGACATGCGTTGTGTTGCAAAAACAAATGCATGCCATGCATGGGTTTTAAACCTGTGGCATGCATTCGTTTTTACAACACAACGCATGTCAGGTGTACATGAAGTGTACCTGCATTGCATGGGGGTTTAATGGCAGGTCCATTCATTTCAATGGGGAAAGATGATTTGAGGTACGATTTGAGGTGTTTTGAGTTATGAGTGTGGTCATGGAACAAATTCAACTCTTATCACCACTGTATTTTATTAAGAATGTTTGCATTTCAGTATTCATACAACTTTTTGGGCCTTATTTTCTGAGTAAGAATACTTGTCTCAAAGCATGCGTACCTGTTTTGTGACATTTCATTCGTAAGAATGCGGGAAATGTGTCAAATTTTGAGGCACGATTTTACCATTAAGAAAGCCTGCCTCTTCACATACACACATTTTTTGGGACTCAATTTTATTAGTAGGAATGTTTATCCCAAAGTCATTACCAGTGATTTGAACAAATTTTTTTAAAAGTCACAACGAGCAAAGAAGTCCAGCCGATGAAGGCTAAATGCTAATAGAAGCCATTTGTGTTCTCGTCTTTTAGTGCGCAGCAATGTTGGACGGCCGCAATTTCGAAAACGGCAACATTCTCGTGGTGAAACAACATCCCAGGTGTCCTGGCTGGTCCATCAGTAGTGCACACTACATTAAAAGGTGATTTGGACTCACAGCATTTATTTTTATTTTTATTACATAGGGAAGCAGTTAAGTTGATTTTGAACAGCTATTTTTAGCATAAAATAAATTGGTTTGTTTTTTTCTGGTACTCTTCCACTGCTGCTCAACAAGGGGATACAAAGTGGGATTAAAAAAAATATATACTTGAAATTTTGGGAACTCGTGATCTCTTTAATTTGGGCTCCCAAGTCCCAAGTCAAGTTAAAATTTAATTATTTTATTTCCATAATATATGAGCAAGTGGATGGACATGTTCGAGCATTTTTTTTGGGTATGTCTGCAACCTGATGCCTGATGCATACGATGCATGATCATTGAAAATGCATGAGGTTTCCTCTTTTGCATGCTTTCATACTCTCTCCGCAATGTTGATCATAATGTCGGACGAATGCTAAAATCACATTGTGAATATTGGATGAGCAAGTAACGCATGATGTAGATATGGAGTTTACGACTACAAGTTACCAGTACGCCAGCCATCTATTTTGCATGAAACAAAACATCTGTTATCATCGAGGTAAAACGGTGGTGGTTTCTCGTTCCCTACGGAATCATCTCCGCTGCCGTGGCAGCCATGCTAATCCACTGTTGATCTACCCCTTCGGATCAAGATGCAATCGATAATGTCATGAAGGCTTTGCCTTCTGCTCTTCATCGCAGCCTTTTTATCCATCACTGACTTCATGCACTTTGATACCGCATTAATGTGATTTCCTGTTTGGTGGAGCATAGAAAGACAATGGAATGGAATATGCTTACAAACAATAATCCCTCGCTGTACAGCACAAACGGAGAAAATTCACTGCTTCCTTGCAATTGGATTTCCATGGTACAGTAATTGCATGTAAATGCATGATTTTATGCCCCCTAGTGGCAATGATTAGCATTGGGATTACGTCAGAATCATCCAATCAGCAGAGTAGTAAGTGCTTTGAAGAGATGGAATGGTTGTTTCTCAACATTGATTCATGATACGTACTTTGATTCATACATTAGTGACACTCTGGATTTTTTTTTATTTTATTTTATTTTTGGAAGGCCTGGGGAAAAAATTGGCTAACTCAGTAAAGTCGACCACAAAAATTGGTTGACACAAAATTTCTGCCTCGAAATTATAACAAATAATTTAAAAACTAATTAGCACCATTTGCGTCGCCCGGAAACATGTTTGGCTGTGTCCGTGTTTGCCGCACGTTATGTTGCAGATGGACGCATTTAGTCAATGTTATCATTGTTGCTATGGAGGAATACGCACAAAAAAGATGCCCATGGTTTGGTTAAAGTTTCAGGCAATATGTACAATATATCCTATCATTGTTAGTTAGAAGACATTCTGTGGTGTTTGTTGACTACATACTGTAGGTGGTTTGGTTCTATCGAAGTAAACTAGCACTCAACAAGCTAAAGCCTCATCACAGTTTTTCCCATCTCTACTTTACGGGAGCAAAGCATCTTCTGCTAAATCGTCATGCCGATTAAACTTGTCTCATGCGTGTTGAGGCTTCTCCGGCTAAGTTAGCTTGGCTTAGCTTCCTTCCCGTAACTCTTTTCAACACATTGCTAAGCAGTGATTAAGTGTGAGTGTAAAGTTGTCTGATTGTTTTGGGAAATGTGCACTAAAAATAAATACATAGCAGGTGAGCGTGACAGTTGTGGCTGGATCTTTCTTTTTTTGTTTGTTTTGTTTTTTTGTTTTTAATAAGTCTCCCTATGTCTACTGCCAGCGGGCCATTGGAGCAGATATGAATGGTTGCGCTTGAACCGGGAAGAAAGAATGACACCAGATCCTGCCTTATATGAAAGTCAATATGAAAACATTGTTTACTTTGAAGTAAGTCTCGTGTCAATATATAGGACATCAACTATGGCAAACTTAAGCGCAGCACGGTGGCTGACTCGGTAGCGCATAGGTGGCAAACTCCGGTCCTCGAGGCCTGCTTTCCTGTATGTTTTCCATCTCTCCGTGCTGTAATACAGTCATCCCTCGCTACTTATCACGTTTCGGTGCATCGCGGATTTTTCAAAAATATTCATCATCAAAAAAAAATAAAATAAAATTGCGAAAATGCCGCAAAAGATCCGGGAAAGGCAGCGAAAGTCAGCAAAACAACAGCGAGTCACGTAGAGCAACATATACAGTACTACATGTATATTTCATGTTTATGTTTACTGTATTTTGTTTATGCACTAACCTAACCTATTTTATACGTGTGTGTGTGTGTGTGGAGAGAGAGAGAGAGAGAGAGAGAGAGAGAGAGAGAGAGAGAGAGATATATATCTATATACAGTATATATATATATATATATATACACACATACACACACACACACAAACGATCAGCTCATCAGCAAGCTCTGTAGGAGGCGAATAAGGATTCAGATCTTTTGTATCAGGTGTGTTGGAAGAGCTCGCTCAAAAACAGGCTGCATTCGTTTTTGGCTCAATTATTGGTTTGCCTTTCAGCATTGTTGTTTTCATCCATAGTTTTATTCGAGGAACTTTTGTCTTTAACAGTTAATCATTTCTATTCTCACAAAATGTAATGGGTAAGAATCTAATCTCTCGGCATTCATTCAATAGTTACAGTGAGGCTACAGCACATTTTCACTAGGAGGACTACTTATTCTTTTTTTTAATAGGAATAATATTGAAAGAACATTGATAGACACGTGTTATTGTAGGAATACAGAGAAACAATCACAGTGACACAGTTGTGCATCAGAAAATAGATCAATTCGGACAGCCAAGCATTCACATGAATCTCAATTGCCCCCTGCAGTACTTTTAAACTGGTCTCTGCTGTTAGATTCCAGTCCACATTTTGTGAGCTGCTTCGCACCGCCTGAGCATCCGATGCGCGGCGCACAGAGGAGGCTCTCCTCTGCACCCACTCGCACAGCAGTTGCACTTGAACGCAGCGCGCCTCGGCTCTCAGTCCGGACCGCACGTCTGCTGCAGGGCTAAGACAAGTTGAGCGCCAGTGGCGAGAAGAGCACTTCTCTTCTCTGGATCCATGTGGCACATTCATGCGCGCCATCTCTCAAGCGGTGCATGGTGGGGGCTCTTAATTAAGCACCCCTTGCTGCATTTTAAACCCATTTTCTCCTTAGGGACATGTGCTTCTACTTGGCTGTGCAGACACTAACTGAGTAAAAGATCCAAGTACCAGTGGATCCTCCTGTTGTTATTTTATTTCTTTTTTTTGTTGTTGTTTTTGTCTTTTTTTAATTAGTAGAGGATACAGCAGGGAAGCTCCTGGATCTTTTTATCCAAGTCCACAATGCTCAGACTGGAGATGCTCGTTTACACTTTTTCTGCGCTGTGCATCGCAGCCAAAGCAGAATTGAAAGCACGGAATTGCAGCGAGACGAGGGAGGCTTGTGTAGCCAGGGGCTTCAGCTTCACGCATGTTCCACTCCAGGAGATTCCAGGTAAGACTGCAATGCAACTTGAACACCAAGATGTTTATGTATGGGTTTGGGAAAAAAAAAACAACTCAGTTGTGCTCATTTGGGGTTTGCTGCTGAGTTTGAGGGTGGAGCAAGACCTCAACCACTTGTTCAGTTTCCATGTGATAAACGAACGTTTTCAACCTCCACTGCCAAAAGTAAGCCCTACTACACAAGCTACACTAAAAATACAATAGAATAAAGTTGGACTTTTAACGAAACCAAATGTAGTCTAATCCAAAAAAAAGAAAAAAAAGAGCGGACATATGGGGGGGGTTAGGCATCATATCACGAGAAGGATCAACAGAATAATGTAGTTTTACAAGAAGTAGGTTCTAATATGTGAAGTGAGACTATTTTGAGAAAAAAAGTCACAGGTAAAAAAGTGGAACCTTGTTTCATGAAGGTTGGTTTATTTACATAATTTCAGATAAATTGATTCAGTTTGATTTTTTTTCTTCTTTCCAATAATAGCACTAGTTTTATCTCTCAAGAAGGTGAAAAGTGCAGGTGATGATGCTATTAGGAAGCCCGAGAGAAGGTGCTGCTGTTTGGGCGGGTCATCGGCAGGCCCCGCCTTCCACTCTCTTGTCATCCCCACACACAAAGGTGACTTAGTTTTGGGGCTGGAATGGATTAATTGTACTTCCATTCATCTTAATGGGAAGAATTGCTTTGGTTTGAGAATATTTCAGATTGTCAACACAGTCACAAAATTAATTAAGTTCTTAAACCAAGGGTACACTGGAGAAATTCTGCAAGAAAAAAAGTTATGAGAACGGCCAAAGGACCTAAAACGAAAATGAAGCAGTCGTCAGAAAAAAAAGTAGAGCTTTTGAGAGAAAAAGAAATAACAATCAGAGGTAGTCACATCCGTAAATGTTGCCGCTCACTTCACTAGCTCACTTCACATTCACTAGCGGCCAGGCCATCCATCCGTCAAATCTGTCATCATCAATACCCACAATCATTTTATTGCTCGTCCATTATAGAACACTGTGAAAACAAAATCAAATATTTTACAATGAATATTTACAATCATCTATTTGACTCAAACATTCACTGAATAAATGAAATATAACATACCGTTTTAGGAAAAAAAAGTTGCCATGTTATAAGATTAAATTCATATCAAGAAAATAATGTTGTCATATGATGAGAAAAGAAAAACCTTTTGTGAACCAGTGGGAATTTTGACACTCATTCAGTTTGAATTCCAACTTTATTCTGTTCAAGTGAGACTTCTTTTCTGGGATGAGGACACATTTCCACCTCTTCTTTCCTTGTAATTTTCCTTTGTTTTCATTGAATCGTGGCCCTAATATTCCGTCGCAGAGGTCGGCGGTCAGCCTGGGTATCTTTACTTCCTCGAAGCACGCCAGTTAATTACGTGCGAGCTGCTCTACATGACGATAACAATATTTAATCCTAATGTGAAGAGTCCCTCCAGGCGGCTGCGGTGAGATTGCCTGCCTGCTCCGTGCTGGAGCCAACCCTGCGTGCATAGATAATGGATAATGAATGGTCAGCCATAAGCAGATTAACTAACCCGTCCGACCGTACATTTTAGCGCCAACGCCAGGCGGACTTGTGGCTTCCACTTGCTTAAGTGTCTCCAAACACAAGGGACTCTTTTTCCACATGATTAAAAATGCTATAAAAGGCAATTAAAGCGCATCTCACTTGCAATTATATTGTATAGCTGGCTGAGAGACTGACTGTGAGGCTTACCAACTGGAGATGCGAGACTTTTCCCACACTTGCAAGTCATCACAATACAGTTAATATAGCTTAGCATTCTGTCAATGAATGACAACAAACCAATGGCACAAATCTCCTGTTCATCGGTGGAAGCCAACATCACAAAAAGGGATCATCCATATCTATATTGATACAAATATCAATACAGATACTGATATCACTGAAATGGTGCCAGCAGTAGGCTTTTCTGTCAGAAATTGGTCTTATGATCGTGAAGGCCAGGGACGGTTTGAATGCCACGATGGAGCAAAATGTAAAAAAAAATGTTAGTCTGCTTGCCGGTGACTGCCGAAGTGTCCTTGAGCAAAATGCCATCCCCACCTCCCACCTCAAGTGTGCACAGCAGCACAATTGGCGCCTCGCCTTTCTGTGAATTTCTCCTTGTGTGCCTACACGTGTGATGTGCGATGTGATGAGTGCATTTAAAAAAAAAAAAAAAAAAAAGATGCAAATGCGATGCGTCAAAGTCCACGCTGCGGAAAGAAAGACGAACTATAGCCTTTGCATTTTCGAATTGTCATCTTCCTCATTATCGCTTGCGCAGGTAAAAAAAATATATATCCTTCTTTATTAACTATTTTAAAAATAGAAACACTTGAAATGCAAAATGTTGCTTTGTAACTGACATTTCATTGTCAGAATCAGATGTGTGCTAAATACCATGTTTCACATTAAGGTGCAAATCAAGTGGTTAAATCGGTCATGAGGCTAAAAATGAAACACACTTCCATCTAGAACAGCACTATGATATATTGCTCGGTTGATACCGCTTGACAGTATTATTAAAATTGTGAATTAGTATACTTACAAATCAGTTAGAAAGGATCAAATATCAATAGTTTGTTCTTTGATTCAATTCTGGGCTTGTATTGAATTAACAGGATGACACTATTGATCCCCCAAACTAACTTTTTACATTCCTCTCAGCTGGTAACAATGTGTAATTAGTGCCAACATTCGGAATAATCAATTTACATACGTGAATGGACAGAGTTACTTCCGCATTTAAGTACCCCGATTTAAACGACAAACAGGGACAACGTCATGATGCAAATAGACGTCATTTTCAGATGTTACTTTCTACAGTACTTCCTGTACTACAAAAACCAAGATTGATTGTGAAACAGCATGCTCAGAACACAAAACAACGCCCCGTTCAAAAGTTTATGCAACCCAGTATTCACATTAGAAAAGGGGGTAACCCAGGGGTCTTGTTCGGGTTTTTAAAAGTGGAAGTGAAATTGAAATTCAAAATAATGGACTTATTTTGTTATCATTCTATAGCCGCTATCCACTGAATTTATGTTCGAGTGCAATGCTAGATACATTGAAGATGCTTTCAGAGAGCCTATTCACCAAATACCGTTCGCTAAGCTCTCCATGGGGCACTACGACCTTTTGGGCTGCAGTTTTTCAATTTTGTGGTTCACTTTGCACTGATGCCAGCAAAAGCAAATATTTCACATTTTAAATGTGAAATGAACGTGTGAAGAGGATCTGGAAGTCGATCGTCACCAGTCATCAAACAGTCTAATTTGTAGGAGCGTATATTTGCATTCTCTATTTAATACAATAAAAGTAATTTAATCAGAGGACTGTGCTCATGACTGAATGCAGGTTTGGAGGTTTTTAATTAGGATAAAGGTGAGTGAGCTGGCTGTTGTTTAAGCGTTGCCTAGCAATGCATCTCACTGCACACGCGGGCACGTCGTCACCTTCTATGGCTTTGATGGCCAGCCGATACTGTTTCAAATTAAATCAAATGATTCAAAGCCTAACCTTTGTCACCATTACAATGACTGTGGTTGTAAATGGTAATGATAGACAAATTCCAAGCTACCTTCATGAGTCGATCACCAGGCGGTCACTAGCGGACCACGGAAGCAATTAATTGACTCAAAACGCGCAATATGAGATGACGTTTAACCATAAAGAGGTGCTAGACTTACTACAGCCTCCTGGTTGAGAAAAGTCTCGGGGACAACGTGCAATTTGACAGGGAACGCCCTCATTTCTGGGTCACCCCACCCAGTATGTGTAAATTTCACGAAGCTGTGGCCCAAAAAAAAACGAGGTACAGACAGTAAAAAAAATGCTGAAGTTGTGGTGCAAAGACAGAAACATTCGAATCAAGAATTTATTCACACCAAGTGGTCCCTTAGCCCTCTACGTTCACCAGATGGCGCTGCGTTAAAAAAAAAAAAAAGTTGTTAATGGTACTTGGAACCTACATTGTCATGCGTGTTGCCATGATACCATGATAATTCATCGAAGTCAGACAGACATATTTGGGATTATTTCCCCTTAGGGAGGTCTTATTGCGTGCCATTGTACTTTGTAATTCATGAAGCATCCCCCGTCACCTAAGGCAACATATAACATTTTTTATGGCTTCTCACGATTTAGTATTTCCATCATTTTGCTTCATGTTGGGGCAGCACCATAGACTGATGATGACGTAGTATGTCTGCCCCACAGTTATGAGGTTCTCCGGGTAGCCAAACTTTTTCACACATTCCCCAAAACTTGCATGTTAGATTCATTGAAGACTCTCTAAATTGCGTGAATGTTTTGTCTCTCTGTGTTCTGCGATTGGCTGGCGACCGGGGCAGTGTGAGCTCGACTCCACTTTCCCTATAGCTCTACAAGTATGAAAGTGGCTGGATTTTCCTTCATGTTAGTTGAAAATAGTCCAATTCAAAAGCAATAAAATGCTTTCGTTTTTCTCCAATTTCTCGCTGAATTCCTGAGAGAACACTTTGCGTTGTGTGAACGTGGGAAATGTAATAATTCACATTTCCGAGCATGACGGTCCACATTTCCAATTTTTTTGCGTTCATTGGCACGACGAAACTCGAGAAGAAACAGCTGCTAAAAGCACGACGGCGTTAGCGGCGTCGTTCAGTCATGTGTTCCAAACAGAAACAGCTGTGGTTGGGGGGAATTAAAGTCGGCAGTTAAGCATAAAGGTGAGTTTGCAGAAGTGATGGTTTCATCTAAAAAAACTTGGCACGCGGCGAGCATAGCATGGGTGTTTTTCATCCTGCATCAGCAGAAGTGTCTCACTGGGAGGAATTTTGTAGAAGCCAAGCTGAATGGGATGAAGAGTCAAGATATAGTGCTTATTTCAGATGATCTCCGACATGGGATGTGTTTGGACCTCCTAAATGCATTTAAAAGCACCACTTCACTTGAAGGGACACAATTTCCTGTACAATCTCGAGCTGGTTTGAAAATTGTCACTTTTGGCTGGCACTGCCAGAGATGTCAATTTCTTGTGGTTATTTTTATGGTTGCAGCTTGAAGTACATTGCACGGCGATTTGGTCACTTCCATCCAGCCATTTTTTTTTTTAAATCACTTATCGTCATTTAGATTCCCAGATGGGCTGGACACCAGCTGACTTTGGGTGAATCACAGAGTGCATTGACAAACCACCATTCACAAGGCCCGTCCTGAAATTTCACCTGAGAGCCGTAATGGCGCATGATGCCAGACTTTTGTTTTAGTTCCCATTATTTAGAAGTATAGTAGTCCATAATAACAAACTATTGGTGTCAACATTTCTGACAGGCCTTTTGCTTTGCACACAGCTAATTAAAAAAAAAAAAAAAAAAGTATAAATCATCCCATCTGGCGCATCTACGGTTGTGTCGATGAAGCCAGGCTGCATGTTTGATAAAAGGCCCACCTGTTCACTAGTGCCTGGAATAACTAACCCACTCGCACCTTTGCATCCGTGTCGCTGACATCACAAGCGGTCTCGGAAAAGTGAGTGAACAATTTCATCTCTCATCTCCAGATGATGTCACCCCTAGAATAGACGCCCTTTGATCAGCTCCTTTGAATGAGTCATATTGAGGCGAGGTGTTATAAGCACCTCAGCAAATTTGCGCCGGCGATGGCCGTGTCCTTGAGGCGTGCATCCTGCCGACTTCTCACTGACGCTTGACGTTAAAAATTGAAAACATCTATGAATAGGGGAAAAAAAACGTAAAAAGATGACAGCACATTGTTGGTTTTTGAGACGTGTCGCTAAGGTAAATACTGCAGCATCTGTTGACCGAGCAATTAGCGCTGTTGGAGTCTGGCTCAGAGCTGCTGTCACACTCGATTAAGTCATGCGGACGAAAGAGCAGCCTTCATATGGCTGCCACAATCTCTACTGTACAGGTTTCTATTTCATGAAACAGCAGTGCCGGTTCCATTCATGCGCCTTTGCTTGCCTTCACAGACATATTAGGATTTTTCTGATGTATCGCACAGCAGACACAACACGGGGTGACCAGTGAGCTGTAAAAAAAAACGTCTCAATTTGGATTTTCCAGAATATAGGCATTATTCATACTTCAATTAATACACTTGATCCTTAAATTCCACATTTTTGTCCACTTAGGCCAGAAAATATTTTTCTAAGGCAACAGGTAGTCAATAGTTTGACTATATGTCCATGCATTGCTAGAGCAGGTGAGCTGGAGCCTATCTCAGGTGAATTTTAGTGATAGGTGGTGTACTGTACACTCTGGACTGATTGCCAGTGTCGTCGCATAATTGCATAACCATACATTGACACGTTTAACTGAGAGTGATGGACTCAGCTATTTACTCAACCCACCATTTCTTTGTCTTTAACAATATGCATGCCTGTTAGCTTCTCAGGAAGGTTCCTCCTATTTTTCTGGGAATAGCGGGATAGTCACTCTCCCGGGAGGAGCAACGAACAACTTTTGGTAAACATGTTTGTGCAGATACACATCAGAGGTCAAAATGAGTTTTGGGTTCATATTTTGTCATTCTACAATAGCCAAGTTTATTTGTAGAACCCTGAATCACATTAAAGTGCCAAATGGCTTCGCAGACTTACAAAGATTGACGACATCCCCTTGTCTGAACTCTTCAACTAAACGAGACAAAACTAAAATACGACCCATTTGGGAGGAAGAAAGGATGAACCTTTGAGAAGGGACATCAGATGCAGTAATTCCCTTTTGTGGATGGCCAAGCTGCAGTGGATGCTGAGTGGGCAACTTCTATCGCTTAGTATGGTGCTCTACAACGTGAGTTACAACAGCATGAGAGTCCATTTCATAAAATGAAGAGCCACAGGTAGACACCTTTTAAGGAGATGGTTCTTTCTTTGGATCTGTCCCTTGTCGGTGCATACAGAATCTTTGCAGCAACATCTTCACTTCAATCTAAATGAGTCGATGACGTCCACTTTTTACAATAACAACTAATTTAACACGTTGCTCTCCTGACTACAATTAGGAAGATCACAAAACATTATTCACACGACCCACCATGCGACACCATTCAAACTCTCAAACGACGACATTTGCCGATTGCAGTTACATCAAGTCTGAATAAGCACAGCTCAGCGTCCGTCTCACTTCACTTCGTGGTGCAAGTCTCGCAAGATTTCCCACAAGATTATCCAACGCTCTTTTTAAGATGACAGTGCTCCATTTCTTAAACGAGGCAGCATTCAATACAACAGTCATAGTATTGTTCACTTGGTTACATATGCCAAAAGAAAACCTCCCGAAAGACATTGTCGTGAAATGATGGTAGAAAGCCGAATGAAGGTTGACCGAATGTTACGGCAAGTGAAGATTTTGTCATTTTCAAACAAAGCATTACTCGACAGAGAACAGTGTTTTGTTTTTTTTTTTAAACCAGCCCTGTGAGTGCTGTTTTACTGCCATCCTGCTGCCACGTTATTTGGAAAGAACAGTTAAGGTTAAGTTCTTAAACGTTGAAACCTCTTTCTGTGTACCTTCTTTTTTGCAAATATCTCAGGTTATAATATGAGCACCTGCGGCTTATAGAGAGTTGCGGCTTATGTGTGTACAAAATGTTTTTTCCTTTAAAAATGTAGTGGGTGCGTTTTATAATCCGGTGCGCTCTGTAGTCCAGAAATTACGTTAGCCTGTTTATTTAAAAAGCAAACTTTATTCTTAAAAATCAGTGTTTAAAAAAAAAAAAAAAAACAGAACAAACACTTCAAATTAATGATTTGCAAGCGTTTTATGTTAAGTGGGGTTGTCAACACCTGTTGAGTGCAACTCATAAAGTAACTTAGTTCTTTTAAAATCAAGTCATTAGTCAAGTAACAAAGTTACTTTAAAGTCAAGTATTACTTGAAACTACCATGAAACAGTAATTTACTAAGTTACTTTTTCAAGGTAAATGTGGCCACAACGTCAGGAAACTTGTTGAGTTGAATCAATAGCGCCAACTACTGGTCTAAAATTCGCCTCACTTGCTTCAAGACACGATCAATCAACAGTAAATTTGACAGATTTAGTTTGGATTAGTTAAGTGTTGAAATGTCTTGGAAATTGCTGCTCTGAACCATTTGATCCAATTCTGGGCCGTGTGCGGTTTCCCAGTTTTATGTATTCCAAACTCAACAAATTTTTGACAAAGTATCATGCTCAGCCTCAGCATGATTCACGAGTGCACTTCATGCTCGCAGCCGCCCAGTTTTATTCTGGTCAAAGCGATGCCGCAGGATTCAGCGGAGTCAGGGTGAGAAGGCAAACTCTTAACAGCTCCGCAAGTGTAAACTTTTTGTCAGCGCAAGGCCACGATTCAGCCTGCAGATGAGCTAGCTTGAGGCTGTTTGCCGATGCATGCTTAAGAGAAATTTCAAGATATTCTTTTGTCAAACCTTTTTGTACATTGGGACCTTGAAAGTTCTTTCAGAATTGACCCAAACCTTCTGAAATTGTTCAAAGCAACCATCGTGGTTGAAAACACAGTATATGATCTGACCTCTGTGAAACTTTATCCCATTGTGCATCGGAGGAAAAATTGGGTGAGGAGCACAGAACAGGAAATCTGCCACATGAAGTGCAACACATAAGTTTTTTGATTGGAGCCTCAGGCTGTTTGAGTTCAGCTCATAAAAAAGAGAAGCCAATACAACAGTGTTACTTTTATAATTTAGAATCAACGAACTTCTTCGTCCACACGTACGATAGTATATAATGTCAAAATGACACTAAAAACCTTGCCTGTACTGGTTAAAAAAAAACAAAAGCTTTATTGTGGTGACAGTTTGACATCAGGAATGAATTTATTCTCGTTCCAAATTTCCGTCCGAAGGAGGAGAACACACGTGGTGAGTAGAATAGCTGACAGTTAAGAAACAGCGACTCCAAGTCCGGGCTGCAGTGTGTGCTGAAGTGCACCATTCCTCGTTGATATAGAAGCATATTGCACCATCTTTTGATTTCTCCGATAGCTCCGTGTCACGGTCCGCTCATTGGAGACGGAAGCCGGGTAGAGGGAAGCGTGGTGTCCGGGTCGCGGTCACTGAGTCAGGTTTCGGTGACGCAGAGCGCGGCAAAACGTACAAAGGATTCGTTGGTCCTTGTGGGAAGTTCATCCATCTTGTTTGGTCGAGAACTTGCAAGAGCAAGATAAATCAATGGGAACGTGGTTTGAAATGATGAGCGCGCCGGCTCGGTTGCCCCTCTTCCGGCGTGGTTTCCATCCTCGGTACAGAGCAGCCGCCTCTCCGGCTATTAACTCCGAAAAACTGTGTGGGTTTGTGTGTGTTGGCGAAAAAAAGCGCGTCTTCTCTCGAGTAAATAAGCGGCATAGGATCGCCAAAATATGAATGAAAATGACGACAATACTAAGGAGCGCATAACCGAGGCAGCCAGTCATGCCGGCGCCATCTCGGAACAGATTGTGATCGACTCTAGCTTCAGCGCAATAAGCAAACGCTCAGCGTCACTGTCACAGGCATGCCTGTAGGTAACAAGGTTTATTTTTGTCATCCACACAAAGAACGGTATTTGTTATCAGTGTAAAAATAGGGTGCATCTCAACCCCCCCCCCCCCCCTAACTGTTGTCTGGATTGAGGTAGCGACAGAGATAAGATGTTACGATACGGTTGAGGCCACATCACAATAAAAGTCGCATCCGATGCCATCGTTTGTTTATTCTCAGCCATGAGCTGGACTGAAATATGAGTGTTGATATGATTTGATCCTTGGCCGCTTGCGTAAGGGCACAAATGAGCTTCGCTGGAGTGTGTAATGTGCACAGGTTTTCCCGCATCGTGTAATGGAATGGGGAGGATTAGAAAGGGTAAATGGGAGCACCTGCATGGTAGGGATGGGGTGATTAGGAGTGGCCGATGATGTATTACGAGACCCAAATGACCTTTGTGCCCGTCACACATGCCGCGAGACGGATCTGTGAAGAGCTGTCATGTTGATGCTTTACAATGACGCCTTTGAACTTCGATGCTATGCTTCTGCTCCACTCGCAAATCACCTGCAGTTTGCGCCTTCATATAGCAGGATCATCGTTCACGGGGACGTGTTATTGAAAAGCGTCTTCTTAATTGCTTGTTGGAATATAGGCGGGTCTCTTGAGTGCGTGCCCACCTGTCAAGTGGGAAATAACAACACAAAATATTTTTCGTAACACGCCGATGTCAGTAATGTTTCCAAAAGCAAGCCGTTCAGCGTTTCTATAACGTTACGCTGCAGCAGCTCATGAGCGTTACCACACCACAGGAACGTTGCCTGTGAGCTACCACACAAGAAGTGCAAAGCGACATGAAGTAACCATTCTGAAAAGTAATGAAAACATTTTTTATAAAGCTCCAGGGAGCCACTAGATGTCGCTAAAGAGTCACATGCGGCTCTGGAGCCGCGTGTTGCCGACCCCCGGGCCAGGTGTTTCCTTATTCGACTGTGCTGTCAGGGTTTTGGGGGTCCATCAACAATCAGGTTTCAAAAAAAACAAACAAACGATATATAAATAAATGGTGAGATAAGAAAAATGTGTTTATTTATAATTTGTTTACTGTATACGTTTACACAATGCACGCTGTATTTTTATCCATTGCTCTTCTTGTTCTTTCTCAATTTATTTAATGTTTTGTATAATTTTAAAGTATGTTCAAAGACCTTGCCATACATGCTAAAAACATGTCTCGGGAGTATTTAGGGTGTTTCTATACTTGGGTTGTGGGGAATGGAATGCAACCCCTGCGAAGGAGCGGGTTACTGTTTATGCTAAGTTTCAGATTTGGTGTTTCGTCTGTGAAGACATGCATTCGTACCCATTATAGGTTCAGCCAACATCAAAACTAGAAAGCTGTCTACGGTTCAGAAAAAAACAAACCATTATGAAGCTGAGAAAAGATGGACAGTCATTCCAAAACATTGCACAACCACTGGCCAAAGCCGAATGTCCTGAAGAACAAAGAAACTACTAACAGCTACCAAGTAACAGACCTCCGACAGGTAGATCAAGGAAAACTAGAAACCGCCGATGACAAAAACATTGTAAGAAACCCCTAAAGCAGCTCTTTGTGACATTAGCAAAACATCCAGAGGCTCGGAGTCAAGGTACCACAAAGAACTCTTTGCAGAACGAACAAAAGTAGAGAACTGCGCCAGTATCTTTTGGTGTCTAACCCGAATGCTTTCAGTCCACAGCAAAAATAAAAGCAATGGTGTAATATGTCTTCTTTAAAGGCTATTCTCGCACCTCTCAATGTAATCTGATGGTGTCACACTCATCCAGGAGGAGGAATTCAAACAAATGATGGCATTTGCTGCTGCAGAGGGGAGTTTTGTTTGAGCACCGACACCAAACTCGCATCTCATCTGTCGTGCTCGCGACGACCAAAACGGCCCCCCGATGCTCGCTCTCCGCAGAACCAATGCAAGGCGTCGTTTGCCTTGCTTTGCGGCGCCGCGGCCGCGAATGACGCCGTCCGCATAAAGAGCAGGAGCAGGGGAATAATTGAATTTTATAACCTGCGCCGAAGCGTGGGCCAAAGGAAGGATGGATGAATGAGCAGAGCTGGGAATTGTCTTCACTTTGTTTAACATTGTATTAGTAGTTAATGTCCCAGGTAGTGATGCATGCGCCCTTATAAAAACAATCAGTCGCGTTCCCATGCACCTTATGATATATTTTAACAGGGGCATGATAAAACACTGCGAACCAAAGCAAATATTGCATGCAAGTCATTTGACAGCGTTTTGGAGAGAGCGATTCTCACATATCATTATTTCAGCTGTCAGTTGGCACTTACCAGCAGTAAGTGTTGGCCTCGAGGTTCCCTTCCAATTCCACTTAATGCGGTTTTATATAACATAAAATAGCACGTTAGCATGTCTGACTCACCACGCTGATGTTTTTGTTCAAATCTCCCCTGTGGCCTTCCTACGTGGACTTTGCATGTTCTCTTTGCGTAGGTCTCAGTTCCCGCTCAGTGATGCTGTAAATGTTGGTCCCGTAGGAATGGTTGTCTGGCTCTATACATGCCCTGTAATTGACCGGCGACCAGTCCAGGGTGTAATCTGCCTTTCGTCCCATGTCAGATGGTGCCAGCTCACCACGACTCTGAACAGGATAAGCAGGAAGAGCAGATGGTTTTGCAGATGCAAGGGATCCAAAAGGCTAAGAAAAAAGACGGGGGGGGGGGGGAAACCCCATATGCCACATATACTTTAGTTTCTGTGGGTCCAAAAATTATGCCTACTCGGCATAAATGCCGTTCTAATTCAAACAGAAGACATCGTAAAATGTTTGCCTTTGTGATTTGCGACGTCGGCAGGGTGGAGTTAGTTTTTTTTCCCCCTACATCCGAAAAACATAAATTCGGTTAATTGAACACTCTAAATTGTCCACGAGCTCCAGCTCACGAACGAAGACAAGCGCGATAGACATAAGATGGATAGACGTGATCATTTAATAAATCTCTTCAGACTTAGTGAAGCAGCGTGTAGCATGCTGCCCAAGGTAAGTCTCTCGCGCAGAGTTATCGGGAAAACAATAGCATGTCCGAGATCACACGGCGGCTCCTGTTGTGGGAAAGCCTGACAGCCGCTGCCATGTTACTCAGAAAACCTTGCACGGCGCATCTGCTCCATATAACCTGGAACACAGGCTGTGCTGTTAATTGTTTTTCTATTTGGTCGCCAGCTGCCCAAAGAAAGTTACGGTCACAGATGGATTTCAAATTCATTATTTCAGGTTCAAAGTTTTTAAACAGCAAAAGTACCTCATTGAGAATGCATCTCCATAACCAATCTGCAACGGAAGATTTCAGTTGATTCTTTTTGTGGGTTTTGGTGTTCATCCAGTGTTCCTTAGCTCCAGACCCCAAGGCGGTGAAAGAGGCTTGTTTTTTTTTCTACCTGTGTCAGCTAGCTAGAATTACATTTTAGGTTTTGAAAGCATTGATTTATTCAGCTAAAATTTGCTCTTTTACGCAACATAAGATTTGGGAAGGGGATACAATTGGTCAATACAAAAAGTTACTTATAAACTCATGATGGCCATTTGTGACCCGCAGGACGATATTTTGTGGCCCACTACTTGACATTGAATTTTAAAGAGGAAGTCAGGCCAGTGGACTATCCAAAAGGAAGATGCATTTCGGAGGTGTAGGTATAGCTAGCTAAAAACCGCACGACACAAATGTCTCGGACCACTGCAGACGCAAACAAAAGCGCTCAAGTTCTGATACAGCAGGAGAGGGGTGACTTGTGTGCCACGAGATCCCATTTTAGCCACGCCCCAAAAAAGCAGGAAATCATTTCACATTTTCAGAAATGATCTTCGGTAGCCTATGCTGTATTTGGGAACCAATCTCTGAATTTACCTTACATAATGTCTCAATTGTGATGCTTTAAATTAATAAATGACCTGTATTTAAAAAAATAGAGTGGATAAACGAGGAAGTACCCTTTAGCATTACACATTGTTGTTTGACGCTTCCCATTGGTGAAACCACTACAAGGTACTATTTCTAGTTCCTGGATAACATATACAATTCCCACAGCTTGAAATGACAACTATAAACACACTGCCTATCCCTCCCCTTTGCAGTACTGTACTGCATGCATTCTCCATTTTGCAGCCGTGGCCCTTATTCTCCTCCTGGATAACAGCCCCCAACAGCGACGGCCATGTTATGTTGGTTTTCTCCTGTGTTATTTGTTGCCATTAGTCTCATGTTTCCAACAATGGGTTCATTGCAGCTTGTTTATTTGTAGGTTCACCCTGTACTATTTTTGAAGTGTTAAAACCGAAACTGAGGTGAGGAAAGCTACCTGACAGCGGATGGAGTGATTTCCCCAGACATTAGAAAGTTACTGTGTCAATATGTTTGCACCCTGTCAGTGTCGGTGGTGTGAAAGTAATTTTTAGCATGAACCAGGAGGCTTGAGCTTATTTTGTTGCTGTTTCTTTATGCATTTCAATTGCGTTTTGATTGTTGCAACCTTGATTAAATTAATGGAAGTAGAGCTTTTATATATATATATATATATATATATGTAAAAAAAAAAGGTGAAGACACAGACTATTGTTTTTCTTTCTTTCTTTTTTTTCCATTTCATTAATTTAAAACCACAAGCTGCCTGCACCGCATGAATCATTCAGATCATCACGGTTGGACTATTTCGATCATAAAAATCAATTTCAATAAAAAGTAATCTCTTTAGCCTGAATGCTTTTGATGCAGGAGGGAATCATCATAATTAAAGCAGGGTTTTCAGTTGAAAATTACAAATTTGGTTCCTTGCCGGGACCCAAACTGACTAAAATACATCGACATCACAGATACAGCAGCTCGGGTGTGTTCTGTGATTGTTTTGCTGCACCGCGCACCGGGTGCCTTAAATCTGTGCAGCGAACAATGAAATCTCATGAAGATCAAGGCATTGTGGAGGGAAATGTGCGACTCTGTGTCAGCAAGTTTGGTCTGAGCCACGTGTCCCAAAACACCTTCAACTGTGTGTATACCGTACATTAACTAATTAGTGCACAAGTGCATTTAAATGTTTATGGAAGGTCAAAATTAACTTCACCTGCATTTTTGGCTCATGGTGAAATTTCAACTTGTATAGCGCGTGTCCCAAACGTTTCTTGTAGTGTGTTTGTTACATATGTCTGCTTTCTTCAAGGCCTCACCTACATGTCAAATCCATCAAAGCGCCTTGTTGCGCCCATCTATCTTTAGCCAGCGTCCTGTTAATAGCGACACTTGGCCCTTGCACTCGCTAGGTTTGTTTTGAGGCGAGGGGAAAGCGGCCTGTGAGCGGAGTGCTGACGAGAGGTTAGTCCCGGCACTGTGGCGAGGTTTCAGCGCTAATGAGGAAGCCGTTAAATTCAGAGTGAAAGGTAATAATCGGTAAAGTGCCACCGGCTGCTGCCCCGCGGTGCCGTCGCCTCCGCTAAGTGGATGCAGAGCATGTTGGCATGCATGTCTAAGCAGCATTTGGACTGAAAATCCATAACAGCCTCCTCCTCTTTGAGTCCGTACTTTGTAATAATCAACATAAAAAAAAAAAAAGTAGACACCATGTTAGATATGCTGATCATCATTCCCAAATCTGTCGAACATGCACACACACCCACATTAATCTTAACTGCGTTGATATTGGTAAACCTTGCAGCAGTATTTTGCGCATGAATATTCCATGGCCATTAACCTCCAGGTTGTACATTTTATTTGTTGATTTTTCGTCTTAACTTGTATTTATTCAAGCACCTCTGCTTGGTGTGTTGTTGTTTTTTTCCCCTATTTTGGCCTCATAAGAGTTTATTTATTTCCCTTCATACTGGTAACTCCAGTGTCAGGGAATACTGCGACAATATTAGCGCCACAGTAATATTTCGTGAAAAAGCGAAAATGACTTTTTTGTTTGCCTCGGATGACCTCCTGACTGCTCATCATAAAATATGGATGCACTCTGTTCAATGGGAAAAAGTGGCGAAGCCACCAACGGGCCAGCAGCATTGGCAACATTTTTATTATATATAAATATTGATCAGTTTGCCTGAAATGGGTGATATATAGGTGAGGCAGAGTGTATTCTGCTTATTTGAACGAAATTTGTTCACATTTGGAAACCAGTTTCTAGCACAAAAAAACCTTGACAACAAACACGTACGGTGTGGCTGGAGTGTTACGGCTTTGAATGGGGGTCCACTTTCTTCACATAACTTCTGATCCGATGGATATTGTTGTTCTATTAAGACTGCTTGTCGAGGCTTCTCCTTGTTTGGAATCAGGCATTTAAAAAAAAAAAAAAAACGAACAAGAAAAAAGAAAAGAGTGCAAAATAAGTCAATAACTATGTCTTAACGCTGGTTGAGTTGAGGTGTCATGCAGACATCTTGTGTGATGACATTTTTTGGCCGAATTGCAAAATGGTGAAAGGGAGTGGAAGAGTGAGATGCAGTCTATCAGACACAGTTATTAGCCGAAGGCTGACCAATGACATGATTCAATGCATTTATATTGATTTCAAAATAATTATTCCGCACACACAGCAGTTATCTCTACTGTTTTATCCCAAGGTTATGCAAGATAAATCGCGTCAGTAAAAAAATGTCAATATTGTCTTTTTATTAACGCCTCAATTCTCAAAAATATGTTTCACTGTAAAAGATGATTGTCAGAATCTGAAAATGACGGCTGTGCATACAATCCGTAATCAAAATCAAACGGCAAAAGATAACCTGTTTGTGTCCAAACGACAGAAAAAACAGAACAATGAAGCTATCCTTGAAAAGGACAAACAATGACTACACCCAACTCTTTCTTCCCAGCATTGCGCAATAAAAGTGAAATACTGTGAGCACTGTGGCATACGCCAGCTATGGAGATGCTGTTAGCCTCTAACCAACTAACAACCCTCCCCTCCAAAAAAAAAGTTAACCTAACACAACTAAATCGTCCAAGTTAAAATTATTGCTGCCGAACCAACCAAAAAGTCTTGTACAGAACTAGCTATTCAAATATAAATATAAAGTTAGTTGGTCAGAAAGTTCAACTAACTAACTGAGCTAGCTAATGAACAAATGAACCAACTGACGCCCGAGGAGCCAACAGAATTTAATAAACATGACTAATTAGTGAAAATAACTACCCATTGTCCAAATCCTAAATATTACGCAGGGTCTCGCAATGTAGCTGGCAAACTACAGAACAAGCTAATGAGCAAATGAACGAAGGAACTAACCAGCCAGCCGAAACTAACAAACAAAGGTGGTGAAATGTTCTTCTCCTCACAGTACTTTTTTTTCATAAGGAAAACACCCACTCATTGATTCTGTACATTTTTTTTACCACCTCCATAGTGCATGTTGCTGTGAGATAGGTTGACATAGAAAAAAAAAATGTCACACCTCCTTGGTGGATGAAACCCTTTTTCTCTATATTGCTTTCTCCATCATGTCATCTCTCCCGAGGATAAAAAAGATTCGCGTCCTACACTCGCATCGTATTGCTTTCATTGTCAAATGTTTTATGTTGCCGGGAATTCATTTCTGTCTTGGATCTGTCCTTTTTTTTCTGCCCAAGGACAACCGGACGCCCCCCTGTCTCTACCTGCAGAAGCCGCCAGTTATTTAAAGCGCAGCCTGTCTTTCATTATGACTTGTGACATAACCCAAAATGTGATATAGTGTCACTGGAATTGATTTGATGAGAGTTTGAATTTGAGGAGGGAACTTGGCTATTCTGTACACAACGCCTCTGGAGACATTATTAAAAATGGAAAGGGAAGAGTGTGTGAGGATGCATTGGCTTATGCATGCATACTGATGTTCATGAACATTATAATTCACACTCATATCATTTACATCACATTGTTAGGATATCTATTTTAAAAACTGGATTTCTGTGGAAATGTTAGGAGGCACGTCAGAGTGTAGAAGCTTAACACGCAGAAAATGACAGTAAACATTCGTGATTCAGCCAACATAATGGCTCAGTTATAAAAATGACATGATTGCATGCCAAACTGACAGTCGATTTGGTTTGTACCGTATGCAATTTGATAATGCTGAATGACGTCGGTGATAATGATGATACGGTGTGTTGTAAGAGCTGTTACACATGCAATTTAGAGAGTGAATTATTTATATCTGCTTCAGTGGGGCGGTAGTAGCTCAAAGACAGGAGGATCACGGATCAGAGTCACGCTGCACACTAAAATGTCAATTTGTCAATTATTTGACGGAGAGATGTTAGTTTGCTTCCTGCCTATTATCGAGGTGCCTTTGAGCCATGTAGAGTTGCCACCTCGCAGGTCAAGTGGTGCGGCACTTCATGTCTCTTTTACCCTGAGTGCTGTATTTTCGTGACGAGCGCAAATCGGAAGTGAGGTGCTGTCTAAATCTGCGCAGGGACGGGCTGGAATTTGTTTTCATGTTTTCGCAGACAGATGGAGCTGGGCGCAGTTTGAAATGTCTGTTTTGCGCCGTTGTGGGTGTGAACACAGCCGGTTTGATTCTCCTGCCACTACTGAACGAACTAGTGGGAGAAACAATCCTTTATGCAACACCTCATCAGTTTTAAGTTGGTTCTTCCTAATGAACAATATAACCTACAAACAAAAAAAACAACCAACCAGCCAGCCAGCCCGCTAACAAGAGGATGAATTAACATTTGAAACTACAGTATCCACCCATCCATTTTCTGAACTGCTTAATCCTCACTAGGGTGCATGCTGGAACTGCTTGCCTGTGAACTCAACTCAACTGTATTTATAAAGCACTTTAAAACAGCCATCGCTGTGTACAAAGTGCTGAACATGGAGCAAATATCACACATACAACAATAAAACGGGTGAAGATTCTGAGCAAGTAGGCTGAGGGGTTTTGAGTACAGAATCAATAGTTTTAAATAGTACACGTGGGTTGTGGCGGTTAGCCTGAATTAGGTTTGATAAATATTCTCTTTTGGCCTCTTTAACTGTGATCTGGAAGTCATGCCAGCAGTCTTTCCAGATTTGATAAGAGACCTGCAACTTCTCTTTTTTCCCACTTACGTTCGGCTTTACGGCACACCTGCCTAGCTGTGCGAGTTCTGTCATTAAACCAAGGCTCGGGTTTAGGTTTTGAGAGCACAGTTTTTAAAGGAGCTACCGATTCCAGGATAGTGCTGCTTATAGATAGAATTGCTTGCCACCCCCCCTTCTCCCACCACAAATAAAATATGGCACTCACCCTTAAGGACAATTTTAGTGTGATAAATTCACCCACCATCCATGTTTTTGGAATGTGGGAGGAAACCATAGTACTCAGAGAAAACACACGCAGGCACAAAAAGAACCTGCAAACTCAAGACAGGAAACGCCGGGGCCCGAAATTGAACCCATGACCTTTGCGCTTTGAGTTAGAGAATCTTTAACAGTCGACCACAGCATATGCAGTATAAGTACAGTCAAACAGCAAAGGCAAGTAAAGTAACAACACAAAGGCCTGTGACTATCACCGTGAATGGATGAAATAGTGTTTAGGTGGCAGCAGATGGCAGAGCACACATGCTTCACATCTCTCTGGCCAGGTACACCGCTGATTATTTTTTAAAGCTTCCTGCTTTATATGCCACGCAGAAAAAAGGATACAGCATAATGGTGCTATACTTGTGGCGCAATTACAGCTAAGTGGATATAAGAACACGCGCGCCGTGTCTTAATTTAGACGGCCTGTAAAAAGCAGTTACTGTTTGTCAGAGCGACAACTACAAATGGATGAGAGTGCAATATGAGTGTTGCGAATCAAATTGACAGATAATATGCCTTTTTTTTTTGGAATACTAATACATTTTGGATATTTAGGATGATGCGCACCCTTTGGCTTGATTTACTAAAGGTTTGCATGTGCATGTGACGACTCATGCAAACAGATGCGAAAGCTGAACTACGTACTAGCAATTTGGATGGCTGATTTTTCGTCTTTAAATACCGCATCTGAAATGCTGGCACAAACAACCGCGCTGTGCTAATCATGACCAGGAGGCGCAGGCGAAATGAGAGACAGTGGAGAGAATGGATCTTTTCACTTTGTCTTAATATGTTTGAAATATGCTTGTTGCTCTTATGTTTACACTTCCAATTCTCTCACTTTAAATTTAATTTTGCTTTTGGAGTACGCTCGAAAAATTTGTATGGTGCAAACCATCTTTTGTCCAATATGCGTTATCTATTAGAATGAGTGCAAATGCAATTCATGGCCTGTTATTTTGGATTTTAGGAAACAATCGCAAGCTTAGTCAATCATGCACACCAACTGCACGTGTAGTATGTTGCAATAAATTTGCAATTTAGTGCCCGATATTTAGGATCTTAGTTAACCAGGCCCCCAATGTTAATGCTCACATTTGATTGACACTGTCAGAGTTTGCTGTATGAATCATACTGAGAGTTGTTTCTAATATTTAGACTAATGAATTGAATAGAGCTCTGCATCAGATCGCTGACATGCAAGTGATGCAGAGTAATTGCAACTCGTGATGGCAGTTTGCAAACACACTAATAATAGTGCCTCTGATTTCATGCTTAAACTGTTTTGCTGTAATTAAAATGAGTTAAAGCTCATTAGAAAGCTGCACATGCTCTTGTTAGGCAGACGCACGACGATTGGCTCAATACAGGAAGGTTAAGCAGGGATACATCTCCATGCTTCAAGCCTCTTTTTTCTGTCTGACAATTAATACGGATTCTGATGTGAAATAATTCCCTCTGAGTGCCTTGCTCAGGGTCGTCGACAGCTTCCGATGGGAATCAAACTTTCCATAGGACCAGCCAAAACAGCCATTAGCACGGAAACAAATGATAGCTTTGCTGTCAAAGAAATGAAGCACAATGAACAACCTTGAAGAACTCTCAATGGGTTGAGAAAGTATGTACGGTATTAGAAACTGTACTAATGAAGGAAAGAAAGCTAAATAGCTACAAAAAATGTTAAATAACTAGCAAATGAACAAAATAAAACAAAATCGTGAACAAATAAAAAAAAACTACAAAGAAATACAACGTACAACAATAATACAGTGATAAACGTGGCTAACTGGCTCACATAGAAAACATAGAACTAGCAAGACTACTGAACTAATTAAACGAATGAGCAGTACTAATGAATGCAAAATAAAAAACTAATTGTTTAGGAATATTAAAAACCAGAGCCATTAATGCTAATACAACAACCATTAATCCAACTGGCAAAACTAATAAACTAACAAGACAAACTAGCCAAAATAATAAACTGGAAGAACAAAAAAACAAACAAACAAAAATAAACAAATGAAATGTCAATCATGAAACGCACGAACAAGTGAATCTAAGTAGCAAAGTTAGCAAATGAGTGAAACTAGTAAAACTAAAATGAACTGAACTTTATTTGCAAAATGAACAAACAAAACTAACAAACCTATAAATTGACAATGAATTTTTTTTTTAATTAAAAAAAAGACAACCGAAAATTGGCATTAGATAGACAAACTATTAAGCGAAAGTAAAAAATGAACCAAACATTAGCACGTTTATTGAACAAAAGTAACAGAATGATTGATCCACAACCTTTTGCTATCATGCGTTACGCTTAGCACGGGTCATACGGAAAAACGGATTGTCATCTTAGTCACACATCGTCAGTTATATAATTCTGTCATTTATTATCCATTATTTTGTAATATATAATTTAGGTGATCTCATGGATGCGGGATTCTCCAGGATAATCTGGAATAATATAGGAATGTACCGGTAGTACGGTGTGTGCGATCGAAATTTAAAGGACATCTACTTTTTTTTTTTTTTTTTTGTCAATAGCCATTTAATTTGGCTTTTGAAAGCACACATGTTCCAGTTGCTAAGAATGAAATAACTCCCGAGATGCTCCTCCAAGATGCAGCGAATGACAACAGCTAACCCATTAGAGTCCAACGTTCAATTCAATTTTTGTTGTTGCTTACCATTTTTACACCACAAAGCACTCAGAGGTTTTCGTTTTTTTGGTTACTTAGTTGCTTGGTAACATCACGTATTAACCCATGGAAGATTGGGATAAAGGCCTGAATTAAGAAAATGATAGTTGTTAACGTCAGCTCACATGATTGTTCCGAGTGAGGGAGCGAACAATCGCTCTAAGTGGATTGAGCTGTGATGGAAAAAGAAAAAAGTGATGTGTGACGTATAAGTGATGTGTTCCACGTGTTTAAGAATAAATGTGATTTCCAATATATTTTTCTCCATTGTAAATGTTTTTTGGGGGGAGAGGTGAGGGGGGGGGGTGGGCATTGGAAAATAAGGTCTTCACTCCTCCATCTTGGCTGTGTGATACGTTGTTGGGCAGACAGACGATCCAGTGAGGCCACAGTGGTGTTTTAACCTTGAATCGGAAGGGCAGAGTACTCCGAATCTCGGTGTCCCTTGAAAGCCCCTTCCCCATATGCAGTGCGTTGATATATGACGGCCTTAGTGATGTTGGAGACTGCCAGAGCACAATGAAGTGATGTTATGTCACGAGGCTGCTTTCCTTTTTTTCCACTCCCTACTAGACATAACTAATGAAAAGGTTGCAGTCGGTATTTGCTTAAGATATCACACATCCTACATACACTTGTTGTATGAAGTGTATAAAACCTGCAACAGCAAATTAAAATCGACAACGCATCCATAGTTCCAAGACTGCTTATGAGTTCTCTTGAGATACTTTGATCCCAGACCACATACTTGATGTGTGTCTCAAGTCCAACCCTAAAGTGTAATTTTCTGTACTGGAAAGTCTGAGGACATTGTGTGTGATGCGGCAGTATGGATTGATAAGGTAACCCAAGTGAGTCGGGAGCTCAGTTTAGGATATGCAGTAAATAGCGTCAAAAAAATGAAAAGACAGAAAATCTCTTGATGCTGAGAAAATTGGCCTTTCGGAATCTCTGCTGTGAGAGCACTTGGAAAGTAAGTGCTGCTTTGTGCACTCGTCCTTTTGACAGTCATTAGTCACATTTAGCGCAGGGACTGGTGCTTACGTCGCCACATATCAGCGGCAGCTACTAACTTTTGAGGAAGTTGTACTTGTCTCAGTACTTTTAATACAACAGACTATTTACGTTAACTTCAGTATTGGTGTTAAGATGAAATGCTACTTTGACTGCCTTACACTGAGCTACTTTCCATTGGCTGGTTTACCTCTGCCGTAGTGTTGCACTACCAGTCTCGTACCAGGAATTTTCGCCCAGGAAAAATGATCCCATTATTGCCAAAAAAAACCCAAAAAAAAAAACAGTACTTCGGGTCAAGACATAAATAAAAAAATGCACTCCAATTCTGTGTCAGACGAGGCGCCACACAGCGCATCCACCATGGCACGGAAGGTGAAGCTCGTCTGTGACAAGGGTCAGCTGGTTAAATCCTTCCCATGTAAATAAATAAATATCAGAATCTGGATATTTATATTTTACAGTGTTATACATTTGCTGTGGCTTCGTCCAGCGCCCTCCATTCATTGACGCGCGCTATACGTACCCGCTCGGCGACGGCATCCGCGCTTATCAAATTATAAATTATAAATCCTGTCTATTACTGTTGTAAAATACAATACATGCGGTCGGTTGGTTCGCCAACTATCAAGCAATTAGAAGCTTAAAGCACACAGACGTATTTTTTTATGCATATATAAAAGTAATGGATGAGTCGCATCACTCGTGCCATGTAACAGATGATTTATACTTGAATATTTGCCTTATTGTCGCATGCGCAGTCTTTGTTTAATGATGTTTTAACTGACGTTTTTATCGTGTTATCATTCCAGTACCGGTATCGAAGCATTTTATGCAGGTGTCAAAGTCAACGTTTTGGTATCGTGACAACTGCTACATAACTAATGATGTGAATGCACAATGCCACAATGGCTGCGTGAACACACGATTTCAACATGGCAATGTCCTGCTTCAGTGGGTCGTATCTGAAAAGGACAGGCGAGTAAATGCAGGCGCAATGTTGGACCTCTGAAGTGCCAATTTGCCTACGAAAGGCATTTGATCCTGGCTTTCCACAATTCCCTTTCTCAAAGGCAGCCAGTCTGCCTGTGAAGAAGGAAATTCTTCTTCCCACCCATTCAGTGTCAGGTCCAGTTCACACAGACCAGCTGGATGTGGAAAAAGCTGAATATTATTAGTTATTACTAACATATAACAACGCTATTAAACATAACTTGAGCAAATTTGTTATTCAGTATGTATCAAACTGGTACCTCTGAATTCATCCGTAAAAAAGTAGCTCTCGGTTTCAAAATGTTTAGTGACCCCCCTCGATGAAGTCAAATAACCATTTTCACAATTTAGTTCTCCGTGAACCCAATATGCATGTTTTCGGAATGTGGAAGGAATGGCCTCCGCACTGTGAGGGCAACGTGCTCATGATTAATTCTCCGCGTGGGTTCTGTGAGCACAGATGTTGAGAACATTGTTGTGCACAAAATAATACTTGGAGTATGTCTGGAGGTCGACCAAATATGTCAATGAATCTTACTTATTGACATGATATTTTTCCTGGTGAATTTCTTTCTAATTTCTTCATCGCTAGTGTGGCGGTTCAAACGATTCCTCGTTTGCCGAGGGGGTCGGCGCAAAGGATGACATGACCCGGAATAGCTGTTTAGAAATGGATCGATGCCGAACAATAGTCACTGACTGGTGGAGGAGCTAAAACACCACGTAGCCATAAACGTGTTCAAATGGGATTCTAATGTGTGTGAAAGAGACTGGTCAATGAAGACGATCGAGTGTGGAAATAAGATTATGTAAGCAGTGAATGTATTCGTCAAGTTTAAAGATAGACTGAAGTTCCCAAGATTTCTGGAGCGCTTTCTGAATCACTGCTTAGGGGGAAGAGAATGATGGTGCATCATTAACTTCTCCCCAATGTCATTAATTATGTAATGCGCAGCCGAATCTTCTGAAGGGGTGTAGCGCCTTCTCTCCCACTGATTTATCTTTAACTTAACTTTAACTGGTGGCGTCAACAATGCAATTCATTCTCAGCCCGATCAGGATGGTAAAGTGCAAGATGTACGTACATGCTGTCACACTAAACGCAAAGTGCCAGTTAGGGAACTTTTGTCTTCTTTGGAAATTATTTTGATGCATGCCTCCAGTCTTTAGATTGGAGGCATGCATTTATTTCCCTTGAATACATTTTAGATTTGGTTATGTGCCATCATGCTGCACCGTTGATTATTCCTGGAAAGAACGTGCAAGAGAGAGAGAAAAGATTTTCCAGGATTCTTTGTGCCACGTGCCAAGAATGTCACTGTAAATCTTTGTAGTCATTTAGCTAAAGAACATTCAGCAAAGATGACAGCCATGGGAAAACTTGGCCAATAAAGAAGTTCCGATGTTTTTGTAGTGGTGGGACTTGATATAAACAAGTATGTAATTAATTATAGGCTTCACATTTCACCATAAAAAAAATACGGTTGTCCCATTGAACATTTCATGCATTCATTATCCGAGCCGCTTGTCCTCACAAGGGTTGCGGGCGTGCTGAAGCCAATCCCAGCCGGCTTTGGGCAGAAGGCGGGGTACATCCTGAACTGGCTGCCAGCCAATCGCAGTCCCATTATTAAACGGTGTTTGCCAATTCAATCACTTTTTGGTTGGCAAATAGGCATAAATATTCGTGAACGTCATCTGTAAATCCATCAATCCATTTCTTTCGCGTTGTCCTCATGAGATGACCTGGAGCCGATCCCAGCTGACTGTTGGCATGAGGTAGCGTACACCCTGGAATGCTCATCAGCCAATCACATGGTTGCGGTTCGGCAAATCCAATCAATTGCCTTCCCAAACATCTTATTAAAACTGATTCATGGAGTTTGCTGGTAATATAATAAAACAAGGATTAAAAGGCAAAAAAGGTGAATTAAAACAGTTTGGTTTTATTTTAATGTTTATGCTAATGGGCTAACCTTCATCATGTAGGCTACAAATGCCCATTTAAAGAATTTTGATGGTGTCTGGTGGTTAATATATTTGCCTGACTTGTTTAGCGTTTCTTTTCACAGGCGAACATCTGCGAGTGTGTCCACAAGGCAACACATGCTGTAGCCAAGAAATGGAGGATGCCTTCGGTCAGCGGAGCAAACAGGAGTTTGGTGATCTGGTGGATGAGATGAGTCATACTTTGAGGAGCATGTTCGTATCCAGACATCAGAAGTTTGATGGTAAGTCACCTGTGAATGTTCAGAATGTTTATCTTGGTTGCCAGCATTTTGGACCTGGTTATTTGGTAGGTTGTATACATGCTGCCGTAATTCCCGTGTCTATATTCACAAGATATTTTTCTCAAAAGAGTGGTTTCTCTTTGAAGTTACTCCGTTTTTTTTTTTTTTTAATAATTAAAAAGGTACCAATCTAAGTGCTAGAAGCGCTATGCTGGTGGAATGAGATAAAACTGTGCATGAACAATACCGTACGTATGGGCTACAACATTTTGGTTCATTTTAATAAAATGTTCTGTGAAAATTTGCAGCGAAAATGAGGGGTGTTTTGGCCAACTTGGTTCTGAGGCTGAGTTCGATTGATTCTATTTCCATTAACTGTAATAGGAAAAAGAGCTTTGGTTCACAAACATTTTGGTCCGTAAACAGAACTATATAGTGATTTTTTTTAATCGAGGTTCCACTGCATGTGAGATCAGAAACTAACTTTGTTAACTGGTGATAATCTGCATCCAACAAAACGACCGGTAAGCTTTTGGCTTTGACATGATAGCAATGGGGCTGTGGGGATGTTGGTGATTCTGCATGATCGTGTTTCTGACAGTGTTGACTCCACTGCCATTGTCAAAGCAGAGTTTCTGGTACCGCCATCCATTTCGCAAATCACTGAATGCTTACTTGTTACACCCGTAGTATTTGCTAACAGTCTTGCGTCAACACAGCGTGACTCGCGTATCGTGGCTTCCATGGCAGCGCATAAGCTACACTTCTGTCAGTGTACGCATCTCGGAGGGGAATTCATAACCGGCGTGAAGACAGAGAAGCCATGCCACTTGCTAAGCTATCAACATGTCGTTTCAAAACACCAAAATAAATAATTGGGTGATACGGTCCACCTGTCACAAAGGTCTCGCTGGATCCACCTTGTAGCGGAAAGTAACCACCTTTGAACACAAAATAGGGACCAATTATTCTGTGCAGTGCCACAGATATTCACCTCATGTGGAGGTGACTCGCAGTCCAGTCTACTGACATGTTTCTCGCTCTGCATTTATCTTTTTTTTTTTTTTTTTTTTTTTTTTTAATGACGAACTACAAGGAACATGAAAAAGACTGTCGGTGTTAATTTGATAAAAAGTTAACTGTTTGTAGCGCTTCACTCTATTCCCCTCAACCCCTCATATGGAGATGAGAAGCCCTTATTAGTATGCAAGATGGCAGAGTAGCCTTCCTCTCGTTGGATTAAACAAAACACAGCTTCTTGCTCAGCAGATTGACAAGAGCAGCCTAGAGCCAAACTTTGCATTATTAACCTCTGTTTCATGGTCTTGTGGGCCGAGCTGTGAGATGAAGCCCCCACAGCGACTGCCTTGACCACTGGGCTGATGTTACATGAGGCGGAGGGGGGAGGGGGGGCTTCATTACTCAACACGGACACACTCTTACCTCTTTACCTCCTCAATGGAGTTATCTCCTCTTAATAAAATATAATAATCCCTTTGGCCCCCCCCGACATGAGACTGTGCGGGGAGGGATGTCGTATTACCTCACATGGCGAGGTGAAAACTCTAGGAGAAAAAAATAGCCACCTGTCTTTTTGATGTTTAAGGTGATTTCAATGGCGCGCCCGGTGGATTGCAGCATATAAAACTTTCATTTCTTATTAAAGTTGTGCCCATTAAGTTTTAATTCCTCGTTGACTTTGGAGCTCTTGACGTTTCCTTGGTAACAGGAAGTATGGCTTTAAAAGGATACCTCACACTCCAGTTGAGAATTTGTCTGACGAGACGTCCGAAAAAAAAAGTTGTTTTTGTGTTTATAGCAGCCGTCAGATTAATCCATGTCATTGTTTTGTTTTTGTTTTGTTGTTTTTTTTAAACAGAAATATGCTTTCATATTATCTCTGTAAGGTGTCCAAGCAGTCCTTCGGAGGGTCCTATAAAATATAAATGAACCACAAATTTTAAAAATAAGCAACAAACTCCATCTTTTTTCTTGCGGCCACGTCACACTTGTTGGACCGATGGTGCCTGGAAAAAATAAAGGAGGCTTATTATAGAGCTTAAGTTTTTAATTACAATTTCCTATGGTATTAATTTCAAATTGGAACATGCTAAGCTGATAATGCTTCACAGAAAGACCCAATCGGATTTACTCGTCCAAACTGCATGAATGCACTCGAATCGAGGTAAACTTCAAGTACCACGTCATCAAATAAGACCGTGCTTCCCCAGTATTTATTGAGCCAGAGCACCAATTTTACATCAGACAAGATTCAGATAAAACTGTCAAAAAAAGTATGAATGCTGAAACAATCATCTTGTCTCAATTTACTCACAAAGTCACTGAGAGTGAAATCTCGGCCCGTTCGGTTGCAGGAAGTCACGACTTACTCCACTGAAGATATATTTGTCATTCACGAGTAATGATTTCTGGGTAAATGACGCGAAAGTGGATGATTTTACGCAGCACTCACGATCGTTTCTCACAACACACTGGATGGGAATCGCTTCGCCAAGTAATATCATCGACGACAAATGCAACTTAATACACCGCTGTCAATATTGTGTTCTTTCAAAAATATTAAAGCAACAACAACAAAATTAAATAGTAGAACATGACACCATTTTGGTAATGTCGGAGCTGGAGTGAGGTCCGCCTCTTTCATCCAGGAATGTATACTCTCACTCTCCAATGGACATCATTCCTGGAAGCACATGAATAAATAAGCATTTTTATATATTGTGATCTACTGCTGTCGATGGATAGTGAATTTCACAAGCAGGGAAGGGAAGACTTCGGCTTCGTCCATGCGGATAGTTCCCTCTTGGGGTTTACTGCCATTCTTCATAATTTCATCAGCGGCAGAGCAGATTCTGGTTTGAAGTTTCGCCTTTGTTCCTTTGTGCTTCCACCCAGTATTGATTGCTATATTAAGTGCCATTCATCAAATTAAAGTTTTTGAAATGGAGCGCGTTTTGTCAGGATAGAACAAAAGCAACGTAAATGGACGCGGGTGATTCACTGGTAGGAGATTGGAGAGGAAAGCGTAAATCTAGATACTGCATTATTTATTAAGCTTGTGCATTTGTGAGTTCATCCATTTCTCTGCTAAGCAGCAAAGGCGCGAACGAGATGAGTGTTCGTGTTGGTGTTGAGCCGAAACATGCCCAAACGGCCATCCCATAGTTCATGTCGGCGCTTTTTAGCACTGAATTAACGCCTGGCATTGAAGGCCCACCTACACAGTGATGTTTTCCTCTCGAAGGAGACTTTGTGAAGAGCATGCCTATCAATGTGTGGGGAGATAGCGGATACATTCCAATCAGAAAACCTTTCGGCAACCTCTAAGTTTTAAAACAATTGTTGTAAAAAAACCCCCCCGAAAAATATTTCCAAGCTTTTCAGCAAACTGCCACGGCTGTCAGAACTGCGTTGTCATTAATAACAGCGCAAACTGCAGTTGATGTGTTGTTTTGGCTCTGTACAATAAACCTGAAATGAATTTTGACAGATTTGATCTGCACTACACAGACTGTAAACATTAAAACTTATTGCTTCCCAGAAACACGCTTTGTGTGGAGCTCTTGTTCGTACATCTTCAAAGATAGTCATAAACAATGCTGAGGTTCAAACTGAAAAAACATCTTCCATCTCAATAGGGTGGTGGGTGGGCTGGAGCCCATCCCAGCTGACTTTAGGAAAGAGGCAGGGGCACACCATCAGTTCTCCACTCTCATTTGGAGATTTGGCCCATACACTTGCTTTTTCCTTAAATGAACTGTTTCACGTGTAGCCATGACAAGTTCATCATCATCCACGTCAATATTTTGGAAATGTTAAAATCATTACAAGAATCAGATTCCTCCCGCTGAACTAGACATTCAGTCCTAAGCTGCTCTTCATATTTGTGCTCTGCCTGATAATATTTTCCAGACTGTCATTGTGAGCTGAGTGTGGACTGTCACTGTCCACACTAATGTTGGCAGGCAGCTAACGCAACATGACTTTCAGTAAACTTGCGAACAAATAAACACATTGTGCTTGGGCTGCCTGCCAATATGCTTCACGGGCTATTTTTTAGATTTGGGTTTCAACAAGTAGCTACCGCCTAGCTCGGCGCATAGTCGCAATGGTAACAAAATATATTTTTTTGTTGGCGCACACTCAAAACAGGCTGATATGTGTTCCTAACCCACTCACGGGGTAACTGCAGCTTTTGAGTGGATTGGGTTGCTTTTACTCAAGTTAGGTTAAATATTTTGACTCATCAGATTGGGTTGAAGATGAAGGCGGTTGCCATTTTTGATGGCTTTGGTAACTTAGGTTGAAGTCAATTTAATGTCGCATTCTTAAAAAATTGTGGTGGTAGCTCAGTGGGTAACACCCAGGCAGGGTGAATTGCCCACCAACGGAAAATGGGTGGGTTGGGTCAAGGGTATCTGCGATTAAAAAATGTGCCAAAAATTTCAAGTCAGTGACTTGACAAAGGAAAGTGGCTTCTACCTCTGAGAAAATTGCTGTAATAACATGTTTATTATTTCTGACCACAGTTATGCAAATTACCTGGTAACCCATTTTTTTGTTTACTTGTTTTTTTTTCACCTCATGTTGGATTAAATCCTCAACCCAATGTAACCCAATAGCTCTTTTGGAACCTGCGATTTCACCCAATTAGAATTGCTTTTGACCCAGCAGTTTTAAGAATGCACACCCTGCGGTGAGGGGATGTGGGCGGAGTGAATACTGGCTCATTTGCATGAGAGAGGTCCGCCCCCTCAATGATGGCATTGAGCGCCCTCCCCCCACCAAACCCCCCAAAATAGGGGGTGAAAAGTTGGCAGGAATTGCCGAGCAAGAAATTTACACCAACAAAGTTACTCATTCAATTTTCTTTGCAGAATTCTTCTTGGAGCTTCTGGAGAACACCGAGAGGTCCTTGAACGAGATGTTCAAGCGGACGTACGGCAAGCCGTATATGCAGAACGCCGAGGTTTTCGAGAACCTCTTCGCCGAGCTCAAGCGCTACTACACGGGGGGCAACGTCAACCTGGAGGAAATGCTCAACGACTTTTGGTCGCGGCTGCTGGAGCGCATGTTCACGCTGCTCAACTCCCAGTACGTCATCACCGAAGACTACCTGGAGTGCGTCAGCAAGTACACGGATCAGCTCAAGCCCTTCGGAGACGTGCCCAGAAAGCTGAAAGCTCAGGTCACCCGGGCGTTCATCGCTGCTCGCACTTTCGTCCAAGGACTCTCCGTCGGCCGCGAGGTGGCTCAGAGAGTCTCTAAGGTAAACTGTAGAAGGCCTAAGAATCAACAATTTTTCTTATTTTTTTTTTTTGTGCATCATCCGCAGATTTTAACACGCCCGAGGTCATGTTTGCTGTTTGCGTTACGAGCTGGCTTTTCTCTGCTGTTTCACTCTAAACAACTTCTTGTCTCTGAATAATTTTTGTGTAGGTCTTCAAACAGCTTAAAATGTGCAGATGTTGTTTTCCAGAGGTGACATGCAAAAGAAAAGACAAACCAAGAAGTGGTCAGTGTTTTTGCAAAGTTTTCCCACAACATCTACCAACCATAATTAAGACGTCCGTCCTTAATATTCTGTTTGATGTAACGTACTGATTTAATGCCTCTCCTGCTTCTATACCGGACTGCCCCAGGAGTGTTTGCACTTTTGATCATATACAGGGTGAGATTAAAGGAAGAGGCACCGGGCTAAATCTTGGATTAATTTACAGCAAGTGTCACTATGCAAACGCACGAACGTAACTCCTGTGTGTTAATTTCACTCTGCCATCACTTGTGGTGATGTTCCCTCTCAAGCAATCTCAAAGGACCTGTTATACGTGTTGAGTAAAAGTGTGAGCAGACACCTTCCAGTCAAACCAAAAAAGACGTGATCACGACTTTAACCAAGCGAAAACACTTCAATTCCACTCCAGACTCAAATCACATGGAATCACCTTCATCATGTCACTGATTTGGAATTTAACCCCACCAAGCAAACTACGACACTATCATTAAACAGTTGATTGATACTAAGGGTTTAAAGCCAAAGACGTATTTGTTAGCGACAACTGAATGAAAACATCCAAAAAGCTTTTCAAAAAGGAATGACTTTTGTTGTGAAAACAACACAAAGGAAAATCCAAGATAAGCAGGCAAACTGTTCTATAATTTATAACTGACTGTCCTTTCAGTGGACTTTCTCAAAGCACATAGAAGATTCCCCCTTAGGCAACAGACGTGATCATGGAAGTAAAACATACAGTACTGAGGACTCAGAGCAGTGAGTGCTTTGTAAACTCAAAGGGGGACTTTATCGGCTGAAACTAACAATGAGCCAGATATGGTTTCAGACTCTTAAGGTCTTTCTGGTTAAAATTCCAATGATTTATGATCAATCATCATTGGCATCTTTAGAACGATGTGTAAAGAGAGATCTCTCTTAACCCCCTTTGGAAAAAAAATACCGGTACAAATTTTCAAAATGATCTGTTGATTGGACTGACTTCCATATTCACTGTTGACACTTTTATGAACACGGTTCAATATCCATAAACAAAATATTTGGTTTCAGATACATACATTTCAAAATAAAAATATCCAAAAGTGATGAGGACCAAGGATGAAGCCCTGAGGAACCACATAGTCTGCTTTGTATACAATGGATTGCAAAATTTTAGCGCTCCACCTGCTGCATGTCACACAACATGTTTAAACAATACAGGGGCTCCTCACTTAACGAGTGAGTTCCACTCCTACAGTGGCAACATCACATAGTTGCAATGTAATGTAGTTGTTGAAGTGTCCATTTTAGGATTATTATCCAGCCATAAAAAATGACCTTGCCTGAGTGATTTTGTCTAATCGGTGCTGTAGTTGAATAAGGTATACTATACAGATTGGGCATGAAATCCTCCGTCCATTGTCCCAACGTGTATGCCATTAATCGCTTCTCACAGATTGTCCTTGTTTTTCTGGTTCTTTAAAATAATTAAAGCAAAAATTCCACAAAAGTTAACTAAAAAGCAAAATGTCCCTATGGTGCTCGATGAACTGCGTGACATTTTACTGAAGGAGTTCCACAGTGCTTCAGTGATGTCTACTGTTCAGTGTCCCCTTCTTACATTCTCTCTGTCAGTTGCTTGACCTGCGTGACCTAACGGAGCACTAATGTACCAAGTGGGCCGAGGTGCAACACGCGCGTCACTCAATAGCAATCACTCACAGCCAGTGAGTCACAGGATGAAGGAGCATGGAGAAGAGCGAGAGGCCACCTTCTCATATGTTCGCCTCCGTCCCTTCCTCTTTATGAGCAGAGCAGCCTGGTCATTTGCTCGCTGCTGCTGCCACTGCTGCTGTTTCCCAGCATGTTGATGCCGTAAGAGATGAATGTATGTGTGTGGCAAACAGCCGTAGGTGAGTGCATGCCGGCTGTGTCCAATTCATCCCTGAGATATATGACAAGCTGGAAGGAGAGTGGAGAGAGCTCATCTTCTTGTTTATTGTGAAGAAGTGGGCCCACGGGTGTCACACATTTAACTCCGAGGCGGAGAGGCGTTCTTATATCTAGCACCTTAGAGCTGCTATCGCCACTCGGCTGGAAAGAGGTAGCAAAGGGAGGGGGAAGGTGGGAATACGCATGCGGGTGTTTGTATTGATGCGGCACACCCTGGATGCAATGATAGAATGCACACTGCTTCTGTCAAGTCTTGGGCACATCCCATCATTCTGCTGTGACGTTAACATGTGCACAAACATGGATCTGTGATAGATTTATTGAACAAAGCCGCAGCTCCAACAAAGCCTTCAATGGAATATTTCCAAGACTGCATATCAAGGCTTTATCGGGCCAGTATTGTGCAGGAGGAGTCCCCGTCCAGCCTCGTCCTTTTAAAGCGCTTCCGTCCCAGCCCACCCCCCACCTCCCAAAAAAAAAAAAACACGCCCGCGCAAAGGCGGGGGGGGGGGATAATTAATACCCTACAGACGAGACAGCGCTTGCTTTGAGCCATACATTCACATAGCACTGCTGATCCCCATCTTGAATGGCGCCTTTTGCAACAACCACAAGCAAGTCTTATCATAGAAAATATTTACATTCCATATACAAAGACGCCGTCTTGAGTACGTGGATGCCGCGGCCGTATTGGATGTGACAAAATGAAGCAAATTGTGAATATTCTTCCTACTTGGAGATGTATCATCAAGCAAAATATGTTTGATTGAATGTTGTTATCCTAGCTGCGATCGATGGCCACCGAAATTTATGTTGACATTTTAGTGCTCACATCAATGTCTGAAAATATTAGAACGATCGCCCAAGTATTACGCATTTTAGGGTGTCTTCCTCTTCATAGAGCCCCTCACTACAAAGCTTATGTCACTTCACGAAAGAATTGCGTCGCCCATAAAATACAAAACACATGACATGTCTTGCAACATTACATCATTGGCATCTTTAGAACGATGTGTAAAGAGAGATCTCTCTTAACCCCCTTTGGAAAAAAAATACCGGTACAAATTTTCAAAATGATCTGTTGATTGGACTGACTTCCATATTCACTGTTGACACTTTTATGAACACGGTTCAATATCCATAAACAAAATATTTGGTTTCAGATACATACATTTCAAAATAAAAATATCCAAAAGTGATGAGGACCAAGGATGAAGCCCTGAGGAACCACATAGTCTGCTTTGTATACAATGGATTGCAAAATTTTAGCGCTCCACCTGCTGCATGTCACACAACATGTTTAAACAATACAGGGGCTCCTCACTTAACGAGTGAGTTCCACTCCTACAGTGGCAACATCACATAGTTGCAATGTAATGTAGTTGTTGAAGTGTCCATTTTAGGATTATTATCCAGCCATAAAAAATGACCTTGCCTGAGTGATTTTGTCTAATCGGTGCTGTAGTTGAATAAGGTATACTATACAGATTGGGCATGAAATCCTCCGTCCATTGTCCCAACGTGTATGCCATTAATCGCTTCTCACAGATTGTCCTTGTTTTTCTGGTTCTTTAAAATAATTAAAGCAAAAATTCCACAAAAGTTAACTAAAAAGCAAAATGTCCCTATGGTGCTCGATGAACTGCGTGACATTGTACTGAAGGAGTTCCACAGTGCTTCAGTGATGTCTACTGTTCAGTGTCCCCTTCTTACATTCTCTCTGTCAGTTGCTTGACCTGCGTGACCTAACGGAGCACTAATGTACCAAGTGGGCCGAGGTGCAACACGCGCGTCACTCAATAGCAATCACTCACAGCCAGTGAGTCACAGGATGAAGGAGCATGGAGAAGAGCGAGAGGCCACCTTCTCATATGTTCGCCTCCGTCCCTTCCTCTTTATGAGCAGAGCAGCCTGGTCATTTGCTCGCTGCTGCTGCCACTGCTGCTGTTTCCCAGCATGTTGATGCCGTAAGAGATGAATGTATGTGTGTGGCAAACAGCCGTAGGTGAGTGCATGCCGGCTGTGTCCAATTCATCCCTGAGATATATGACAAGCTGGAAGGAGAGTGGAGAGAGCTCATCTTCTTGTTTATTGTGAAGAAGTGGGCCCACGGGTGTCACACATTTAACTCCGAGGCGGAGAGGCGTTCTTATATCTAGCACCTTAGAGCTGCTATCGCCACTCGGCTGGAAAGAGGTAGCAAAGGGAGGGGGAAGGTGGGAATACGCATGCGGGTGTTTGTATTGATGCGGCACACCCTGGATGCAATGATAGAATGCACACTGCTTCTGTCAAGTCTTGGGCACATCCCATCATTCTGCTGTGACGTTAACATGTGCACAAACACGGATCTGTGATAGATTTATTGAACAAAGCCGCAGCTCCAACAAAGCCTTCAATGGAATATTTCCAAGACTGCATATCAAGGCTTTATCGGGCCAGTATTGTGCAGGAGGAGTCCCCGTCCAGCCTCGTCCTTTTAAAGCGCTTCCGTCCCAGCCCACCCCCCACCTCCCAAAAAAAAAAAAACACGCCCGCGCATGGCGTCAAGAAAAAAGGCAGGGGGGGGGGGGATAATTAATACCCTACAGACGAGACAGCGCTTGCTTTGAGCCATACATTCACATAGCACTGCTGATCCCCATCTTGAATGGCGCCTTTTGCAACAACCACAAGCAAGTCTTATCATAGAAAATATTTACATTCCATATACAAAGACGCCGTCTTGAGTACGTGGATGCCGCGGCCGTATTGGATGTGACAAAATGAAGCAAATTGTGAATATTCTTCCTACTTGGAGATGTATCATCAAGCAAAATATGTTTGATTGAATGTTGTTATCCTAGCTGCGATCGATGGCCACCGAAATTTATGTTGACATTTTAGTGCTCACATCAATGTCTGAAAATATTAGAACGATCGCCCAAGTATTACGCATTTTAGGGTGTCTTCCTCTTCATAGAGCCCCTCACTACAAAGCTTATGTCACTTCACGAAAGAATTGCGTCGCCCATAAAATACAAAACACATGACATGTCTTGCAACATTACAAAATGCCAAACTTTGAAAAATGTGCAGGACTCTCGCATGCAAACATTAACGTATTCATGGCGTAGACGCCTGCCTACCGAACCTTATGTTCAGTAATGATGTGATAGGCTGTTGCAGATAAGACTGGCCATCAATCAAACCAAAATGACATCACTGTTTATTTACATTTTTAATGTCTTAGTGACAAGCAACTCAACAATAGTGTTTCACAACACAAAAATAGTACCGGGTGCCGAGACCTACAACACAGCCCGCTTTCTTACAAGGCTGGATTGATCGTAAGTGAAATGGGTGTCAGTAGGCACTTTGTTATGTTCTCTGGCTGTACACTAGGCGGCAGTGTTGCTATAAAGAAAATACAGAAGCATTTACAGTTCCACACACAGTGAAGGTATGGTGAAGAATCTGAAGTTTTATTTTACTTTATGTTAACTGTTTTGTTCAGCGCTTTGTTAGAGCTGCCGCTGTTGTGAAAGCGCTATATAAATCAGCATGTATTGTATTGCATGTATTGTAAGAATCTGAAGTGTGTTTGGAAAGGGTGAAAAACACATATTACACTCAACAATCTAATTTGCGGAATGAATAAGACTTATACCATTCCATTCCTGCAGCAATTGTCAAGTATGATTATGTCTTTTCCAAAGGCGCTCACAGCTCCACTCTTTGTGTGCTCTTACAGGTAAGCAGCACTCCGGCATGCATGCGAGCGCTGACCAAGATGTCGTACTGCCCCTTTTGTCAAGGCATGCCGGCCGTTAAGCCCTGCAAGAACTACTGCCTCAATGTCATTAAAGGCTGTCTGGCCAATCAAGCCGACCTGGACCCCGAGTGGAACCATTACATCGGTCAGTGTGCTTCATTTCTCACTGCTCTATTGGAGTTGATTCCCCTCATGTGCTGCTGAGCGCATGTGACTAATAATGCGATGGAGTTGGATACGGAGGCCAAAATAGAAACCTTTGCAGGTGACATTGTTGTAGTGTGGAAAACCCTGATTGGAATAAGACTCAGGAAAAACAAATGAACCGATATGATCTTTGATAAAGACAATAGAGTAGGACAGAATGTTGTACATCTTGATTTGTCTCACAATTGGGCAGTTCTAGTTTCGCAGAGGCAAATTTGAAATGTGTCTATTTCATACTAAATTTTATTCATTATTCGAGGGGATGGAAATTCTGCTAATTTCACATGAAAAATTGACCCCAAAAAATGTACATTGCGGGATAAACATTCAAACAAATGAAGTTTGGGCCCGAATTCATGTAATTTTGACCGATGTAATTTTTTCTTTTACATTTTGACAATAATAATGTATGTACCGGTATGTTTTGAACAACCTTTCGTTGTTAGCAAAACAAGTCATTACAGTGTTTTACCATGCCCATCTAACAAATGAAATACATAAAAATGCAGTAACTAAAAATGTGGCCTTTCTAACCGTTTTAATGAAATAATAAACAGAGGCTGTTAATGATTTGGCCACATTTAGATTAAAAAAGAAATCTGTAAAGTAACTCACATGGAAAATAATGGTCCATCTTGATGATGCATATGCCTGTGTAGGCTAAAATAATTTGAATCAACATTGTTGTTCTCACTGGTGAAGCTTACAAGAGTAACTTAATATGGATGAGAACAGATGGTCGATACCGCAATGCTTGTCTTGTCAATTTGACAGTTTGTGTAGAGTGAACTTGACTTGGAGGAGAGCTTTGCTTTATGTTTTGACAACACCGGCTTCTCCTCGAATGAGAAGTTATCTTTTTTTTTTCTCCCCTCCCTGATGTTCCCTCATTGCACACGATTTTCCTCACCGGATTCTTCTCTCCCGTCAAGCCTAATGGGGATTTGTAACCGGGCGGGGGAGCAGCCCGTCAACTTGAGCGCTGGGAACATGTTCCGCTGCTGAGACAAAGAGCGCAAACATCAATGTAACATTTATATATTAATTTCATATTCCATGAAAGGCCTTTGCTGGCGCACATGACTCCAGCAGGTAGCACGTCGTGTCAAGGTGCGACACTAAAAAGGGTGACTGTGCTGACAGCCTGTGGCAAAGAAAACACTGAAATCCCATCCCGGAGTTGAAGCTCTTTCCTTGAAGTCATACATTGCCTGCTTGCTCTCTGGGGTTACTTTGGGTCGTTTTGGAGGACAAAACATCAAAGTGTGCATGTTTTATCTGACTATCATTCACCAGTGTGTGCTTCCACAGCGAGATGACTTTTTACTCCTTATTTTGTTCTTACCTTTAAATCCTGTGTATGCAAGTGTTACAGCCTGGCTCTGCACTGGGCTGGAAATACATATTTTAGCGAGTCACGACTGAGTGAGAAGTGGGGAGAAAAGCAACAGAACGGTAACGGTTCAACCGTCATTATTTGTGGGTCTGGTCCAACTTCTCACACTTGATCACATCTATCTTCTTTAAATGGTAAATGTTGAGAGTTTTTCGAGAAGCTTTGCATAAAACAGACTTGATGCAGCAGAATGGAGAGAATATCAATAAAAGTAAATGCAGCCTTGGCTTGGTAATCACCGTTCCAAAAGTTCTAATAGCCTGAAACAACCCCAAATGCACAAAGATACCCGGTCTGTTCTAATATTGCCTTGCGAGCGACCCTCCTCCGCCCCCCAACACATCCCAAAAAAAATGCTATTTGGCTTATATACAGTATTAGCCTATTTTGGCCATTTAGTGGGATATTGCACAAAAGTGTTTATAACACGTGACCAAACCCGACAACAATGCCGCAAGAACTAGTATAATAACTGGTTTAAGTGAAACTAAAGCTAAAACGTTTTTTCTTTATGTTTGATGTTTCGGGACAAATGTTAAACACGTGTCATTTATTTTTACAAATTTTATGAAATATGTGTTAAGGGATAAAGCGGATCAGAAAACGGATGGATGGACGGATGTGTTAAGCATAGCAAAGGTAAAGGCGGCAGTGAGTCAAGTGGTCGTTGAAGAAAAACGCGGAGCCAGGCTGGGCAGCGAGGCACTGGAAGAAGACAAACAAGAACAATTGATTATGCATCTCACAATATGATCATTTATGTGAACACAAATGAAGCCTAAACATGAGATATTGTCATTGGCGGTACTTCATGATGACATATTGTGTCAAACAAAAGTCATTATATACATTTAAAGGGACCTACGGATCCTTTGTCTTAGTCCCCAATGATAGGGTGCCACCATTTATCAGTACCGGAAGGAAGTGCTTTCACCTGTTTTGCCGAATGCCGAAGTTGGTTGCACATTTTCTGGATTAGTATAGTCGAAACTTCCACAAAAGTGAATTTGACAGAAGCGAAATGCCCAAATGCACATTGCTTGGAATGATTATTTTCCTCGAGTTCTTCAAATAGACACCGTCCCAATTAGTTGCCAACTGCATCATCCACTCCAGACAAGTAAACATCTCTTTCAAACATTACATCTTCTCCTCAGTAAAAAAAAAAAAAAAAAAAAAAAAAAACAAGACTGGGAAGCTAACGTTCACGCATGGGCATTACAGTCTTAACTGCTGAACTGATCATCATTAGTTCATTTTTAGTCCAATGATAAGCTGATTAATTCAACGTTGTCACCTCAACAAAACACAAGCGCAAAAGGCAACGAGGTGTGTTGGTGACTTGGGTGGCCAGACAAGGCAAAGAGTCAGGCAGTCAGTTAGTCGGATGCTTGGTTAGCCAGTCTGTGGGTTGGTCAGACAGTCAGTTAGTAAGTTAGTTATTTAGCTGGTTGGACAGCCAGTCTGGCAGTCGGAAAGTTCCATTGTCGGTTAGTCATTGGGTTAGCAAGCAGAACAGTCAGTCAAGTAACAGATTGGTCAGTTATTTTGTCTGTTCGTTTTGTCAGTAAATTGGTTATTTAGCCATCTAGGCCATTCGTTGGTCAGCAGCTGGTTAGTTTAGGTGGATGGTCGGTTAATTAGTCAGTGAATCCGTCAGTCAGTCAGTTGGTTGTTTAGCTAGGTGGTTGGACAGGCAGTCGGTTGTTTTGTTGGTCAGACGGACAGTTAGTTTTTAAGCGAGCCGATTGGATAATGAGATGGTCTGTCAATCAGCCATTTGGTTCTCGAGTTGGTCAGTCAGTCAGTTGGTAGATCAGTCATCACTTAGTTGCTTAGTTAGTTCATCTGACAGTCAGACTCATGATTAACTCACAGAAACACACAAACGAATGTCCATGTTATTCATTTGTTCATTTTATACAAGTTTCACCTTGGCAACAGGCAATATCTGTGCCTCACTGGGTGATATCCAGTTTTGTATTGTGCCTTATTAATGCAGGAGCAGCTTTCAGTCTGTCTTCATCAGGCCTTCTCGTGGTCAATGACGCAGCGCTTTTATGAGTTTTGCCTGTGACATTTCAAGCTAATTTTAATGGGAACGATCTTTCGATTAGCTTAAGGTCTCGCCATAAAAGTTCTTCTGAACATGGACAGACAGAAATATGTGTCGAATTTGTATAAACGAAGCCATAATATGCAAAAATGACTTTATATGCCCGGTCTCTGAGGCTTTGGGCTGTGGGGTGGCGCACAGCGTCAGCTAAAAAAATCCATCTCGATGGTGCGCCGTTCACACCAACATCATATGTCTGCTCCACTGAGCACAGACGACAAGCTTTTGGAGAAGGTGAAAAATAATCCAGGCAAAAAATGTGAAAGCCTTTAAACTCAGACGCTGCACCCAATGATAGCTACATTTTTTTTCCAAGCAGACAACAATCTCTCGCTTCAAATAAAACACAGCACTTGACATTAACGAGACCTCGCCTCTTATTCCTTCGTGTGTGTGTGTGTGTGTGTGTGTGTGTGTGTGTGTGTGTGTGTGTGTGTGTGTATGGGGAGGGGGGGGGTGTTGACAGTTGCACCATCTGTAAGTTCTAACAGATGCACTGCTTCTGTCTGTACTAGTTATACATTCAGTATATTCCGCAAAGATTTGACATGATTGAAAGAAAAAAAAATCCATCTTTTCAAATATGCAAATGTATCCATAATACAAATGACACTGGGGTGCCTTAATCACCTCCTCCCACGGTCTGACCAGTCCTGCAATTATTCATGAAGAGATTTTCTTTTTCAAAACAGTATGAAATCCAAGCCCTCATGCACCCCCTTTTTTTTTTATTTCATCAAAACAAGAGAGTAATTAAATGATCCAATCAAATATTTCATTCACGCTGACTGGAAATTCCAAGGTTCCATAACATGTAAATACATATTTATTGGGACCCTTATGATTGAACAAGAATCTGTGCCAGGATGCTGGTTGGCCAAAGGCGAATTATGGAAATTTCTGTTCCAGGGTCAAATTGTGTCCATCATCAAAGCTTTATTAAGCGTTCAGGCAATGTTTCAATAACCATCCATCCTTCCATCCATCCATTTTCTGATCTGCTTATCCTTACAAGGGTCGCGGCGCGTGCTGGATCCGATCCCATGCGTGTTCGGGCTATAGGCGGGTTGCCAGCCAATCACAGGGCACACATTGACGAACAACCATCCACACTCACAATCACACCTAGGGACAATTTAAAGTGTTCCATTAACCTGCCACGCATGTTTTGGGAATGTGGGAGGAAACCGGAATACCCGGAGAAAACCCACACAGGCACAGGAAGAACATGCAAACTCCACACAGGAAGGCCAAAACCACAATTGAACCCTGCACCTTCGAACTGTGACCCCGACGTGCTAACCAGTCGACGACCTGGCCACCCTCAATAACAATATTTTATATTTTTAACTAGAATACCGGAAAGTAAAGAAATACACACACACACACACACACACACACACACACACACACACACACACACACGCACATTAAAAAAACAAAAGGGGAAATATTGGAACATATACATCGCACTTCAACTCATGCTCACTGCAAATCTAGTAGCTAATTAGCAATTAGTCTCATTAAACAAATACCGATCTGTACTGAGGTCTCGTGATGTTTTTGAACTGTCGGACTTCTGGGACGATGGAATTACCAGGTGCATTCATGTACATGTTCTGTGTGATCGCACCAGAGAACATGATGGATGATTACTTAACATTTTCTTTGTTTGTTTATATTTTTGCACATTTGTCTCGAAAGTCATTTAATCTGTTTGTTTCTTCTCTCGTTACAATGAATAAATCACAGTCCAGTGAATCACACAACAGATTAAACGGGTTCTGCTGAGTCCGCCCCTCGTTAATCCATTTTTTTCCCCCCGGACGGCAAAGCATCCGAGGCGAACTTGTCTGTTCCTCCAAGACGACGATTGCTTTGTGTGTTAATTATGATAACAGATGCGTATTAAACAACGTGATGAATTTCTTGTTCAACCCCTCCACCCCCCGCTGCCAATAACTGTAATATCATATTTATGCTACCACTGGATGTGTGCTTTGCAAAAGCCGAACATTTACGTTTTAATGAGAGCGGGATTGCAATTTAATTATGTTAATTAGACCAGTCTGGAGCCGCAGCTGTCTGTCTTTAATCTGTACCTGAGAGAAGTGGAATATTTGAAATTGCTATTGAGTAATTCAGTTGCAGTTCATGTGTTATTGGGCACAAGTACTGGTTTAAAACACACAAACAGTGATTCGAATTCCAAAATGAATGTGTGGGGATAAAACTTTCTTTTGATCCTTATCGGGCATTTTTTGAGGGGGGAGTACATTTGGACTAGTTTTATCCGGTAGCGTAGTTGTACATGCGACTGACTTTTGTGTAGCCTTCATGGGCTTGATTGCCCACTCAGTTTACGGTCAAACTAAATACAACACAACTGGAATTACTGTACTTATTGTGTACTTAAAAAAACAACATGGCGTTGTCTTAATGGTCCATTTAGCGTAATGCGAATGAAACAATGCAAAACGCTATAGATGGGACAACGGATATCATCTGTGTTGCCATAATATCACTCTTGAAGCAACAGATACTTGAACACAAAATGTGGAGCAACACAAGTTGATAGACAATATGACAATACTCAAAGATATTCTATACACGTTGTAAAAACAAGACCACTATTACTGCAGCTTATTGAGTTGTGAAACGACTCTTCGTGTGTGTCTCAATGTCAGTACTGGCCCCAAATGGCCCAGGCACGCATAACAGAAGGCGCAGCACCATGTCCATTGAGTTAAAGAAAAAAAGTGGCATAAACTGTTTAATTCTTGTACATTCTATTTAATGATGTTCCCGGTCCATGCTTTTATAAAGAAAAATATTATACAATACTGTTTTTCTTATTGATAAACACATTATCCTTGCTTTGGGGGGGTTGGTTGGAACCGATTGGCCTTTTTTTTCAATGGGGAAAGATAATTAGTGTTGATGATGGTGACTTATTTTTTACATTTTCATATTTGTTACGAGGGCGTAAGTGTTACTTAGAAACACGCCCGTGTATCTGATAGAAGTTTTATCACAGTGACACCAGTGTCTGTGGGACGTATTATTTTTGAATCCTTTATTTCTTCTGAAAAGCCTCGAACTTCCCTCAATGAGACAAAAGGTTTCATATGCACATTTTTTTCTGTCTTTGTACATGACAGTGCTTTTTGAACTTTCCACAGCCTAACTGTGGTGAAACATGTCGTGGGGCCAGTTATTTTGTCGGAAGTGGAGACGCATTTTCATAAATAGCTAGCTTACGATGGATTTAATTGGTTGTTTATTTCTCGCTTGATGGGTGGGCAGACACTTCAGAGACGCATCTATTTGTACACTACAAGCCATTAAAAAGTCATTTTCCCCTCCCAAAATGCCCCTTTTAAGCCAGAGGTTTTGTTAACAGTGTTCCATGGCATATTTTACCAGCAGTACCTCAGCCTTCGGTATATTTTCACTCTTCCTGTTCAATTTTACTGAGGCTTGCGCCTAGGGCTCTTACGTTCAAGAGTATGCTCTGAGGCAAGGGTTAAACGTTGCTACTGGTGTAGACCTGCAAAATCCAGCCTGGCTCGGTGACCCTCCTTCCCAGCAGGTTTGAAACGGATCCAATTATCAGCTTTTGTGAACGAGCGGAGGTGGAAATGTAATTGCGAGTTATTAATATTTCAAATAGATTAAGCCGACTCCCACTTTCTGCTGATAAAGAACGAAAATGACAGGGGCATGAGTGGGCAACTGAAGCGGGAATAAAGCTAAATCACGGCCATTGTGTCTGATATTATACGTTTGCAACAGTATTATGTGGGCCTTAGGTTGCAGCTTAACATTGTGCGTGAACCTGTGTTGGCAAGAAAGAATGGCCTTGATACATTTACGTGATGTCATTCAATGGAAAGTTTGTTTTTGAAGATTTTTATTTCTACATTAGGACTTTGAATCGGCAGTATGTTTTGACAAAAATGGTACTTTCATGATGATTCTGGGAGACAAAAAAATGTCCTGCGATCACAAATAAACAAAGACAGACTTCACAGCAGGCATGCAAACAATATATGCAAAATGTTATTTTGCCAAAATGGGAAAAGCCTAATGCACAATGTTGTGACTTGGTTCGATGGTGTGAGTCATTGTCCAGTAAGTCAATGTAATTCACATGCAGGCAAACACATTGCTCGGATTCGATTTCATCATTGCTTTGTGTGACGGTCTTTATTGTGCACGTCGCCATGTGTCAGTCCGCTCAGTGGTGCACAGAAAGTTGTGCAAATTGGCACATCGCAAGTGTCACATCGCATGTTATGGACGCCTCACTATTGGTCTCTTTTTGTCCGTTTTACAAATTATGTTTGCATACTTGTTCAAATAAACAGTGATTCTGATATTGTAAGATCATTCGGTTGTAATTTAGATTTTTAACCCAATACAATGAAAATAAAATTGATGTTGGAGGTAATGGTCAGCTACTATGAAATTGATAAGTAAAAAGGGTAAAATGATACAACTTCATGAAAAAGGCAAAGTTATGAAAGGAAGAAGTAGAACAACAAAAATATTGGAGGTAATGGTCAGCTACAGTATATGAAATTGATAAGTAAAAAGGGTAAAATGATACAACTTCATTAAAACATCCATTTTATCATCTGTTTTATCCTCACAAGGGTGGCGGGGTGTGCTGGAGCCCAGCCGTCTTCGGGCAGTAGGCGAGGGACACCCTGAACCGGTTGCCAGCCAATCGCAGGGCACACAGAGACGAACAACCATCCGCACTCACACCTCGGGACAATTTAGAGCGGTCCATTAACCTGCCATGCATGTTTTTGTAATGTGGGAGGAAACCGGAGTACCCGGAGAAAACCCACGCAGGCCCAGGGAGAACATGCAAATTCCACACAGGAAGGCCGGAGTGGATCAAACCCACAACCGCTGCACTGTGAGGTCGACGCGCTAAACACTGGACCACCGGACCGCCCCTCATTAAAACATTGTGAATTAAAATAGGCTGGTCTGTGATATGAAATCCAGTCATGTTCTTGATGTCATTTTAAAAATATGGAAATTCAGACAAATTATTCTGGAAGTGGATTTCTATAGATGGCTCTGCTATGGGCTCACCCCCCGATCCTTTTCACCTTTTTTACCTTGTTTGTTTGTACTTGTGAACCTCCATGTGTTTGTTTTACTGTCTAAAAATTGGCATGGATGTACAATTTCTTTGTGGTTTAGAATCCCAGAGTGGGACTCACCATTGTCCTGTGACGTAAGGATAAAGAGATTTCATGCTTAGGTCAAACTGTCTTTGTGTCGTTTAACATAGAGGTTCCATATCAAAGCTAAAAACCAAATATGTTTTTTTTTTTTTTTTTATGTACGAAAATTTTGCAATTAAAAATATACAGTCCCTGCCATAATTACTGACACCCCAAAGATATGTTTTTTTTAGCTTGAAGCGTCGAATAAATTGATGTTTTTGTCTTCAGTACTGTAGAATCAAAATAAAATAAAATAAAAAATAAAGAGAGGAAAATCCAACCTTTATAATTAATTTCACCTTTAATTAGTTAAACAATAGGCTGACATCAAATAGTATTTATTTGAAGATTTCTTAGAATAACGGCACCTTCCTACTCATGCCAAATAATGTATGTGCCGGTGCACTCAAGTCATAGAGTTAGAGCACAAGAGATACAAAAAGAAACTAACTAACCTAACAGTACTTAAAGCCAGTTGGGAGAAACATCATGTCTCTTAATGTCACCATCCGTAAGTGAATTTAACAGCTTGAAAGAGGTCATATGGCAGAGTGAAAAACAAGTACTTAGCAGGCGACACTCTTCTTTTCCAAGCGCAACGTGTCTTTTGTTCCTGAAGCCTTAACAGATGCTCTGGGTTTCAACAATGGCACTAAAAACCATTTTCACTTAGCCCTCTTGAGTTAAATGTGTCTTCGGAATGGCCGTTAGTGTTGCTTAAAACTCCTAAATGCTTTGTAAAACCCCAGGGCGCAGGTAAGAACAATATGTTCACAGTATGTAGTTTGGTAGTGCAGTACTTCACATCAGTAATATGCAACAGGAGCTCCTTCATTGATGTGTGATCTTTCAAGATGAGTTCCAACTGACTTATGGCAAACTTCCCCCTGGACTGGTTGTCAGTTAATCACGTTGCACGTATACAGACAGAAAACCATTGACACGCACATTCGCACCATCCGTGAGTGGGAAGAGGAACTGCACCAGCACTGTCTGGAGGAATTCAGGCAGGGGGTGGGGGGGGAGAAAAAAAAAGCACAACACCATCAGTGACAAATATGTGCATTCAAAAAAACAGCAGTTCTGCTTAACTTTTTGGCTTTGATGTTGTGTTTCAGCACACCGTGACAAATCCGCAAATGAATGACATTTACGCAAAGCCACCACTAGCTAATTAAATCAAAACCAAAACCCACACTCAGGGAAAATACATAAGTCAGGACTAAACTCGAATGGCATTCCAGCTGTATAATATGAAATTTAACTATAATTTCCCGCAAAATTGCGGCTGTGGAATCAGCTAAAAGGTTTCGAACCGTTCAACATTAGTGACTCATCAATTTCTTAAGGGCTCGTCTCAGTTCAGGAGTATAAAATGATGATCTCTGGGTGTGTTTTGCTTTGTCTTTGGGGTTTTTTGTTGTTGTTTTTTTGTGGCTTTTTGGTAAGACGAAGAACAGCGGAATGCAGAGACAGAGGAAGTTTAAGAGAGCAATAATTAGGAGACTGAAGAGCGGGTGGCGGAGGTGTTGACTGCTAACGTTAGCTGCTAGCACAGCTAGCACAATAGCTGCACGTTTATTGGCTTGCTGCTTTATGCGTCATTAATGTTACTTTACTGTATTTTTTTACAGTGGTTGCGAGACAAAAGTTAACTTCTGACACTCGTAGATGCTGCTGTATGAATCAAAGCTTGTTCTTATAAAATCTCGCCTGTTTTATGATGGTGATGCTGGAACCAATTATTTCTATTTCCTCTATATCCTCTACGAATTATTTTTATTTGCAAGTGCTTGACCATATGTTGTATAATGGATAGCTTCTTACATGTATATTACTTTTACATTTATTTATTTTTTTATTATCAGGCATGTTGTGAACCAAACCTATACTGCTTGAGAGTGAAGTGCTTCATCAGTTCCACAATTTGCATTTCATTTGCTGCAGAGCGGGTGACCTGCGTTGCTGCTGTGCTGGCCATAAGTGTAATTCAAAGTAGATGAAGGCAATTTGCCCACAGCTTCCTCCTTGCTTGCTAGTTTGTTTCAACTCCATTTAATCCTAAAGTGGAGCGCAATTGCATTCATGGACGTACTCTCATGTTTCTTAAGGTTCCAGCAAAATTCTGAGTGATGGTGGGAGGTGCAGTGCTAAACATGACTTATGTGATGTATCGAATTAATGATAATGCACCGCATAGTCATTATGTCAACTGTTTGGCTGCACTAACGGTTTGTCTAATTGTATCCATCTTTAATACTTACGCCAAACGCTGGATCCTTAAATGCTCTCGTAGGTTGTAAAATGTAGAATTCAACCAACATTTTAGATGAGTTGAGTCAGGCTTGAACCGGGGTTCCCATGGTGACATGTGGCAATTGTATGTTATTTTATTTTATTTTTAACCAATCTTTTTCAGCTGCCTGTTTATGTAAAATGTTGGATCAAAATGCCTTTTTTTATGCTGGGACAGTTTTGCTGTGCAATGGGGGAGTTTCTTCCTCTTTTCCATTCGAGGTCATCCCTGCGCGTCATCCCTTTCCATTTTAGCCTAACTTCTGCATCCTCCCTCATGTCTTCATACTGTCTATCGGTCTTCTCTTAAGTCTTCCTCTCTTGCCTGGAAGCTCCATCGTCATCACTCTCCCAACAATACACTAACCATCTCTCCTCTAGACGTCTCCAAACCATCTAAGTATGCTCTCTCCAAGTTTGTCCCCGAAACTTGTCACGTCGGCTGTGCCTTTAATGAGCTCATTTCTAATCCAATCCAGCCTGGTCACTCCGAAATAAAACCTCAAGATCTTCATTTCCGCCACCTCCAGCTCTGCTTCTTGTTGTATCTTGGACGCCATTGTCTCCAATCTGTTCATCATGTTGAAATACTCCCTCTGCTCAACGCAAGAAAGTAATTATTTACTCGAGGAAAACAGATAGAGTTAGAGCATATAGGTCTTTTTAAATACATAATAAACAAGCGGAATTCAATAAATCGGATTATCATCAAAATAAATAAATAAATAAATAAATAAAATAAAACGTTTCTTTCAATTCCTCATTTCATTCAGCGAAACTCATAATACACACTCATGAAACACATCGTGAATTTTCAGAAGGAAGTCTGACCAGATGTGTGTTGTAAATGAAACCCAAACCACCTCTTAACAAGTGGAAATGGGTTATTTTTGTTTTCCTCCCATTCTTTTTTTTAAGTACCATTAGTTGGTTGGCTGCGCCACAGATGAGGTGCACAAACCAAAGTGATGCCACAGCTATTTTTCATTCCACTGAAAATACTCTCTCGAAAAATAGACTCATTCACTTTCCTGACTTCTGCTCTGCAATTTCATCGCTCCTATTTAAACGCACATCAATATTGTTGAAGTGCACGGACGAAAAGTGTCTGCTGTGCTGTTCAAATAGGTAGGTTTTAAACCAAAGTGATGTGCATATTGGTAAAGCTGACGTCTATTGTGTTGCTTCAGCATGGTGCCAGTGCTCTACATGAGGTACGGCTTCTGATGTTGTCTTTAAAAGCCCAGGGCTCAGAATAGGACCTGTCTATCTCTAAGGCTGTGTCTGCATGATAAAAAGATTTCTCACAGTTGGATGCTCGCCTATCTCTTGCATTGATGCTCGGAACATTTGGCTGAGAGTACTAACTATGCCATTGTGGTCCAAATGCAGACGGGCCAATCACAGTGCTCCACAGAACACAGGTCTGACGCTTTGTTGAATTCAATAATATATTTTAGAACTTTATCCATTTTGGGAAAACTTTTGCCCTTTAAAAATGTTCTGGGTGTCTGCATAAATGACACGTTATGTAAATAAGTCGGAGGAAACCTCAAATTAGCCTAGGTAAGGGCAGGCTTTGGTTAAATCTATCCAGTCAGAAGAAGCCCTCAAAAGGAACAATTTTGTCTGCTCTAAGATAAGCAATGTACAGTGATACCTCTAGTTACAAACGTCTCTTCATACGAAATTTTCAAGTTACAAAACGTCTCAACAGGAAAATATTGCCTCTTGTTGCAAAATACATTTAAAGATACGAAAGGTAAAAATAAAGTATGGGCCGCTCGCCGCAGCTGCGAGTTTCCTGAACGCAAAATCCTTATAGCTGCTCTGCCATTGGCTATTACTTAGGATCTTCCTAGCATCTCATTGGCTAAGAAAGACCTCCGTATGTGTCAATATGTGTAGAGAAGATGTGTGTCGATGCAGCGTCTTCGTCATTCGCCCAGGAGGTGTTCTGATAGTTTTTACGTAAATGTGAATCACCCAGAAAAAGTGTTCACCAGTCGGGCGATCGCTCACTATGCTGATGTTTGCATTGGACATTTTCGAAGGATTGTTAAAAGCCGACAAAAGCAAACGGCCTTGGATCAGTTCTTGACAAAACACCAGGCAAAAATCACTTCTGAGAGAGAACGTGAACTATAGAGGGCAAAAAAACGTTGAGGGCACAGTTCAAAGTTAAATGACCATCATTTTTATTCTTTTCTCTATTGTTTGCTTTTTACATTATGCACAACTCTCATTTAATGTGCCATCATCTAATTGTAACATGTATTTGTTACATATTTTGATGCATTTTGATGCTTTAGAAAACATTTATGTCTGAATTTTGCGGGGGCTTGGAACGGATTAGGGCATTTACATGGAAAACGTGTCTCTACTGACAAAATTTTCTAGTGAAGAAATTTCTTCCACAACCAATTCATTTTGTAAGTAGAGGTACCACTGTATCTGCATTAACTGTAAAATAAGGGTATGCTTGTTCGCTGCTGATTTCATATGAAATAATGATCAGCATGCTAGCTCCAAACTTACTTTAAGGACGAGCACAATGTTTAGGCTCGTTAACCAAAATGCGAATGTTATTCTCTTTTTTCACTCCTGCTGAAGTTAGCAGCAATGGCTCGCTAAATGCTCCTTGTTGCAGCATTTGCACCAGGCTGTTGCTTTTTGCTTTGAATGATTGGACTAGAACAAGCCAGCTTTACAGGAACAATGTTAATTCTCAACTATCTTGATTGTCAGGCGATACCTTGGATGACTTCTGCAGCAAAGGTTTCTTTATGTGCCCGATTTCCTTGTGTCACTTTAACACAGTGGCTGTAACCTTCAAAGACGCATCACACACCCTTCTGTTTAAAATGTCCTTTCTCCATAATGAAATGCAGGTAGTGGAAACCCATGTTGAAAGCTTGTCAGACTTAGTAACTAAGGGTATGTCGTTCCCCACATGCCACAACTTGTGGAACGGTGGGCTTGTCTGTGGGCACTTTTCTGTTACTTTGAGGAGCCAGTCTGATAAGTGTAAGGAAAAACATCAGGGGTCATTGGAAATGGCTGCCGTCATCGCCGTTGCTAGAGGCAACGCAACTTTCTTATTAAAAACTACGACGAAAATGACTTTTTTTTCCCCAGTCAGCTCCTTTGACCTAAATTGTCGCTACATGCACTCGACAGCTTTCAAAGTCATGCTAGATGCTTCTAATTTTTTTGTGCTGCAAGCGAGCGAGCAGAACAACCCAAGCATATTTACATGGTAAGCAGATTAAACTGGCAGCTGAATGAGAATGTCAACTACCGTCTGAAACAAAACCATGCGGCGCATTCAGTGTCGGGAAACGCTCCGAGTCGACTGATCATCATCGCCGCTCGCAGGCGAGTTCAAATTTTTTGCTTTCCAGATGAAAGTGTCATTTACTCTTAAAGCCTCAGTGAAGCCAACCACTGAAGTGCTACTTCACAAGGCCATTTGGCACTGATGCGGTCTGCATATTAACAACTCACAGGTGCATCATGGGATATTTCCCGTCCACAGTGTCAACAAACATTTTTTTTAAACAGGCATAAACATAATTGGTGAGGAAAGGAGTAAATGGAGCCCAAGCTGAGCTAATGTATCTCAGCCATTAGTGACCTCAGGCCCCCTAAAAAATGACAGATGGGACAGAATCTCTCTTCAATCAATAATGAATGTACAGTCTCCAGTTTTGTTTGAAAGGCAACATCCATATATCATTTTTCCATAGCGCTTATCTCGACTGGCTTTGGGCAAGAGGTAGGTTACATTCACCCTGGACTGGTCGCTGAGTTCATTGCAGAGAACTTGTAGACAGACAGCTACGCTCATATTGACGCCTCCAGACAATTTAGAGTCCTCAATGAACCTAACATGGACATTTTTACAATGTGGGAAGAGTAAACCTAGGCAAGCAAGGGAAGAACATGCAAACTGCACACAGGAAGGACGGAGTCAAGATACAAGCCCCAAACCTCACAAGTGCTAACCATCAAGCCAGCTGTTTGTTTCTAATTAAGGAAGCCGAGCCCAACGTGTGGGAAAAGACCTTTAACGCAGGCAGCAGTTCGTACGCTTTACTGTATGCATGTGGTGCATCACCCCATTGTAAAACACAAATGTCCCAAATTTTTGCAACCTCACTGAGGAATCAAGTGAATCCTACTTGGCAGAAGTTAAAGCAGCACAAATCCACGCCTGGTGTATTTAGCACTTAATGGTGTGGACAGGCGCTGCAGAAACCTAAACTACATGTATATCCACTTAAAAAGTCAATTTTCAATGTCACCCTTTATTTTTTCTACCATTTATATTGGAAAAGCATTGAACTACTTAAGATCGGGCTTTGTCTTTTGGTCTTGGGGCAACTGTTCAAGAGGGTCTCATCTCTGAATCGATGAGATTTCAACTCAATGCTGTCACCGATGTATTTATTCTTAAGACAAGAACTGCAGTCCAACCACTGACATGTATTGAGTCATATACTTTTCCCCGAAGCCAAAACCATCACGGATTCCCACATTTCCGCAATTTGGCACTGAAGGTACACATTTAGGTCACAGATTCTGTCATATTTCTCAAAAGCAACCAAACTGCTGCTTTGCTACTTTAAGATATTTTCCGAGTGACAGCAAAATGTTTGTTGTTTGCCAACTATAAATTCCTTATTTTTTTAAACCATGTGGTGGATTTATGGGTAGACGTTGCTCTCTAATTTACCTTATGTCATCATCACCTATCAGACAATTTCCTGTATTATTTCTACCATTGTCTCGCATTTCATCGATTTCTAGATATGTAGTTTTAAAAGTCCGAACCAGGTCTTGACCTCAAACCAGGGCTGAGCAGTTCCAGTCCTGGAGGGCCGCGATCCTGCATGTTTCCCGTCTCTCCCTGTTGCAACACACCTGATTCAAATGAACAGGTTCAATATCAGGCTTCCACAGCTCTTGATGATGATCTGATGATTGTTAAAATCATGGCCTTCACTTTGTCTCTTTTCAAAGTCTTTGTCTTGGTCTCACATTGCATCACCATTGGACAAAAATGTGTCTCATCCCATCAAAATGTTGCACTTAGCTTGGAAAGATCTCAAAGTCTTGGTCTTTGCTTGGTCACGTCTTCTTATAGTCTCTTATTTCTTTCAATGTTTTGGGGCTTGGTCTCAGATTGCCTTGGTCTTAGTCTTCACTTGCTCTCAAATTGCCTCAGTCTTGGCCTCATGCCCCAAATGTCGTGACTTGGAAAAGTTATCTTAAAATCTTGTTGACTCGGTCTCCCTTACTTTCACATTGCATCGGATTTAAATTGGTCTCCTCCCCTCAAAGACTCGAGCTTGACTTTGTCTCAATGCGTACTTCCTTTTTTTAGTTTTTTTTAGCAACTACATTGACGCTCAAAATGTTCTACTCTAAATCTTGCGTGTAATTCACTTTCAGTGGCTGAAGACAAGCATGTTTTGTTCTTAAATTCTGTAAGGAATCAAACACTCAACTGCGACAGCAGCGAATAAACTGCCACAAGTATTCATGCCAAATGGGGTAAGGAAAGCAGAAAAATGTTATTCCACCCAAAGAGAAGACAGCTCATGGGAAAAGTAGTGATCGTGCGCTACATTGCCATTTGAAGTGGGTGATATTTGGGAATTATTCCATTTTGATTCCGTTGTTTAACTCAGAACTGCCATTTAAGAGTGCGTGTTGCATTAGCAGACATACCATATGGGGGGCTATCACACATTCAAAGGACTCTATTATACCCATTTTTAGCTTTTCTTTATAGTGCAACCGCGCAGGGGACAGCGGTGCTCTGATTGTGGATGTGCTTATTACTTTACATAATTTCAATGTGCTGGTTTTAAAGGGGTTAAACGGGTGCAATTAATGGAAAAGAAAACAAAAGTTATCCATGCAGACAATGCCGCAAGTGTCTTGACTTCAATGAGGCTCTGGCTCTCGTCCACACAGTCACATTAATGAGGCGTTGACCTTCCCGTAGCGCCCGCAGCCAGTAAGAATAGGTGCTTGGCTTTTCCATTAAATCAATGATTCATCAGCGGGTTTTGGTCGCATGGCGCCAAACGAAATCTGCTTGACGTGACGGGGTCAATCAACATCAAAATTACATTTACCCTGAAAGGCATTGATGCCTTCTAATTTGGTGACGGTGTGGTGAGACGGCAAGAAATTATGAGACAATGCGTGATAATAAAAGAGACAGAAACACATGCTGTGTGAGGCGATCAGCCTTATTGATTTCGAAAATCGGGCTGAATTTATATATATAAATCATTGCTGCCATATCTGACATTACTGTGTGGCGCTATGGGATAATACTTGCAAAACAAATGCTCGGTCTATATATTTTTTCTTTGATTTTGATGTCTTTCATGTTGTGTTAATCTGTTCAATTAGTCCAATAAAGCTTCATAAAGCCAAAGAAGAAGCAAAAGAAAGCATCATTTTCTGCTCGCTTAACTGTGGCATCAGGAGATACTGTGAGGTGTTGCGCGATATGCTGATGTATTATGTGATGTCATCCATGGAAGCAGTCCATCTGCCCCCCCCCCCACCAGAAAAAAAATCTCCCAAATGTGAAAGAAAAAGCAAAATATGTATAAAACAATTAACTATTCCTTTTTGTGATCAACCGAGTTAATCGAGGCTTCGCTTCCTTTTTTGGAGACATGCAGACAGCGAATGTGGCACATTAGCTCAAGTATTAATTGAGTAATTAGTGTAACAAGAATGTCAGCGCTAAATGGAAATGACTCTCGACAAAATTACGTTTCATTTACTGAATTAGTTTTTGAGGTCATGCACATCTCGTCTATCTTAACCCTCTTATCAATATTTACAATGTTACTGTAATGGCGTTTTGCACAAAAGTTTATGGACAAGACGCGAGGCTCTTCTCAGCACATAAATATTCATATTTCATTATTTGATATGGTTCATATCATTTTAAATTCATAGCTTGGGATAATTTCAGTGTCTGCATTAACTGTGTCCCCCCCGCTCCCCGTCTCGTGCCAGACGCCATGCTGCTCGTGGCTCTGCGACTGGAGGGACCTTTCAACATCGAATCCGTCATGGACCCCATTGACGTCAAGATCTCGGATGCCATCATGAATATGCAAGACAACAGCGCCCAGGTCTCCTATAAGGTATTCTACGTCTTGTCGCCTACGCTGTGGCAGTACACCAGCCTCGGGTGTATAATTCGACACAATATCAGTTTAGGCGCCGTGCGTCAATTACATGTCTGAGTCTGGTTCGTTTTCACGAAAACGAGACTTAGAAAAATGGAACATAAAAGTGACTCATTTCGACCTTTCTCAGAATTGTATTCCAACAGATATGGAAATCACAATATGCTAAAGTGTTTGTCTACACTACAGCATGACATTAAAACCACGTAACACCCCCCCCCCCACACACACACACACACATACATTGAGTTGAGAGACTTGTCAAGGAGAGGAGAAGTAATGGCTACTGACAAAAGTATTTTGTTCACATTTGCGTTTTTTTTAATCCTACACACACACATTCACACACACACACACACACACACACACACACACACACACACACACACACACACACACACACAGAACAAAAACAAAACAGATGGATCTATACAAAATGTTTGAGCTTTTGAGAAGTTTCATGCACAGACGACAAAGCTGTCAAAATGATCCGCAGTGACACAGAACTGCAGAAATTCGAGAAACCATTGAACGACGGCAGAAAGGTGGTCGCATTGCACGTACGCCGAAGCTCATTATCTTGAGGCGCGCGCACAACTACAGCCCTGTGCTTCATCTTTTTGCGAAGTCGTGCGTGTCCTTCAGTCTTCACAAGAGAACGATAACAATGAATGTTTCAAAATGGTGATGTTTTCACTTACAAAAAAATGCAGATGAGGGGCCAAAGTGACACCATTTTTGTCAACAGGCTTGTCTTCGTGTATATTAACACCAGAATGTTCGAAGTTTCATTTTGCTTTCTTTGCTAAAGAAAAAATATAAATGAATTGAAAACAAAAAATGAAATGTTTTTAAAGTTAAAAAAAAAAGCATCACTTTTGGTCACGATCAATGCACAGTTCACGAAGGAAGCATGATAGAGTTCATTATTTTGAAGGGCACACATTCAATTACTGGATTTCCACATCCACACGCATGCCTCCTCCGTGGTGTGTCTTTCAGTGTTGACAAATGAACGATGAAGCAGACAATTTCAAACTTCCCAAAAGTTTGTTGTACCCCCATCGGGTCTCCGTCACTGATAAATCCGTCGAAAGGTTCTTATTTCTGTCACAAGTTGATCATATATGCAAAATCAGAGTTAAATTCATGACGCATGCCTACCAGCCAATTTTGAGTGTTGTATGTTCATGAATTACAATTCCTTCGAAATGGTGGCGGTTGGCCGCGACCTTACAATCTGCATAAGACTGATTTTTTTGTGGAGGGGACATGCTACGATATGGAACACAACCGAAGATCATCATTGCATTGAATAGAAACTTATAGAATAGAAACTGCAGGGATCCCATTAATCACAACAACTACTTTTCCTAGAATGCTGACATGTATTTTTTATTATTTGCTGTTGTTTGTTTCAATGCCCGTCTATCGAAAAAGGATGGCGACCACCAAACATAAAAGTCGACCACAATGAATCTTCAGTTGTCAAAACCTTAGTTTACGTTTGCGGGTGAAGGATTTTCTTGGAATTTCGCAGTCAGAGAATATAAAACAGACACAATATGTTTTTGTTTTTGAAAAGGTTGACAAGCAGTTTCCAGTTGCGCGAAAGAAAAATTCCACTGACGTGAAAACAGGGAGTGAAAACACCACAATTTGTAATTGTTTTTATGTCAACTTGTCTCATGAAATCTATTTACAAAAGCTTGGGGTGTGTTGACACGAGAACAATCAACAGTAATTGAGTCAAATCAGGGGGTTTTTGTTTTTCCGCTTTGTTTTTCAGTTCCAGATGACAGCGTTGTAACACAGAGAGCTGCATCAGCAGCCAGTTATTTTTCTTATTCACAGTAAATGTACACCGATTACCGTCATTGTCTTGAGCGGCACAAGCGAAAAAAAAAAAGAAAAAAAAAACAACAAAAAAAAAACCCCGCCTTGTGCTCTTCCATTCTTGAATGATTGTGATGCACTTGCACATGAGGACATCCTGCATTTTGGAAACGATCATTCTTTCAGTGTGCGGTAGTGTCCAGTGTCCCTGTGTAATCAATGAGCCCTTATTATCTTGCCAAAATACCTTCTAGCCCAAAAACACATCCACAGTGGATTCAGAACATGAAACATGGTGTGAATAGAAATTGTAAGATGTTCTGAGGCATTATTAAGAGAAAACAGTGATGTTTGCTTTGTGATCAGGCAAAACAAATTCTTTTATTAAGAATTGGATTCAAATTAATGTGGAAGGGATTTCATAAGAGCTCAATGATTCAACAAAACATGGCAATAAATAATATCATGAGATCCCTATTCAGTTATCGTCATCATCAAAAAATTTCACAAATTCTGCCACTTGTATGGAAACCCATGAGCCCAACTGTCTCAAGTATTGCCTTTCGGCTGCGCTGTTTCAAGCTCCACTGATGTCCACCAAGCTTCATTTAAGGCCGGGGTGTCAAACTCATTTTTGTCGTGGGCCACATTGTAGTTAGCGTTTCCCTTGGAGGACCGTTATGAATGTGAATTTTTTGAAACCATATACATGTTTGACCACCTCCACAAATTACATACACAGTGAACGACAAATAGATGGATAACTAGTTTTGACATCAGAAGTCAAGAATAATGCTTTGTTATGACATTACATATGAGAATTTGAGATTTTGGTCTAGATTTTAGCCAGCATCATGGAAGTTGACGTATTTGATTCACTTTCGCGGGCCACATTAAATGATGTAGCGGGCCAGATCTGGCCCCCGGGCCTTGACTTTGATAGCGGTGATTTAAGGGATGCTACACAGGATCTCAGTTGGGTTGATTTCAGGAGATGGGGGACGACCACACCGAAAACTGTTCGACCTTTGTCCTTTAAATGAGGAAAATGATGGAATACCAAAGTGTCCTGCATTGAAACCAGTTTAGAGGAGAGTCGGTGGAGGCCAGCGATCACCAACCCCATCAGCAAAATCTGCAACGCGTGACAATGATGCTAATCATTTGAATCAGGTCTATTGGAAGAGGGAGACATCTCAAACATGCAGGATCGGGGGCCCTCGACGACCGGAGTTGGTGACCCCGAAACAGCCTGTAATGTTTCATATTTGCATTATTGGTAACATTCCTATAGTTCTTTGGCCTCTTGACATGTATTTGATATTGAACTTGGAAAATACCTGAAAAGTCAGATTTAGGCATTACATTACTTCAGTAAGAAATCAGTAGTTGATGTGATTTTTTTTTTTTTTTACCACCCACAAAAAAAAAAAAAAAAATGTGGAATGCTGGAAAGATATTTAGATTCCCACATGTTGTTGATGTCAGTTGGAATTCGAGTCTTCTGCAGGCTTTCCCCATACAACACATCCAGTGGCGCTACTGTATATGTGGTGTTTTTCCAAAAGCTGTAAAACTTAAATAACGTCAGTGGCAGCCCAGCTGAATTACCGTCAGCGTCAGCGTGGTTACCTCAGCATGCGGCCCATTATATACCAGAAGCGTGTGGTGTTCAACCAATGGCAAAGTCTCCGAGCAAACATCATGTTTTCCCTCATTCTCTCCTTCCCAAAAAGTCATTTCGGATCCTGACCGTCGGGTGCCCGTGTTTTTTGTAATTGCAGGCTTTTCAAGGTTGCGGTCAGCCAAAACCCGCAGGAATGACTAGGTCTGCCCGTGGCGTTCCGGATGTGTTCAACGCCCGCTTCAGGCCATACAACCCAGACGAGCGTCCCACCACGGCAGCTGGCACCAGCCTAGACAGACTGGTAAGGGCATCAAGCAACACTTGCTTTCCGCGACATAAACACCATTTGTCTTTCTTGCAAGCTGACGCCGTTGATTAAAGCCAGTGATTTGCTGAGCTCCCCCGCCGACGGCAATTCATTCCGCGGACTCTTCCCGCATCTATTGATCGCCGTTTGTTAACGAATCAACCACCCCCCTCCCCCCGGAGAGTGAGGTGTGCCGTGACGTGCCCTTCTCCTGCCTCTGTGTGCTTGGCAAACAGAACAGACAAGGCTGAAGGCTGTTTTCCGAGGGCTGACCACAGCCATTGTTTGCTGCAAAGCCAGCCCTTTATTTCATATCGGGTGGGCTGCGTGTTTGCGGGACTGGACGTTGATACGTGCATTTACCATCTCCCAACAACCTTGAGGCCTAAAATGCTGCGACCGCGGAAAAAGGTTAGCGTTGACAGCCAAATGAAGCTCAGGAACAGTTCTCATCATAGCGTGCATACTTGTGCAGCCGCAATGCCTTCCTTGCCTCTCCTTCACAAACCTGCGGCAAATGGTTGACATTGTTCAGAAATAAAAGTAAAAGTGGTTTATTCCGACCGACCGCTTTAGTCACTAGCCAATTTACCCACGCTACGAAAAATCCAGTCTCTTTATCCTTTGCCTTTTTCTTCCTCAATGTTTGCTTGTCTGATTCAATACCAATTAAGTTTTTCAGCTGTCCATTTGCCAGCTTTTGATGGGGTTTTTTTTCCATGCATCGTATTCATTTTGTCCTCCCATCAGCTCATTTATCCACCTACACAATTAATTAAGACTTTCTTTTTCTCCCCTCTTGTTTCTCTCTTCTGCAAACCAGAGGATTATTTGGAAAACCATGCAACACAGCGTAAGATTCAACATGTTTCTTCTTTTCTACTTGGGGGTGGGCATTTGAAAGACTACAGGCGTAAATGAAAGATCAATTCATTGTTATATATCCTGTATATTTTTTATTTCGACTATCTTGGGCTGACTGGTCATAACCTCTGTTTCGACGTAACCGCCTTCTATCCATCTATTTATATGCTTATAGCACTTGTCCTAATTAGGATTATGGGTGAACTTAATCCATCCGAGTTTACTTTGGGAGAAAGCTGGGGTACACCCTGGACTGGCTGCCAGAAAATCATAGGGCACATTTAAAAAAAAAAAAAGAACTGTTTACACTCACGTTAACTCATATGAATAATTTAGAGACTTCAACAGGGATCAGGGTAGGCAAGCGAGGCAGTGCTGACCCATGCTGTCCGTTCAGCTGCATATGAAGAGTTAAAAATAAAATAAAATTAGGCTTTCATAACATTAAATATCAAGGGAAGACCAAATGTTCTTGTTTTATTTTAAAGATGAGAGATCTGGGTGGGGGCGGGGGGGGGGGGGAATGACAAAAACAACCCACAGGAGTAGTATGCACGTCACTAGTCTTCAATTAAACTAACATGCATGTTGTTGAAATGTGGAGAACATGCAAACTTCACATGGGAAGAACCGAGCCATGATTGCTGCCTGCTAGTCACTTATTGAGCAGAATAATGGTCCAGGGTTACGTTGCTGTTAACGCCACGTCCCATAACTACGGTGCTTGAGTATGAACATAATGATAAAAATGAAAGCACGTTTCAAATAGTGAAACAGATAAAGTGTACATTTTATGAAAAAGGGTGATAGGAAGTGAACCAAAAATGAATGAGAACGTTTTATAATGTTAAGCTTATAAAGAGCATTTCTACTGGTCAAAAGGCTGAAATTTATCTTCCCCCTGTCATTTCAGGAATTTGAAATTCTTGGAACTGATAGTTCCTGGAACTGAAAGGTTCCAATCAGTCAATCAATTATGTTCGACGCTCCAAACCCCGATCTCAAAGTTTCCTGGACATGTCACACTCGTAGGGTCGATAAATTATCCGGAACTAAATTTAGCCAGGTGCAAACACTTTCCCAACACACAATGGTCCTCCCAAAAATTCCTTGTTCCGAAATAAACTTCCTGCTGAAGTTAGTTGAAGAAATGTGTGATAGTTTGTACATTTTCTTGCGTTAGTGTGCTTTTGCTATACCACTCAGTCATGTTGGTTTTCTTTAGATAGCAAACTAATGTGATTTTTGCCTCATTGGCTTTGACATTATCCCAAAATTTTATAACCGATCTATATAACAATGAATTGATCAGTTGTTATGACCATCACCACTACTTCTCCTTGTTTTACCGCTTCAAAACAGCAATTACTACATACGTAAATGTGTCAATATCCTTACTAATCTCTGTGATTAGCAGCATCTGTTGAGCACATAACATCAAATGGTTTGATGCAGAAGTTCATGCCACCGTGCCGCACAGCATCTGCCTTTAAACTTTGTTTTATTACAACAAAGTCATTAAGTCATCACAGATAGCTCGACCATATGCCAGCGTGTCCTCATGGTGGTGAAGGCCCCTCAACACACCTTCCTCAATTAACCTCTCTATTCTGGAAATATCCCCTGTCCGATGTTAGTTAATAGCACGGGCAACAAATCAGGAGGTGACCTGGTCTGACAGAGCGCTGCGGCCAGCATCTGCTCTAATGGTACAGCGACACGGGCCCGCAGCCAAGCGGGCATGCGGGGGCTGCTTTATGAATAATCAGCCGGGCATTCAGACAAGAAATTGCAGGAACAGACAGGGAATGTGTCATATACGTGAACTACGCCGCTGAAAATGCGGAAAATAGCACAGCCAAGGCTGCCAAGCTATAGGTGACACATCAGCCCATCGTGATTAAATCGGCCCTGTAATCCAGAGTATTATTGTATCATCATATCATGGGCAACAGTTATGCTCACGCCATCAAACATGACCTTCATCTTCGTAGTGAGTCATATTGTGAAAAATATTGAAGTTCGTTAATGATGCCGGAATTGTTTTGAATGTTGGCGGAGGTGTTTGAGGTCATATTTGAAATACCATGCACATCTGCTGTGAACTCACTCCGGTGGCTTACCTCCAGCTGCTCAATATTAAACAGTGAGACGTTACCGACACGAACAGCAAGGACGTTTATGCGAAGCGGGGATATACTTGAAACTGTCGCCAAAGTCAGAGAGTGGACAACTTTACGTAGATTTCTATTGTATTTTTTTCAAATCTGCACCAACAGCCGACCAACTTACCCCACTTACTACCGTACAGGACCTGTGCTCGTGGCACTCACTTTTGGTGGCAAGTGACTCAACTTACTTCACCAGATGCAGCAGTTTGACAGATATAATTATTAAGTATTCTTAAAAAAAAGCCTTCGAGTTTATTGCCACTCTCAGCTGAAGGTCACTGTCAAAAAAAAAACATAAATCTAAGAGAATTACACATTGTGTATGTAAAGTCACCACAGAGCTGCTCACTATGAGAAACTCCACAGGCTCACAGACTTACATTAGCATCAATGTGGTTTTGTCGTTACTCAGTAAGAAATGGATATTTGAACACAAAAAGTGTAGCAACACACATAGACCACATAAACATACTCATGGGAATATATTCTTTATCTGCTGTGAAGAACAACTGATATTACTGCCTTGCTGAGAAGCAATCCTTCCTCACCAGCTACCTCACCCATGTACCAATGTGAAATCCTACCTACCAGTTACTCCCAATGCACCTTATTCTACCAATTTACAAGACTGCCCATCTCCAATCTAAGAATTTACCCACCAGTTATTACAAAAGTAACCTTCCACCCAAATTTATGCTACCCATATTATCCTACACGAGTACTACCAAACTTACTTACCCAAACCATCGGCTATCACACACAACCAGACGAACCCTTACTTCCCTAAGAATTGATCTACAAACTGGTGATTTTGACTAATAAAAGTTTAAATTAAGGTGAAAACGGTCCATGTCGTGAAAGTAAACTGATCCGCGCGCTGGCCCCTAAAGCAGAAGAATGTAATTTTTTTTGAAAGGTGGTCTGCGCCTTTTTTTTTCCCTCTGTTTCCCTTTTCTATTAAAATACACCATATTTTATTCAGCGTGCGACTGCTCTGGTTGAAAGGTTTTCCCGGGACATTCTCTTTTCATGCGCAACATAAAAGGAAAGGAAAAGTTGAATCGCAGTGCCAGTTGTGACTCTTTGAAGAGAATCTGACATCCTGTTATTGTTTTGTGCGGCTTTGTCTCTGTTACAAATAGAATTACGTGTCACACAGTCCAGCAGCTGCTTTGCGCAATCATTAGTGGTGCAGAATTTTTACGTCTTCTGTTGCATCGGCGGTATAAATGGATTTCATGCATAGAGCGCATTTTTGTTTTCTCTCACGTTGTCCTCCTTTACATACCGATGCATCATAATTACCCAAAGTTTTATTTGCCCTTTGATAAGAATGTCTTATGTGGATCTACAGCCTTATGTTTGTTCGCGAAGGCATACTGAATGGATGTCAGGCAGGGGGCGGGAAGTTTGAGCAGCGGTGTCCACCTCCAGCTCAATGAGCCATGATGCTTTAATTGCCTGACATTCTGTCAGAGCAACACCCCCCACCTCCACACCTCCCCACATCACCCCCGAAGCCCAGCCAGAAATGGAGATCATGAAACTCCAAAGCTACGATAAAGGCACCGCAGACCGTTAAGTTCAGAGCCACATTATAGATAAGGAGAGAAGCATTTAATTTCGCAATGGTTACAAGTTTTAAAGGACTTTTGTGTCGTTTTGTACAATACACGGTCTGCCATTGTCTAAGCATATACGGCGGTGACATAAAAAGTCAATAGACGTCCGATTCTTTTTCTTAAATGAAAGAAATGATTTTATCATTTAAATAGTCTGCCCTCAATAAATTCAAACAACTTTCACAAAGGAGGTGTCACGAATTTGAAAAGCCGCTTGACTTCAAGTTCAAATTTCTAAACCGTTACAATGACGCCTGTGGGGGCAGGGGACCATGTGCCTAGACAAATGCTAAAACCTTTTTCATTTGTGGAGGCAGCGCTTCTGTGTGTACTTAGTACAAAAACACAAACACAAATACCCCCCCCCCCCCCACAGATCTCTTGAACAACTTACCACTTATCAGAAGCCGGCGCCATTGGCTAACATTAACCCATTCATGCACCCTGTAACCTGATAACATGATAAGCTGTCCACTGTAGTAACCGCTGTCCCTGCAAGTGGCAATCTGCGCATCCTACAAAACATACTGCAGCTCTGCTGACCTTTTTTTGACGAGTTTGCTGGGGTGCCGCACCTGTGGATGATATGGTGTTTGTACATCGCAGGACCTCTGCTTATGATGGTATTTTAGACCGTGTAGTCTGGTGTCCAATCTATCAGATCATGTAATGGGTGGAGAAACTCTGGGGGCAGTTATGATGTAAATTAGCCCTCGTCTTATCAGTGCAGCCAACATAAAAAAAAAAAATAATAAAAATAAGCGATTTGGCTGTTTTTTGTCACACTTTAGCACTCAAGAGAACAATTAGTTTACAAGCATATCATATCCAAAGTCAGATTAACAGTGGAAATAAGTAAACAAAGTAAAATAAAGGAAAACAGGAAGAGGAAACCAACATTTTATACAGTAGATCACTTGTGTCAAACTCAAGGCCCGCGGGCCATATCTGGCCCGCCGCATCATTTTATGCGGTCAACTTCCATGGCGCTTGCTAAAATGTGTACCAAAATTTCAAGTTGTCACATGTAATAAATAGGCATGTTGAGCTATTGCAAGCATTTTCTTCTTTTACATTATTACAGAAACTTAAACAACAGGGGAACAAACTACTCTCCTTGACTTTTGTTTCAAAATCTATTAATTGTGTACTTTATATGTAATAATACGAGAAGGTGATTCAACGTTTATACACTTTCACAGTCATAATGGCCCTCCGAGAGAAACTGTCACTACAATTTGGCCCTCGACAAAAATGAGTTTGACCCCCCTGCAGTTGATATTCTTGTTACTTTTGTGCGGCATGCATAACAAAACACATTGCCCTTATGATCATTTTGTCAGTAAGGTTCCGGTTAAGTACTAATATAGGTAACAAAGCAACCATAAAACTTTCTACATTTCCAGCTCTGTTCATTAGCACACATTTTTTTCCTTTAGGCTTGACTAGTAACCTTCTGTTATGGCATCCCAATTTACACAAAACCAAAGAAGAAATACTAAATGGTTTAGCTGTTCACAAAGATGAAGTCTCACACTGGCTTCTTGTGTGACATCTCCCATGATAATTTTTGGGGTATTTGACTTTGGAGCTCTCAGTGTATTTGCCATGATCTCTTTTGTCATTTTTTTTCCTCCTTTGGAGTCCTTGTTTTGCCTATGAGAATGGTCAAAGCTTGATTATTGTGAACTCACCCCCATGGCAAAAGCTATCATTGCAGACAATTTATAGCTCCTTTTTCTTTGTAGAGATATAATTTACTGCCGTCTCTCTGCGCTCGCCTCCTTGCCATCCTTTGCCATGTTAAACATTTCTTTGTACCACTGTATGAGGCTTACATTGTCAGTAGACAATCAACAGCGGGTATCCACCGTGTATTTAGGCACACACACCACAAGGTTTGTCCAAGATCGCCACCGCAATTCCAAACAAAAAAAACAGACAAACAATTCAAAAGAGGCATACGCTGCCAGACATTTCTGGTAAAAAAAAAAAAATAAAATAAAACATGTGGGTTCACTCGATAGAGGTGAGCATGTACGATGACAAACAAGACAAACACAATGGGTCCCTTCACTGAAGCCGTTTGTCACTGTTTCCTTGTTCCTTCTCAATTCCCCTAAGGTTTTGTTCAAGGAGATAGAATTTGCTTAAACTTTCCTGTCACTGCATTTTTCTGCATGGTGTATTAAAACAAAGTTACTAATTCCTGTTGCCACAATCACCCACCCTCACCCAGATGCTTTGTGTTGAAAAATAGAAAACGTGTTACTTACAGCAATATCCAAACACACACATGGACCCCTGAGACTACACTCTTACCGGGCCTCAAGTCAAAATAAATATTCACGATATACTTTGCCGCGGGGCATCCGTCACACAAATACTGTAGCTTTGTACAAAATAAGGAGATTCGAGATAAAGGGTTTAGAACTGCAGAAAGCGGAGGTGGAAAAAATACTAAGAGTTGGGTTGAGCATGTCAAAATAAGACTTGCAAGTCTGTATTCACACGGACCTGTGTAACCCACTTAGCAGTTTAAGTAAAAAAAAAAAAAAAAAATGTGTAATGAGTCTATCAATTGGAACTTGGGCAATTTGGACTCGCATCAGAAGAACCCACCCATACGTTTGAGCAACAATAATGACATAATACAGATCACCAGGTGTGGAGTGAGTGGAAGTTAGCACGCCTTTGTCGTGTGAATATCGAAATGGTGCGTGCCACTAGTCCATCGATTCAGGGTACACGACAGTTTCACCTGTCCCAAGTATCCTTTCAATGAGACACACCACAGATGGCCTTTGGATCAAGGATCCCACATCTGACACTATTTGTCTCAGAACTATGAGGAGTAGTACCATTAATTTAGGTTTGAACAAGGGTCTATTAGGTTCGAAAAACTGTACAGTGGTACCTCTACTTACAAAATTAATTGGTTCTGGAAGAAATTTCTTAACTAGAAAAGTTTGTAAGTAGAGATGTGTTTTGCATGAAAATGCCCTAATTCGTTCCAAGCCCCCCCCAAAATTCAGACAAAAATGTTTCCTAAAGCATAGAAATGCATCAAAATATGTAACAAATACATGTTACAATTACATCATCGCCCAATAAATGAGAGTTGTGCATAATGTAAAAAACAAAGAATCGAGAAAAGAATAAAAATTATTGTCATTTAACTTTTAACTGCGTCCTTGTCGTTTTTTTGCCCTCTTTATTCCATGTTCTCTCTCAGAAGTGGTTTATGCCTGGCATTTGGTAAAGAACTGATCCAAGGATGTTTGCTTTTGTCGGCTTTTAACAATCCTTCGAAAATGTCCAAGGCAAACATCAGCATCGTGAGCGATCGCCCGACTGCTAAACACCTTTTCTGGGTGATTCACATTTACGTAAAACCATCGGAACACCTCTTGGGCGAATGACGAGGACGCTGCATCGACACTGAACTATCTAGCAACACACAAAGACACATATGTTAGAAGTCCCTCTTAACCAATGGGATGCCAGGATGATGCTCGGTAATAGCCAATGGCAGAGCAGCTATGAGTATGTTGTGTTCAGGAAACTCGGAGCTGCGAGCACCGGACCTGACTATTTTTACCTTTCGTGTCTCAAAAATTTCTTTCGAAACAAGAGACAATATTTTCCTGTTGAGACGTTTCATAACTTGAAAATTTCATCCGAAGAGAAGTTCGTAAGTAGAGGTACCACTGTATAGGCTACCTCCCTCTTCCACACAGGTATCCCATTTCAGTGATACTCTTGCTTCACCCATCCGCACGTTTCGCACCGGGATTCCCATACTCAAGAGTCCCTTCACCTTCAGATGCCCTCCGAGCAAAGTGCCCTACTTCTGACACCATTAATGCAGAACTCTGGTGAGTAGTACCTCCGCACCAAATTTGAACCAAGGGCTATTCAGTTTAAAGAAAATGTACACTCACCAAAAGTTTTTGGCATGCTAACCAGAAAGTTGAAACCACCGCTAAACGCCCCACTTCTGCCGCCATTAGTCACAATACTCTTGGGACTGGGTCATATGGGTTTGGAAAAACCTTTTTCAGTCACCGCAACACAAAAAAAGGCCTCTTTGGGCATGGCAGCCACATCCTGTACATAACCATGGTGACAGAATGCATCCCTACAGAACCGCAAAAATAAAAATAAAAGTCAGCCACCTTTAATTTCCCTCAGGGATTAATAAAGTCTGCTTTAAATTTGAGCCCGAAGGCGGAAGTCCTGTTGTTTAGGTCGCTTCGGTGCAATAAGGTGGTGGTGCATTGAATTATTATCTTTCACTCTGCAAGACTTGGTCTTTTGTTCTAGTTTTCTGCATGCTTGCCTTTATTTTGTAGTCCTATGGCCTGCCCAGCTAATAAATTGCTATTGTTGAACGTGTGATTTATGATGTGCGCTTGATTGAGCTCAATTTTTTGTTCTTATTGTATATATTTATGATTTGTTTATGATTTGATCTGCTGAGTTTTCTGAGCTGCATGCCAACGATCCTGTTCACAGCTCAAGTACAGCATGTGTTGATTTGGCTAGCTTAACGTTGCGTTAAATTTATGTCTCTCGCTTTTCTCTTTCTTTCTCTCTTATGTGCTCAGCAGGACACACAGAATAAAACATCCGAATGTGGTTTGCGAAGTGAGGGGAAAAGAAATTAAAAAAAAAAACAAAACAGCCACTCCTTTCCCAAACATCTTAAACCTGACATTATAAGCAGCCCAGAAATATAATGCTGCGTCAAGCCACTGGGAAATTCTTGTACTGGATCCAGTTTAATGGAAGCGAAGTGAGCCTGTCACTGTCCACAGCTTCGTTCTCGCCAAGTTGTTGTACCTAGCAGGCCATGTAATTATGTAGATTCCAAAGATTCTGACATGTTTCTTCATAGACCGCGAGAAATAACTCGTCTATGAGCGCACATGCCGCAAGTGCGGCGTTTAATTTAACCTTCGCAGCATTCTCGGTGAGGAAGTTTTATTTCGAGGCATTACCTCTACTTCCCTGGAAATGAGTATGACTTTCTAAATGGGGAAAGTCATCTTCGCTTCCTAGCGCAGGCCAACCACCTGTGAGTTTGCATTTTATTTACCACAAGAAGGCTCAGAAAAAGTCAGTGCTATAGTAGGACACTTTGAGCATTCTTGCCGTTGTGGGCTGAAAGTTGGAGACATTTTAACTTGGAAGCTGGAATATGCTTTGGAGGCCTGTATTTTTTTCATGCAACATGGTGGGTTTGCAGGAATTACACAAATGCCTTATTATAAAGTGTTGCACACATGTAAATAAAAGTAATCGTAGCAAGATTTCAAAATTGTCCATCTATTTTTTTGTGTGTGGTTAAGATGTATCAGTTTGAAGATTTTCCTCAGCCTATTTGCCTTAACTGGGAACGGGGCAAATAATAGTGAACGGAGATAATGAGTTTGATTGGTAGTTGTCAGGTTTAAAAGCTTTTCAGAAAAATATTGTCATTCATCCAGGAAACTAAATTAGATCATCATATTGAGCGTCGATGCGCTCATGCATTCATACCAAAGTATGGCTCAAGCACATGCCAACCTAAAAATCTGCTAATGTGGAAAGTCAAAACGTTTACAGCTTTGGCTAACTACAACGTGCAAGTTAGCATGAGCATGTTATGTTCACATGTAGCTAACCTCTTGAAAACATAAAACTATACAGCTCAGCATACTAGCATTAGAATGTACACACGTTACAGTTTGTATGCAGCAGCAGTTTTTCCATGAACCAAAAACTCCCATCTGTCATGTTCACCACTTTGACCTCCCAGGTGATGCACATTCCGTGAGTTTAAAATAAGAGCATAATTCCTGTTGCGCGGGTCACTCCTACAAAAGACCGAACAGCACAGGGGATTGATAAAAATGACATTGATTTTGAATGCTAGCCAACAAAACAGTCAAGATAGCAGAAGGCAAGATGGAATTGGTCTTTTGACCTCTCTTTCTCTCACTGTCAATGTTCTCTCGATGAAGTCCGGGAGTATTTGAGATTAGGCTCTCGGACTCTTGTGGCAGTCAAATGCATTTTTCTTTCTCAAGGTCTGAATTCATTACTTGACCATTTATTTCACAGCCAAAGTGTACTTCTATCTTTTGTGTGAAATTTTCCAGTGAACAGAGGGGAAAAAAATTGATTCACGTATTACAGCTGCTGCCATGGCAGCCAATACCATTGGATGATAACCTGGAAGCAAGAAAGTTCATCAAGTTCGCGCACACCTTTCACCACATTGACAAACTTAAACTGCAGTTAATTCTTACTTGTTCAGCCAAGGAGGGGCCTACCAAAACGTCCAATGCGGGCTACACCCACGACGACAGCAATTTGCAAGGCAAGGGCAGGGACACAAAAGTGGGACACAGTAAGGACGAGGTGATCTCAACCGCCGCAATTAGCATGCTGCTCTTGATCATTACACCCAGGCATGTAGGAGTTTGCAGCTTGGGTAAATAATATCAGAAACGGCCTCACAGTCATCCATTCATTTTCCGATCCGCTCACAATGGTCGCAGGGGGTCCTGGAGCCTATCCCAGCCGTCTTCGGGCAGTAGGCGGGGGACACCCTGAACCGGTTGCCAGCCAATCGCAGGGCACACAGAGACGAACAACCATCCGCGCTCACACTCACAGCTAGGGACAATTTTGAACGGTCAATCAGCCTGCCGTGCATGTTTTTGGAATGTGGGAGGAAAACGGAGTACCCCGAGAAAACCCACACCACCTTTCACTCTAACTCTCCTCTTGCATATGTGCAAGGAGAGTGAAAGTTTCATTTCCCCTTCAGGGAATATATTGAGTACAATAAATTCAAATTACATTTAGAAAGTAATTTTCCAGAATAAAAGGCGTAATATTCTGAGAATATGACTTTCTCGCCTTGTTACGGTTTCACTAAAATATCATTTACACCACTATCCCTGGACACCCAAAATGTTCAGAACGCCTCAACAATAAAACTGCAGATGACAGCAATGCTATTCCCAAACGTATGACTTCCTGTCTATCAAAATAACAAATAATTCTTAAGATAGAATTGCTACGCCAACAAAAAAAATAGCTTATTGCTTCACAGCATTTACCCCCAAGGAATTTCATCATGTATCCTAATTTCTAGGATGAAACGCCTTCCAGCAAAACGCTTTCAGACACCTTTGTCCTTCCTATTCCAGAAAAAAATTGATTTTTTTTTTTTTTAAAACTTCAATGCTTGGTGCTAAGGTACCAAGTGCTCCAATTTGACACAATGGAGTAGACCATAACATTCAACAGTCTCTTGCGAAAGAAAGAGTGAATGAACTATCTTTATTTATTCAGAGCACACTGCAGGGAGGTTTGATTTAAAGCATTATCAAGCATTAAATAAAGGCCAGGTTTTGGTGTATTTTTTTTGCCTCTCATGTCACACTCCTGCTGGACCAGACTTTCTCAGAACCACCCACCAGGAGCCCCGTGGTTAGCATTGTTGCCGCACAGTTCTGCATCTGAATCTCAACTCGGAACACGTTGTCTGTGCTTGCATTACACACGTTAATCTTGCCATTCAAAGTGACATGATCAAAAGATATCTGATCATGCAGGAAGGTGGGACTTAAAACAGAAATTCACCGCAGTGTAGGCTGGATGAATGGAATCAGAAAAACCCAGCGTAACTGTTCAAAAAAAGTTGAGAATTTCAGCAATTCCATTATGGCTCTTTGCTATCAGGTCGTCATTAGCATTATTTAGTAAAGTATTACAAATGTTCAGTGCAGTCACAACACAAGCCACAGTGAGGTAGAACAGTGGGCAGACTGAAAGGTCAGTGATGTAATTGTGTCCAAATTCAGCCCCGCCATTGTCCTGCATGTAGATCATTCATACTCGTCATCGTGCTAATGAGGCACATTGGCCCTTTAACACTCCAGGCTAGCTACTTCTCAGGGGAGCTCTTTCCACGTGGCCCATTGATGACGGCTCCATTCCCCGCCGAGCATCGCTTCCCTTTAATCATCCCTCTTGTTCAAACTTCCACTGTCGTCGCCGCGGGCGAGTCACAAGTGCGAACTCACCACTGTTTCATCAATATTCTGACGTTTCTATTTCCTTGCCGCAGGATTGTCGTGTGATACATTTTCCTCACAGTGATGGACTGTACCGGCCATACGGGGTTGCTGTCACGGGACTTAAATAGTTTGAGGCGATACTATGTAAAACACGATACTGAATTTGACCTACACTGACAACATAAAGAGGGGGAAAAAATGCATCATGCACCCTGACAGTTTTCTAAACAGGGCCTTTGTTGACTCTGGCATAATTATTGGTACGTATGTACCCTGCTTTAGCTTTTGGCTTTGACATAAGAGTAGTTCTGTGTTGTGGCTGCCAAGTGTGCAGAAATTCCAGTGAGGTTTTAGCCCAACTGTGGTGTTAACAGTAAGGCCAAAATGTGAACAGCTTCCCGTCAGACACATTGTCGGACGTCGGGCAGTTGAATAAAAATTGATTTGGTTCTGTAATTTTCACACATGAAAGCTGGACAGGCACTCTAGTGACCCCAAATGTGCATGTACATTCTAAGCCAGGGGTGTCAAACTCATTTTTGTCGTTGGCCACATTTTAGTTCCCGTTTCCCTTGGAGGGCCGCTATGACTGAAACCAAATAAAAAAAAGTAAATTATTAACGATTTATTCAACTATTGTTTAAGTTACTGTAATGAGGGGTTTGGTTACAAGAAAATGGTTACAATATGTCTTATTTATTACCTATGAGAATTTTAAATTTTGGTAGAGATTTTAGCAAGCATCGTGGAAGTTAGCATGTTTGATTTGCTTTCGCGGGCCACATAAAATGACGTGGCGGGCCAGATCTGGCCCCCGGGCCTTGAGTTTGACACCTGTGTTCTAAGCGAATAAAACATAACTTTTCCATACGACTGTGTGTCCCCTTTAAAGCGAGCTACCATGAAAGTGCTCTCTCTAAATCCAGCGTGCAGTGTGATAATCCCAATCAAATTCCAGACAGAGGAAAGATATGTTAGTCGTGTTAGTCGTCTTCTATTTTTGGAGTCAACTTTTTTTTTCTCCTTTTTTTCCCTCTTGTGTGTATTTCAACACAGAGATTTGCCGTCACGTTAAATTAAGGGCACGGTGACTCATTTTCTGCAACACACGTTCGAGTTGAAAATACTGTTATGTCTCAAGGGTGTGACAAGATTTGCCGTTAAAATTTATTAATGGATGGAGAGCAAGTTTGACAGCGAAATCGGTGACTACGCGGCAGCCAATCCAATCTGTACTCGCTTCCTTTGAGGCAGCGTTTTTTTAATCACATTGTGTGACAGGTGATAAATATGCATTAGTTAAAAGGCATCAATTGGGTCTGCATCATACAGTTTTAGATGCTGTCGCTGAGATGCAGACATTGTTGTGTTAGTTTAAAAAAAAATGGACCAGCCTCCAATATAAAAATGCAAAATAACAGAAAAAAGCAACCTCAGTTTGTCAAGTGTCCATTCCCGGTAAGCGGCGTGATAACGATCACACGGGACTGTCACTGTCACCACTCTCAGCGGGAGCTATTAGAAAGATGGACATCCGGCACAAGCGGGAGCTTTGTTGAGTTCTCCGCTTTAAATGGTGTTTGCAGTCTCTCGCCATGGCAGATTAACACTGGTTTGTCATCATGGGGAAGTGGGGGCGGGACGGGTGGAGTGGGGGTGGGGGTTTATGGTATATAGACCGGAAGCCTTCGCATCAAGGAGGCACATATAAAACAGATTTTTTAGTGGTAGTTCACATGGTGTTGGAGCTGGAAAAGTCACACTGGGGAATTGGTGTTGATTGATATTGATTGGCCTGCATCTACATGCGATCAGCTTACCTGCTGAAGTCTCCTTAGACAGGAGGACAATGAGGGCAAGGAGCCAAAAGCAAACAGAACATCATGACGGGGATCCTTTCAGTGCATTCACTTTCTACTCATGTCGTGATTGCTTGAAAAATATTTAATCCAGTACAAGATGAGATTTCTTCTTCGTGGAACCCCAAAGCCCAAAACAATCCGTTTCATGACAGTGGTCGACATCAATCCATCCATTTGCTATGAGTTGGAGTTTATCCCAGCTGACTTTTGGTGCACCCTAGATCGGTCACCAGCCAATTGCACATATAGACAAACAACCATTCACACTCACATTTGCATCGTTGGACAATCATACAAGTAGAAATCAGTTACGCTGGTAAAACTTACAAACAGAGCATAAACCCATACTTTTACATTTTATTACAATGTTGCTGTGTCTAAAGACGAGTAGACCTGACGATAATTGGGCACAATTTGAGTATTTTTTTCCCCACTTCCAACTAATTGTCATATGTCTCTGAAACATAATGCAGAGAAATTTTCTTTTGGTGTAAGAGTGATTTAATTTTTTTTCCCTCCCCGATATGCTCTGACAATCGCAAATGTCAAACCTATTCAATATTTATGACGGCAAATGTGTGTGTGTGTGTGTGTGTGTGTGTGTGTGTGTGTGTGTGTGTGTGTGTGTGGTCAAGTGTGATTGTGATGTAAAAAGGAATGCTAGCCAATTAAGAAGCAGCCTGAAGCTAGCGTTAACAACTTTAATGTATTTTCCAGATAGGTTTACAGATTATTTTCTTCTTCTTCTACTACAGTAGTACGTTTTCTTCTTCTTTGTACTATTTTGTACAGTCTAGCTGCCCTGCAGCACCATGCTACCCCCCACAGGTCAATTTTGGTACCACGATTGACATCTGTGCTGGAAGAGAATTTGTAATGCTTGTCATGGTCATCCCGACCACAGTCTGTTTGAGACGCTAGAGGAAAAAAAAATCTGTGTGGGTCAGCTTTAGATCAAGATGTTTTGGGTATGAGATGACACAGTCTCTACTGGAGTGCTCCATTTCTCGCTGCAAATTAAACTAGTCACCTTAACAGCCACGTGCTAAGAAGTCAATATACTATGGGAGGCTTTCGTTTAATCTCTACTGGTATTGTTAGTTATGGTGTCTCATCTTGACTGATGAATTCGATGCAGCTTTTGGTTTTAAACCGGGGCCGGAAACCGGGGCTGAATTCGAAACTGTAGAAAAGTGGGACAAAATAACCAAAGAGCAATGCCAATTCACATGAATGTACCAAAAAGAATATTTCTAATTGCTTTATTTGCATATTGTTGCTGTCCTGTGAAGAACACGTATGTCAAGTTTTGTCATTTAAAACATGTTTTCCATCAATGGGGTGTTAGCATTTTGAAATGAACATTCAACGGTTTTTTTGTTTGTTTGTTTGAGAATGACAAAAACTAACAAATATGTTTTTCAATCGGACGGCAACAATATCAGCATATATACAAAATAGCAGCTCCGGCTTGGAGCTGTTCATTTGTAGTCTTGGAACAACAAAGGAAAACTGGATGATACAAAACTGTACATCTGAAACTCTCAAGGTTTATTGTCTGGGCCATAATTTATCAAGAATCTGTTGAGAAAGCAGGGCTATTCTGACCATGGCCTGTGAGAAACTATTGCATCTCTCCTCAGAGCGGTCGTTGGTCAGCCCGAGGCCTGGCGGGGGTCTGGTATGAGCTCCGCCTTCCTCCCTGACCTCTGTAATTGAGACGCAGGAAGAACACTGCAAACGTGTATCAAATGGAAAGCTATTTTAACGCAGACTGCTGTAGTGGTTGCCAGGGAAAACAAATCCATTGAGGAGTCGTCTGCCCCTCGCGGTTTTGGTGGCGAGGCCTGCTGCGGACTCTGTGATTAAAAGGAACACGCGCTAATTTAGCTCCAACCGGCAGCCAAACTCGAAAGTCAGTGTCAGGCGGGCAGGACATCCCGAGATAAATGGCTATTTAAATAGATACTGAAAGAGGCAGAATGCCAGATGGAGTTACTCTGTGAAGGAGAAACTCCAAGGGCCATGCGTCAGGTTGTCGTCAGATACGCTAAAGCCGTGTTTCCACCAAACAGTGCAGTTCAGTTGGGTTCACCACAGTGCGGTTCAGATCCATAAATCCCTATCAGGCTTCCACCGCGGGTTGCGCAGGTCGGATGCACACAGCTGGGTCAACTACGTCAATAGTGTGACATCATAGCGGCGAGACAAGATGTAATTCGCCAATGAATTATGGCAAAAAGATAAACACAGCCCAGTCCATAAGCTAACAGCATGCCTTGCTTAACGCAAGATGACCATAGTGTACTACTGTGACGGGTACCCCAGACAAACCTCCTCCTCTTTCATGCCAGCTTCCCTTATGTCTTCCCTCACAACATCTGTCAACCTTCTCTTTGATTCTCTTGATTTTACACAAAAAGCATTAGCAAGGACTTTTTTTTTCATTTACAGCCACCTGAAAAATATACTGTGTTGTAGTGTTAATCACAGATTTTTAAAAAGTGCCTTGACACCGACTCTGACTTCAGCATTGCCAAAAACATCAAGTAAGGGGGCCCATATAGGTAATAAAAGACTTGATTCAGGGCTGATATGCAAACTATGGAATGCCAATACTTGACTCACTTCAGGTGCTAGAAACCCATCATACCCCACTGTGCTGGAATTCTTGGCTTTCAAATTCTTCCACACCTAACTCATCCAAGCATGTCTTGATGGACTTGGCTTTGTGCACACGCTCCATCAAGAAAACGTCTTACCCCCAAATTGTTCCTACAAAACTGGACGCATCTGTGATCATGATCGATTGGCTACAAGGTGTTTCTTAGTGCTTTACTACATGTCGTGTACTCTGGCTATACTTTAATTTGAAAGTCAGATACCTGAAAAGGTCACAGGAAAGCTGCCCGGCACGAGTGCTGAGCTGAAAGACAGCCGCCAGTTCGCATGCAGAGATCCACGTTGAGTGATGTGTGTGTGTGTGTGTGTGTGTGTGTGTGTGTGTGTGTGTGTGTGTGTGTGTGTGTGTGTGTGTGTGTGTGTGTGTGTGTGTGTGTGTGTGTGTGTGTGTGCATAACAAATATTGGAAGAAAGGCTGTGGAGCATCTGCACACAACACGCCCACTCTAAGAATGCAAACACAATTATCTCATCGGCTCATGCTGTTTTTTTCCCCCCATAATTAATTATTTTCTGCAAACACATCCCCATGTCTCATACAGTTTGTAAATAAGTAGTCTTCTATTACATCCAATACAAGTTGAATTGAGGAGAAAGACGGTTTAATGCTTTCCTCAGCTCTAATGCTTTCCTAGCAACTTTTAAGTTCTTTTTAATGCTGAACTAATATTCTGAACGTGGCTTTGTAAACATCTCGTCTCCTATAGTTTGAAGCAAAAAGTCACATGGAAGAACAGGGCAGCTTCATTAGTGATGTATCACCCATGCCCCACTTTTTCTGAGATTTAAGAGAAGCAGAGAGATACCGTACTTCTTAGAATAAGAGGATTTTTGGTAGAAGATCACAGGCCGTGAAGCTGCGGAACCTTCGCCTTCATTTAGGACAAAAGAGTACTGAAGAGCAAAAGAGAGAGGCGATCACAAAACGCAATGGAGTCGTAGATGCGTCATGACGGGCTTGCTGCACTTTTTCTTGCCTCAAAGCCACAGTAGGATCTTGAATTGTTTGATAAACACTTTGGATTAAAGCAGAATCGGCAATCGGTCCCTTTGAACAAGGCTCACAAAAACAATTATGATTTGACCCTTTGTTTCTGTGATTGAAACCTGTTGCCCTTTTCGGTGTTTGAGGCTGAGATCTGCAAAACCTCCAATTTATGTCAGCTGGAGTCTATTCCAGCTGACTTTGTACAAAAGGCTGGGAACACCTTGGACTTGTTGCTAGCCAGTCGCAGGGCACGTTTCGACAAACCATTCACACTTACATTGTAAGACTATTTAAAGTTTTCAATTCAACTACCATACGTGTTTATGGAAAGGAAGAAAAAGGAGAAAACCCAAAAATGGGAAGACTCCAAACAGAAGATTTTAACCCAAAACCTAGGCTCAGAAGCAGATGTGCGTACCACGAGTTGATCACCCCTTTGTTTCAGAAAGTCAGTTGAAATACTGACTTGAATACCAAGGAAATGAAAATAAAAATGTGTTTAAAGCTAAACAAAGTCACCAAAATATTACAAGCACCTGTCAGCGCACCGCAGAATGGCCCTAATGTAATCTGTTGACTGTGCTTTACTGTATTTTAAGGAGTGGCAAGAGAAAGGCTATGTAGGTTCCTCCCTCACTCTGCCTTCCGCGATGATATAGTGTCATCTAGTGGACAGCGCTGGTAACTGCATGCATTGGGGCTCGTTGCACTGAGTTATTTATGGGCCATGTGGAGTAAAGAGGGAAGGAGGCTGACCTTTCCCAGAAGCATCTTTATTGTTCTGTGAAAATGTTTTCCCTCTCGCATAAATGACCTCCATCAATCATCAAATGCATAAGCGGTTTCCCTAAACACTTGATTTATTTGCCACTTAATCCCACTCAGAATATGTCAAGAAAAGTAAGCCATTTGACTTCATATCAGAGTGCAGGAAGCAGTGAGCTGGTGAAAGACAATAGAAACAAAAATATAAATCAGTAATCATCATTATTAGCCTTTTTTAAAATGACTTTTATTCATCCATCTATCCATTATCTAATCATTTTATCCTCACAAGGGTCGCAGGCATGCTGGAGCCTATCCCAGCTGTTTTAGGGCAGTAGGCGGGTGCCACCCTGAACTGGTTGCCAGCCAATAGCAGGACACACATTATCAAACAACCATTCATGCTCACCCTCATACTTAGGGACAATTTAGAGTGTCTCATTAACCTCCCATGCATGTTTTTGTAATGTGGGAGGAAACCGGAGTACCCGGAGAAAACCCACGTAATTGCGGGGAGAACATGCAAACCCCATACAGGGAGGCCGGAGCCAGAATCGAACCCTGCACCTCTGCACTGTGAGGCGGATGTGCTAACCGCTCATACACCTATTATTATTATTCGTTATCGTATTATTTTTATTATTATTATTATTATGATTATTATTTCACTTTTACAATTTATTGAGTAGTCAGATAACAAACATTTCATACATTAATAGTAGTAGTGGTAGCAGTATAGTGGCAATGATAATAATTATAGGCGGTTCAAATTTAGTCTCACTTATTTTAGGACAGGTTTGTTTTTTGGAGCCGCCTTTAGAAATGGCCAAAATGACCCAGTATCAATGGCCACTTTCAACCAAAATAGGACACTCCTCTCCCTTTTGGGGCATTGGTCCCTAAAACTTATATGAGAATCTCCTCATGATTGACCTGCCAATCAAATTTCACATTTCTTAGTGCAACTGGCTTGGGAAATTGAAGTTTCCAAGAATGTCATGGTATTGAGTCATCAAATGTTGTCGCCGTGCTCCGCCCACCCACGCAAATTGGAATGGTTCATATTTCATCACAATTGGACAAAATCTTGACAGAATGTTAGTTCTTTGACATAGATCAATAAGTACCGTACATGCATCAAGCCAAAATGGCGGACTTCCTGTGTGTTTTCCTTCATGGTTCACGGAGCCTTTCTTTATGGTTTACTCATGGTGAACATGCTGACGAAATTCCATGGAACCATCAGTGAAACTGGCTATGAGGATTTACTTTACGAACATTTTGGCGATGATTCGAGAAAGTCCTCAAAAAAAGTGTTTATATGGTCAAACAATAGCCTGCAGCACACCTGCGACCTTGAGGATTGGCGGTAAAGAAAATGGATGGATGGATGAGAACAACCAAGAATCAAAGCAATTTTAAGAGGTTCTTTGCAATGCATGCTTGCGACCTGAGTAAAAGCTTTCAGCATACCTACTTTTATCAAAAGATTAAAACAGAATACATTAATGCATTCCCATTAAGTGTTTAGAGCATCTATGTTGTTGCACAATCATCCAAATGAAGCAACAATGAGCCAAGACATCCCAAGTCGAAGTGTAGTTTACCTATTTCTGCATATTTGCATCAGTAAAATGTAACTTTTCACTCTGGTTTCAATCCACATCTTTTCACGGACCCTGCAGATGTCGAGTGACATTAAGCTAATCTTGAACGCGCAAAGGTTTTTTTAGTTCGACATCGCCCGATCGTCAATCTGTGGCTGCAGAGTGCGTCTGTGGTGACCCTCTGGGCAGCATCAGAGCCGCTGAGGTGCCTTGGCATCAGTGTGACAGGATTAACACATCAAAAGCGCCGTGGAGGCCCACAAGCGGCGTGGCAGGCTCAGCACAGCACCTTTCATGTTCTGCTCAGGTTCACCGCAATTTCACGAGCCAACCTGCAACCCGGGCACCCCCCCCCCCCCAAAAAAAAAGATAATATGGCCAGCCCGTCTTTATCAGGAGCTCTCCTCAACTCTAGCGAAATATGTCACATTTTGTGTGCTTGATGAAAGTTTGAAGTTGAACACGCTCAAGTCAGAAAGCGCATAGTAAAGTGAGATCTGTAAGAATGTTTGTCATTGCTGCTGCCGTCCTGCCTGGTCTAATATAGGGACATAAGTCAGGCTGTGCACTATTTGACCTCGCCCAGCCCACTTGCTGACCTGATTCTTGAAATGGTTTTACGCAAATGCACAAACTCTGTCTGAACCCACATGACTACAAAAGCCAATCAAGGATATCTACGTACCTTAATGTTTCTTGACAAGTGGATTTGTTAATTTTAGCAAAAAAAGTCTGTGACAAAATTTTCATTTTTATTCCTTTTTTTTTTTTTAAACACATCAAGCAAACCCCAGTATGTTTGACCTTCTTGTTGTGATCCTATCCGCCGGCGTTCAATGAAAACTCAACTATTTGCTTTTTTTGTTGTTGTTTTTGTATTCAAGTTAAAACAATACATTGTGGTTATGCCACTATCTTGTGGGATCGTGGTGCTGAGGAACTTTCATTAAATAAGTTGAGGATCGTGTGCTGAGGAACTTTCATTAAATAAGTTGAGTAGCTTCATTTAGTATATAATAGGGCCACCAACACTTCCTATTGATAGACTGATTTATTGATTCACTTGAGCGTTTTTTTTTTTTGGTTTTTTTGTATACACAGGTACACACCCACCGGCCAAAACGTTATTTCATGGACCATGACTTTCTTGATTTGACAAACCAGCCAAGATTTTGTGGGTCAACTGTACTGTATAGTGGTTGAATAGGAATCAAGCCTATTTTGGAGGTTTAGGTGGTCTGTGGGGGTCATTTTTTTAAAATAAGTTGCTTGGTCCTTTATCCGAAAAAGTTGACACGGCGGGGGTGTGAAACCATTCTATGATAACAGGTTTTAAAGGTTAACGATGAACAAAATTGCAACCCAAATTTTTGTATTATTGTATAAACTCATTTAAGGTCCCAAAGGGGTACATTAGTAGACGTGGTGGTGAACAATGACCCCTCAACAGTCAGTGGCCACACTAAATGTTTTACTTTATGACCTTTATTCTCTCTCTCTCTCTCTCTCTCTCTCTCTCTCTCTCTCTCTCTCTCTCTCTCTCTTTCTCTTTCCTTAGGTTGTTGACATAAAAGAGAAACTCAAGCAGTCCAAGAGATTTTGGTCCAGTCTGCCTGAGGAGATGTGTGTGGACACCAGACTGGCTGCTGGGAATGCAACTGATGACCAGTGCTGGAATGGACACACCAAGGGGAGGTAATAGGCACCCCCAGCGGTTACGGAGGCTATAGTCTCCCCATTTGTGTTGCATTCACCCTGCTGAGAAGTAGGATATTTTGCAGTTTGAGCTTTTCAGGTCTGACCTCAAAACATTTCCCTTTAGATCAAAATTCCGTATTTTTTTTTTTTCTGTTTCAGATGTCTGAATAGTTATTTTTAAAATGTAAAGGGGACATATTATATCACATTTACTTTTAAAAGTAACTATCTCAAATCATGTTAAACTATAATATATTCTTTCTTCTCCAGTTACTCGACATACCGGGATGTGTTAACTTACATTATTGTCCTCGGTCCATTATAGATCTTCGACAAGTTTAGTCATTTCGCAGCACTCACACACACTTTCTAAGGGAATTACCGATGCTTTCAAACCTGTCGTATGTGTTTATTTCCAAGACTGACATGTGTGTTTTTTCCGAGGGGAACAAATGGTGTACTGGCAAGCAATAGTAATGGAATTGCACAACAATCCTCTGCTGCTTTATCAAAAAGGCCGTTGTAGCGTGTCAACTGTTCGAAGCTTTATTTATTTATTTATTTTTAATGGCCAAATGGAATGTTGTGTCATGTTGTAGTGCTTTGTCTTCACACTCAAAGGCATCTCATGAGCATGTGACTCATCAAAAGATAATGGTCTCCTCTTTCTTTCTAGGTCAAGTTTCACAAGATGCCTTTGTGTGTTAGTGAGCGCAACATGTACACTTAAAATGACGACAAAAAAAAAAATAAATCTGGCTTGCTTTTATCCAAATACATCTTCATTTGTTCTTATTCTCTCACAAAGGTATTTCCCAGAAGTGGTATTGGATGGACTGACTAACCAGTTGAACAACCCTGAGGTCAATGTGGACATCACCCGTCCAGACACGTTGATTCGTCAGCAGATCATGGCTCTCCGGGTGATGACCAACAAGCTGAAAAATGCCTATAATGGCAACGATATCTACTTTCAGGACTCAAGTGAGTTATGTGCTCGGCTTTTTCCTCTTCTTCGGTTATTAACGCTGAAGCTACATGGAAGCATTGGGGGAACATGCAAACTGCACAAAAGATTGCGGAGATTCGAAACCAGACTTGTGGGTCAAACAATCAGAACACATATCGGCAACCCTTCATTTTTGTATTCACACTTTGCAATTTAGCAACCTACTTCAATGTAAAAAGCAAGAAAAATAAATAGAAAACAAGGAGGAAAGGAAAGAGGACAAAAGAATAGAAGAAAAGATTCATCTTCAATCTGTTCTGTCACACTCGGAATCAGCTAGCAAGCTAGTGGCTAGCACAAGATGCTACTGCAGCAGTCTGTAGCTTAACTTAGTATACATTCTTGTCATATGAACCCGATGAAGTTCTTTGTTTATTAGAAACTTATTAATATGCTGCACAAGTCCTGTCAAGCCAAAGCAACGGAAAAAAGACCACAAATAATGTCAAGAAACCATCAACCAAGCACCTGCTGTACACATGATTGTAGCCTTTTTTTATGCATAAATGCATTTCTTATCCATTAAACATTGTCGTGTGTTGTTCTATAAATCCCCAGTATTAATTTATGTTTGCTTTCACCACTGTAGGTGATGAGGGCAGCGGCTCAGGCAGTGGAAGCGGCTGCACAGAGGCCTGCCCCACAGAGGCGGATGTGGCGCCTCCCGAAGCCCCGGCCGTGGAAGCCGACCGGAGAGGTCCAGTGGAAAGCTCTTCTTCATCCCTTCTGCCCCCCATGGGCCTCTTAACCACACTGGCCCTCTCGGCTTTGGTACTCCAAATACATTGGAGATAATGCAGGAGAAAACAGGCGGGGACCATCTTTGCCAGACAGTATTCAGGCTGAAGAAATCAAGTGAGTCATGCATCAATATTGCCACTTTCCCAAAGAATGCACATCCATTGACTTGATAGGTCACAACATCGTTCCTCTTTCCAGTGCTGAAGCCGACCCCCACAAACTCTGCTTGAGAGATTAAAACTATTTTTATTAAAGGAAAAGAAAAAAAAACACTCTTTGCACACATACCTGTAAAACAGGCAGTAATGTCTGCCCTCATGTGGATGAATATAGCACGCACTTTGATTGTTTGGACTTTTTGTGTTAAGGAAAAAAAAAAAAAACACTCTTTGCACACATACCTGTAAAACAGGCAGTAATGTCTGCCCTTATGTGGATGAATATAGCACGCCCTTTGATTGTTTGGACTTTTTGTGTTAAGGAAAAAAAAAAAAAACACTCTTTGCACACATACCTGTAAAACAGGCAGTAATGTCTGCCCTTATGTGGATGAATATAGCACGCCCTTTGATTGTTTGGACTTTTTGTGTTAAGGAAAAAAAAAAAAAACACTCTTTGCACACATACCTGTAAAACAGGCAGTAATGTCTGCCCTTATGTGGATGAATATAGCACGCCCTTTGATTGTTTGGACTTTTTGTGTTAAGGAAAAAAAAAAAAAACACTCTTTGCACACATACCTGTAAAACAGGCAGTAATGTCTGCCCTTATGTGGATGAATATAGCACGCCCTTTGATTGTTTGGACTTTTTGTGTTAAGGAAAAAAAAAAAAAACACTCTTTGCACACATACCTGTAAAACAGGCAGTAATGTCTGCCCTTATGTGGATGAATATAGCACGCCCTTTGATTGTTTGGACTTTTTGTGTTAAGGAAAAAAAAAAAAAACACTCTTTGCACACATACCTGTAAAACAGGCAGTAATGTCTGCCCTTATGTGGATGAATATAGCACGCCCTTTGATTGTTTGGACTTTTTGTGTTAAGGAAAAAAAAAAAAAACACTCTTTGCACACATACCTGTAAAACAGGCAGTAATGTCTGCCCTTATGTGGATGAATATAGCACGCCCTTTGATTGTTTGGACTTTTTGTGTTAAGGAAAAAAAAAAAAAACACTCTTTGCACACATACCTGTAAAACAGGCAGTAATGTCTGCCCTTATGTGGATGAATATAGCACGCCCTTTGATTGTTTGGACTTTTTGTGTTAAGGAAAAAAAAAATATATGTGTGTGTGTGTGTGTAAGATTGTTTAAAAATGTGCTTATTGATGACTTAAAGTGGTACAGTTATGTTCAATGTCACATTTCAATCAGATTCAAAGGATTTAATGGCAGGAGTGACAGGGGCAAACAGTATATAACTTGCAACTTCAAAATCATCAGTACTAATCATGGATTGTCCTTCATTTTAAATCATTAAATATATTTTTTTTCATTCATCTATTATATTCTTACAATGATTTCAGCTATGTCTGAAGAGTCTGTCTTCATGCCATGTAGTCATCAAAAAGGAAAAAGGCAGATATTGTATACTTTCCTTTGCCTTGCAACAGATTAATTAACTTTCTGCTAAATTCTTTCAGATTTTTGGGTGGGGGGGGGGGTCTGAGAGTAGACAGTCTGTGCTGATGTGCCTCCATTGCCATTCTGTATTTGTTCACAAGGATGATTATGTTATGATGATTATGTTGTTAGTGTCTATCCATTGAAAGTACAGCCATTCTGTTCAAAAGGTCTGAATGCTAAAAAATATTCGATCACTGTTAGTGAAACTGTACTCATTAAAATGCATTTATGCCTTCCAAAAAAAAAAAAAAAAAAAGGAAACATTATGAAGGCCGGCAAACTGTTGTGTAACTTAATTGGATGCGGCTAATCAGGAATTTTGTATGTTAGTTCGAGGCTAGTTCGATTATGACTAAAGAAATCCAGCATTTGCGTGAAGAGACACTGAATGAAGAAAGGACATAACGCATCCTGAATTATAGTCACATTATTATCACACATTCTCACAAGCTGTGAACAGGGTATTGGACTACAGTAAGAGTTCAGCATTTCATCTATTTTGATATATTATCATTACTGTTTCATTGGCCAGTGAAGTACCGTATTTTCCGCACTATAAGGCGCTTTGGAGTATAAGGCGTACCTTCAACGAATGGTCTATTTTAAAATTGTTTTCACATGTAAGGTGCACCACATTATAAGGAGCATAGGATAGAAGTTACAGTAGTGGCTGCGGTTGCATTATGCATCCACTAGATGGGGCTACGCTAAAGGGAATACAATACAGGTTAATTTATATAGAGCTTTCACAACTGCCGCAGCTGTAACAAAGCTCTTCACAGAACATTTAAAATACTGCGTCCAAGAAATCAGAATGTTGATCCATATAAAAGGCGCGTTGGATTATATGCTTTTAGGTGCGCCCGATAGTGTGGAAAATACGGTAGATGTTCTGGATCCGAATCTCAGCTCTGGCATTCTGGAGTGAAGATTTCATGATTTCATTGTGCATCTATACATTTTCTCTGGGTATTCTGGATTGCTCACATTGAAAAAACAAACAAGTAAATTGAAGCCTGCAAATTTTCAATGGGTCTGAAATGCTTGTTTGCTGATTTATACACTGAACTGGCGATCAGTCCAGGGTGTAGCCTACCTTCCCCAAAAGGGGCAGCTGTGTTTGGCTACAGCTATGGAGTTCAGAACATTCAGAGACCTTGTCCCATACCATTCAAATTCACATATGCAGGAAGCTGGAGTAACCTGAGAAAACACTGAAAAACATGAGCCCGGATTCAAACCCACAACCTCTGAACTGTGAGACAGAATTGCTAACCAATCATCCACCGAAATAAATAGTATACAAATCACAAAATTACAAAATACATAAATTATCACAGAAATTTAATCAAAGGCCGATGTCAAGCTTCTACGTCCTCACACATCTTTTCAAATGTTGCCCCTGTCTATTTTGCCAAAACTACTGCAATAGCCACGGTTCTAGAAAAACAAGTCACAAAAATGCCCCGGGAAAAGGACAAAAAAATACTTAGTACGTCTCAAAGTGTGCCATTTCTATAGCTGCACTAGCACAATAATGAAGAATATAAGGGGGATTATTAAAGCGAGTGTGCGTCAAAATGCACAGAAAAGGGTCCCCTGAACGTGTTTTGTGAAGCCTGAACGTCGGTGTGTTTGTGCAGTACAGGCGGGCTGGAAGGCGACCACAGTCACCTGTGAAATGAGAATCCGTGGAGAGTGGAGAAACGGACAGGCCTGAATGCGTCTCGTCAGTAGAGCGTATTGTTGAGGTGGTCGGGGGCCTGGCCACCCAAAAGCAGTTTCTGTGCGCGTCCTCTGAAAGCTTGTGTCATTCATTTCATAACATATCAGCAAGGATTTATACGAGTGTACAGCGTGTCATTCAAAAAGTATTCTTTATAGTGCTCTTATGTTTTGTATCATCAAACCTTTAATGGGAATATTTTTACAATACAAATTTGGGGAAAAATGTATCCAGAAGTGGAAATGCTTCAAGACAATATTTGTATTTCTCATCAGTGCATTGTTGTTGTTACATTCAAATGAACTCCAAGCAGATGAGGAAATATGCCTTACAATGCAATGAAAGGGGATTGCATTCAGTGTTTTTGTACTGTTCTTAAGAATAAATATTTCTTAAAAAAAACATTCCAATAGGTTCTCATTTGTGATGACTACGGAATGCGAAAAGACCGAGTTTCAATCAAAATAGATGACATACATTTATTGTGATTTATTTATTCTTTTTTACTACACGCATGTTCAAGGACTCAATTAGCCTATGTTATGATTTTCATTGTTTCCGTATGTCACGCATCTCCAACAGTGATTCCCAACCACCGTGCAGCTGTATATTAGTGAGGTCGTCAGGTCGCAAAAATAATGTATTTACTACAATTAAATGTATCACTGTTCATCAATTGATACCAGTGATAAACAGTGACGGACAGAACAATAAATTGTTTCTCCACTAGATGGCAGACGGGACAATTAAGCTTGTGTTTGAATAAACAGCACCAAATTTCACACTGAGTAAAAACATTTGTGAGGATATTAATGGAATTAATTTTAGTATACACTATATACTTTATGTGACATTTTTGTTTGGTTATGCACTTTGTCCTCTTATAAAGTATGTGTCTTGGATCAATAAAGGTTAGGAAACACTGATATGCATACAACAGGGTTTGAGAAACTTGTCCCGATGAGGGACCATTTCACTTTGTATGTGTCGGCCAAGTTTTATGTTATTTAGTCTGGATCAAGTGCTCTAGTTGTCTGTATACACGACCCACCCGGTGTAGGTTCCCCACCCCTGATCTACACGATTAATAATTTCCTTTTGTATCACGCAGGCCACTGTAGGTTTCATTCCTTTCCGCTTCTGCAAACTGATAGGGATCTAAGCTTCCTCCGTGTACTTCCTATGTGTGAAGTCAGCTTTTATCAGGGGTTCGAAGCCTGTGTTTCTGCGCTGACGAAGGTAGAGCACGAAGATAAGGAGAAGCGCCAGGAGCCCGATGAAGACTCCCCCGAGTGTGGATCCCACCACAAACACGGAAGATCCTCCTGCATCTGGAAGAAAAGAAAGAAGCGGACAAGACATTAATCACTTTCCATCAAATGCAGAAATTACATTCAATTGTATTTTCATCCATCAATTTTCAAAACCGCTCACCATTATTATGGCGGTGGATAAGCTGGAGCCTATCCCACCTGATTTGCATGAAAAAGGGAGAATACCGTATACCCAGGACTAATTGCCAGCCAATTGTATTAGTTAATGGCCAGCATGTTTGCCTCACGGTTCTGAATTTGGGGGTACAAATCTGTGACCTCTGCCCTGCGAATAACTGGTGACCATTCCAGGATGTGCTCTGCCACCAGACTCCAGCTCATCAGCTACGCTAATAATGAAAGGCACTATACAAAATGGATGGACATTTTAAAAAACTAGCTTTTCACAGCATATCATTGTGAGTGGAGAACTACAATGCAATGCAAATTGTAATAAAAACAAATGTTTATATTGTATATTATTATTTTATTGTATGTTGAATAGTTACAATTATTGTATATATCTATACATTTATATATATATATATATATGTTTGTATATGTGTATAGAGCTATATTGATATTATTTTTTATAACAGCTTTTCTATTGCAATACTGTAGGTGTACCTAATAAAGTGTCTCAGAAACCCCTGTAGGTCGTGCAGCAGTTTAAAACAGTGTGGACAGTTTAAGTAACTACCCAACTCTGTGATTTTTATTGAGGAAATAAATGCCGGTTAAATACATTTGCCCTTGTGTGTCAAGACGCGTAAAAAAAAAAAAAACCCGGAAGAATGTATTCCCGGTTGACGTCGTGAAGCGTGAAGACGCAAAATAGATACAGATATAGTAATAGAAAAACTTCACCTCGAGCAGGTCCACAAAAATTCTATATGTTCTTTACGTGCTATTTTTGTCCCAGTTATTGGCCCCTTTGGTTTTTTTGTGTGTGAACACTTTCGTAATTGTGCGATTTCTATACGATTTATTGTCCACGGGGGACCTTCAATTGGCTCTAGTGTGCGAAGCTATGTTAACCTTAGCCACGTAGCCGCTAACGTCACAAGGACTTCGGAGGAGATTCTACAACGCGACGGATTTTTTTTTTTTCCTCCTCTTTCACCCGACCAGTGGAAACAGCTGTCCGCTTGGATGATCCTTGGAGAGATATCAAACATTTTTACATGGTAGGAAGTGTTTCTTGATCCCAATAAGGAGTCATTCCGGGGATTTAAACGGTCAGATTAAGAATTATATGGTTTTTGGTTTTGAAAGGAGGTTGCCAACAGGTGGGATTAATATGTGTAAGGAACGACTCTTGACCGTGTGAAAGTTTTTAAATTTGGCGAAGTTTGTTTTGATGAAAGAATGACATGGGCTGGTCACAGCCAAACGTGAAAGAATTGCATCTAAATCAGTTCTCAAAAAGCTCAATGTGTTTCACGAATATAATATTACATAATTGTCATATGCATTTGCTTATCATTTTTATGGTTAATTTTGAGCAGAACTCCAAATGTGTGCCTAACTTTTGTAGGGTCAGTACTGCGGACCTTGAGTTGAACACCTGTTGACTCTGGCATTTATTGGATGCATTTTGAAACATTATGTTTTTCTCTCTTTTTATTAAGTGCAAAATGACCTCTACCTTGACCTTTTATTACACTTAAAAATCTTTCACTATTTAATTCATCTAAAGGGGCTGACAGTACATTCAATGCGTTGATCAAGTACCCTTCGAAAGTGTTTCATATCTGGCTAACCATTGCAAAGCTTGCATCATGTTTCATTTTCTTGTTTTTGCAAGGCATACTTCAGATGTCCACCTCGTCTTGTGTATGCAATATGGAAATGACATGTCAATCATGAATATACTGAAATCATCAGAAAGAGAAACGGACCACTAATTATTTGCGAAAAATACACCCCCCCTCCCCCACAAAAAAGTTTTTAATGGCTCGTATGCTTCACTTTTTCATATATTTAAGCTCTTTAAACAATAGTCTTTATTTATTAATTTATCTTTTTAAGGTGTAATATTTCAATATTATTCACATCTTTATTATAGTCATTCGGCTTGCATGCTTTGCTTGGATGTTGTGTTGTTTTAACTGTGGAAACTACTGAAATGGGTAATTAATTGTGCTAAATAACGTGTCTACCCATCCATTAGAACAGCATTATCCCCTGATACCTTCAATCAGCGAACATTAAGTTTTTTTCTCATGCTTTTGCTTTTGAGTGCCTTTTTTTGTTTGTTTGGTGATGTAATCGCAAATTCGTAGAATAGCAGAAGTGGTAGACACACATTTGTTCCGGTTGCTCACTGCAATATGGGTTTAACAAAAATAATAAAAGAACATAATTACCTTCAGTCGTGTACTCAAGTCAACTATGTTTCGTACCAATGCCTTGAAAAATTCCCCATCACATGTTTTAGTGAGTATATAATTCATCATTTAACTTAACGTTGTTCTCTTCTTTTTTGTAATTATGTCATGTATGTTAAAATGGGCGATGCATGACATCTTGCCTTAAGCTAGCAGCGCTGTCCAATCTTTTCCATGTTGGAAGTTTTTTTTTCTCAAAAATTTAATATTGTTCAATATATATCTGTTTACACTTGTGTGAAAATATTAGTAGAAGCATTGCTTGTCCGGTTAGTAAAAGTTCCATCATGGTTAAGTATGAGGAAGTTTGAGAAAAAAAAAATTCTTCTTCTTGTTTCGGGAACACAATCTTTAAATTGAAATCTGCAAATCACAGCTCCTGAGACTGTATTACCGTATGTGATTTTGCTTCAATTGATCAAAAATACTCGCTATTTCACCTCATAGCTAAGATTAAAAACAAAAAAAAAAAAAACAAAAAAAAAATTACCTCTGACATTGACCACTTGCTTACCTTCAAAGGCAACAGCGTAGGAATACCCCAGCTGCTCTGATGGAATGTAGATGTCTTCATTTGTAATTGGAGGGAAGAACGGAACCATGTTGTAGTCCCGGTTATGACCGATGGGGGCCATTTCATCTGGGAAGCTGGCATTGGAAGGGAGAAACCTCCTCATCCACTCATCGAAAATGGCATCAGTGAAAGCGTGAAGGACCTGAAAGGCAACCATTCATAATTGAGTACTCCTCGCGCTTGACTTGTGAGCAACCTGTGCAATCGGAGTCTGACCAGAAAGATGGGGTCATTGGCTGCAGAGTGAGGCAAAGAGCTGGTTCCGTTGAGTAAAGCGTGGACCAGATTGTGAAGATTGTTCACGGTGTCATCCAATTCGCCGTTTGGTCTGTCATACCCTTCCAGGGCGTTTCTGGGTGTTAAAACACGAGTGTTAACAGAGTGCAGTGTAGTCATGGATGGCTGAACATGATCTATTCTAAAGGTCTACCTAAAACTGAAGGAAGAGTTGGTGAAATATGGAGGGCTGTCAAAGTCCCGGATGCCAAGGCAACTGCGAACATCACTCATGGTGGGCAGAGACGTGTTTGCTCCTCTCATCACGCCTCTCTGAATCAAACCCTCATTGGTGCCATTGCAAAGAGTCACCAGGCGATTGTAGTCATCCAAACTGGAACAAGGAGCGCGATACTTTGTGATTAATGGCAGTCATGTCACATTCACTAACCACCGTAGTCTTAGTGCTGTCATGCAGACCTGTTACACACCACCCCCCAGTTGGAGAATCTTGACTGGTTACTGATGAGGGAGGGGTTGTCTGGGTTTCGGCCTCCCAGCAAAGCGTCTGTGCACACGTCACAATCATTTTGCCCCGTCGCAAAGTTCCAGTATGGTACCGCAAAGTTTTCATTGCCAGTCAGCCTCTGGGGGGAAAAGCAGGGTAAAATGGTTTTATGGGTGTTAGTAGGCTTTTAGAAGAAATATGTACTCCAGTTCTGTGTGATTCATGATGTTAATTCGGCAGATTGATACAAATGTATTTTGAAATTGTTACTTTTTGTATACTCGTTTCCCTCTCTCAATAAACTGTTCTCTTGTAGTTCATGTGTTGACGCAATCATCCAATTCAGAGCTTTTAGTTAACTTTCAAGTCATGCTTTTCTAGGAAATGTACATTTTTGTACCTGTAGGTCTCTTTCCAAGCTGAGGAGGTGGTACCTGTGCCAGGTGATGAATGCAGGTCCTTTGTGTGAGAAATCGATGGCTTTGAATGGGCGGCCAGGACCTGTTGTGGAAATAGTTTTTGAAATCTCATGTTTGGAATTGAGGGGGAAAAAAATGTTTTGCTATGACAATGACCATCCATAAAATTAATTTTGGGCTTTTAACACAGACAGCAGCTCCGAAAGCCATGCGCCAAGAACAGGCTGATGGCAACAGAGGATCATGCAGAATTTTTTTGCTGTAATTTATGCATAATGAATTGCCTTATATAGTGTAAATGCTATTGAAGTGTCACACACCAAGAAAAGCAGTTCTTCAACTCAACATTTGTGTATTCTCTTGACCTAGATAACTTAGAATCTAACAATCATTGCATGGCTCTATTTTTAGTCAGTGTTCTTGAATTTGAGTGTTATGATGAGAAGGACTACAACTACTTACCAAGCAGAGTATCTCGGACAGAGTAGTAGTGTTGCCACACGAAAAAATCATAGATGGAGATGTTGGCAAACTGGGGCTCAGTTCCATTTGGCCCCAGGAGGCCCAGCCAGTGCTGGGTGGCGATCATGTAATCTGGGTGGATAGTGGTTTTAGCCAGTTGCAGGGCATCCAGGAACTCCTGGAGCTCTGCAGAGGTCAGCGTGTGGATGTCCTTTCGAATGACGGGAGCTTTCCTTTGGTCGCAGTTTGGTCCAGTCCAGCCAAATTTGCACTGCCCACAGTCAAAACCTGCAAAGTTGCCTGAAACGCAGATAAAATTACTCGACACAATCATTGGTAAATTGCTTCATACTATATTTATGTGCATTACTCACCACTGCACCTGCAAGTCTGGTTGAAAAATTTGGTGGGCCATCTCTCCCGATCATCAACGTTCCTGAGTCTGTATGGCCCGCCCCAGGGTTTGGTGTCGACCCGTACGGCGGTGCAGTTTCCTCTCCCCGTCAGGGTGCCACATACGTTTGCAGGATCGGAGCCCAAGGCAGGGCAGCACTGCTTGGACAGAATCCCCTCCACGGTGCAACACGCTCGGGGGAACTGAGCTTCACCAGGTTGCAAAAATAAGTAAAAAAGGCTGAAAAGTAGTGCACCCGTCATTTTCCACTGGTTTGTTTATTCCGGTCAGTGGCGGAAAATCAGCTTGTTGATCAATTGATACGTAGCACAAGTGTGTAATATCCCTCCCTGTTGTGGTCCTCCTGCTTGTGTATCTTCAAATTAGATGCGAAGAAATTTTGTGGAAATGGCACTTTAAAGTCGAATCATCTTGTGTTCCAGTTGGTTTCATGCACATTATGGACGGCGGTATTTTGTAACGGGGGCTTTAGTAGAGCTGGGTGGGATTAGACTAGTTGGTCTTGTGACGATCACCTGACGGGCAAGCTGAGAAGCTAGACTGAGTTATGGACCAAGAAACATGTTTGCCTGAAGGGGCCATTAGGCATAAGACTTTAATGCACTTCATCAAGACTGTATTCAGTAGGTTCTCTGAAAAGATGAATCAGATTAAGGTTTTAGCCGACAAAATGTAACAATAAGTGGGTTAACATAAGTGCACAAAATAACTGGCTAATTATATTAGCAAGTGTTGTAATTTCTTTGAAAGACCAGCATTACCTAAGGGCAGGAGAGATTTGGGTGAATCTTTCACTTTGTTTTCCAAAAGCATGAGGGTTGGGGGTGATGCAGGAAAGCAAATGGTGCAATTCATGTGATCCTAAATCGCTGGAACACTGACATTTGGCTTCCTATTATGCTTGCAGCTAGGGCTGAAAATCACATCACTTGTAATGCATTATGAATGTCATATTTTGCCAACAATAACGGTAATACGTCAATGGGATAAGCAATATAATTAAAGCAAATCAGCTTTGATATGTCATGCTAACGAGGCAATTACTGGAGGATAAACTTGTGCAAACGCATTCCGCATACAAATATCAAAGAAATGATAGTTAATATATGAAAGCATCTCGCATTTTCATTTTTGTGCAGGGGCAAGTCTAGTTTAATGTTTTTTTTTTTTTGTGAATTTGGTAGACCGCGCTACGCCCTTGGCGCATCTGGCAATTTGGTGACCCAATGTCGACTAGATTTTAGACTTGCTAAAAGCAGGTCTAAGTAGTGGTGCAGGAGGTGTAACACATTGGTGGATTTGATCGAGGCGCAAGCAGACATATTCTGAACTCCACGGACGTGTGTGGTGGATGTCAGAATGGGACAAATCCTCTGAATCATTGTAGCAATCAAAGTATCGTCATTATCATCTTAAAAATATTTTTAATCGCACCCAATTGGGGGTGGTAGACAGTCTCCAAGGTTTCATCCACAGAGACCAACTTTACTTTCTATATATAAACTTGAGTTACCTAGTTACACGTCAGAAAGTTAAGTCTTCTAGGCCCTGCTGTGTCCAGCCCTGCTCTTTGTTTTTTACTTTGAATTTTTGCAGAGTAAAACTTTTACTTTGAAACTTTTCATCTCCTGTCTGCTCCTCACGTGACAGTGACACTTTGTGTCAAACTCAGAAGGATTTTCTCCGAACAAAACATACCAATGCATTACAAACCCACTAACACCCTCAGACAAAAGCTGGTCCGCCCCAAGGACAAAATCCCAAGGAGAAAGCTTAGTGATGTTGTTTTACAGCGCAGTATAGCAAGGAGTGCAATGACCTCTACATTGGAGAAACCAAGTAGCCGTGACAGAAGTGCATAGCACAACATCGACGAGCAGATTATTTGAGTCCAGAGTCAGCAGTTCATTTGCATTGCAGAAAGAAGTGACATTCTTTGAAGACATTGATGACCAAATTCTGGATAGAGAGGACCACTGCTTTGAAAGAGCTGTGAAAGAAGCCATCTCCAAACAGAGGAGTTTTGCGGCATCACCTCTCATCCAATTCAAGCAATGTCCTGACATCCCTGCTGCCCAAGATTGTCTCATTCCACTGGAAGAGTGGACGTAACAAGGTGCAGGTGAATGATTGACCACTAGCCTCGTCAGAAACACCAACGACCTGTTGTGCTGTGACCACCCACAATAGGCGCAAAAAGGGACGATTCACACCTAAAAATAAGTAGCCTTGTGAAATAAAGGTGAAACGTCTTCAACAAACCAAAAAAGTCCAGTTGCCTCAAATCAACATTTGCAGATTGCAGTGACTTGATGACTGAGGGTCGACACGTCATTGGTTCATAATTCGAAGGCTAATAATAAAACATTAAGAAAATGTTGAAACCGATTACTGATTTGTTTTTGTAAATAATGACAAATTAAAAACGAATTTATCTTATTTGCATGCATATCGGACACCAATTGTACCAATGTACTTCATTTTCCAGTGTAAGGTGTGTATGCTTTATTTGCATCCTTGCTTTTGAACGTCAGCCAGTCATCTGTGGTAGTCGTACAATAAATTTCCCTACATTGCAAAGCATCATTAAGTCCTAAATTTCTTCCTGCAGTCTGCGTATGCTCATGTGGATCACAAGACTCTCTCGAGTATCCCTTATGTTGCACTTGTGACTGCGTTTCGGTTGACGCAAGCATCAAAGTGTGGTTGTGACTCAGACGCATGACTGCCGGGGTTGTCTCTTTCACCCGGCAATAACACACTGTGCATTCCAGCCGCTTGCCTTGTGACTGCTGACGTTTTAAGTCAGAGTATGGAATTCGGTGTCAAAACGACAACGAGACCCAATCGCACCACAAACGAGGAAAGAATTATTTGGACGTCTGCGCTCATTGCTTTTATGTGAAAGCAAACACGCATCCACCCACGTTTCATTGCAACTGATGTCGTCATTTGTTTTTGTGTGCATTTGTTTTACCATTCTGCAATAATTACCAAGCCGATGGGTTATAGTCACAGTTTGTTATGAATGTCCTTTTCACTCTTGATTGTGGTTCCTATTATTTTCGTTTGTTTTACCATATACACCAACAGTAAATAGTACATCATCTCAGCGCCTACAATACTAAAACCTGATAGCGCCCTGGGAAAACTGTTTCGTCTTTTCCACAAGAGGTCTCGTGAGCTTCACTGGACTGACGAGGTTTAGAAGAATTCCTTGCCCGGAGTCAAATGGAATGTCAGAGTGGTTGTGCTTTTATCAAGTGCCTTGAAGAGCAAAGGCACAGTAAAGGTGTTAAAATGAACCGTGATTATGGTATGATTTGGATTGGTCCCAGTTTTACGGTTCACCATACGAATGATGCCCTGTTTTGCCTTTTGCCCGCTTAAAAGGGCAAATCAAAGAAAAGATAAACAGCATTGAAAGTTAAACAGTTTACGAAAATGTATAATTTGTGCATTAGGAGCTTTGCTTACTAACATTGAAACTTCACACGTAAAGCACAAATTTAAAAGTGTGTGTGTGCGTGCGTGCGTGCGTGCGTAAACCGTGGTTCCTAAACCAATCATCCATCCATCCATTTTCTAAACCGCTTATCCTCACAAGGGTCGCGGGCGTGCTGGAGCCTATCCCAGCCGTCTTAGGGCAGTAGGCGGGGGGGCACCCTGAACTGGTTGCCAGCCAATCGCAGGGCACATATAAACAAACAACTATTGATGCTCACCCTCATACTTAGGGACAATTTACAGTTTTCCATTAACCTGCCCTGCATGTTTTTGGAATGTTGGAATGCGGGAGGAAACTGGGGTACCGGGAGAAAACCCACGCAGGCGCAGGGAGAACATGCAAACCCCACACAGGAAGGCCGCAGCCGGAATCGAACCCTGCACCTCTGCACCGTGAGGCTGACGTGCTAACCAGACAACTGCCGGGCCGCCCATGATTCCGAAATACAGAATTTTCTTGAAAAATTAACACCAGTCATTTATAAATATGAGTTGCCATCCAATGTTTTCATTAAAAGTCATTGTTGTTGCTGTATTTTATTTATTTATTTGTTCTTTTATTTTTTTTTTACTAGTGTGCAACCATACATGCTTTTAAAAACAGACTTGGTTTTTCCTGCCGAAACACAGGATGGTGCCAAAGAGCTGTGGAGAAACAAAGAGTGAGGTTTATGGGATTTGAGACATAAATATGAAGATTGAAAACTAATTACCGGTAGTCTTCAAAAGATAGGCCGTATACATTTAAGCTTAAATAAGTTGAATTAAAAACAAATTAAGCTGGATAAGACACTGAAACAATATAGGACTCCTAAAGTTCTTAACAATAAAAATAGGACAAAATTCTTGCAGAAATATAATAAACAATAAGCATAATTATTTCCATAAATTTTGAGTCAGCGCAGTTTGACTGTTTTACATACTAGAGACAAGCAAATAAAAAAAATGCCTTGACAAAGTTAATACTCATTTTGCTTTATAGATGTATTCGTTTAACACTATATTTAATATTGTAGTTGTTCATACTGCATGGGAACAGGGAAATATTAGATTCAACTCTCAGTGACACACTGCACACTGCAACTTCAGCAATACACAGTTAAATTTGTATTCACACCAAATAGTCCAAATAAATTTTAGCCGTGATTGCTCTTGTAATGTTTCTGGTTTGTCAGGCTGACCCCGTGAGAAGAGAAATACATCCTGGTGCAGTACCACTAGACAACAGGAGGAGGGCAGTGTTGCAGTGTGTGGTTGCCACTCGTTGGCAGGGGCAGGGACAAGCGGCGCTGACAGTTTGTATTTCCTTCAGGATGCTCGGGCCAAATATGCCATGAAATAGTCTGGGATTGGACATCTTTGTACTTTAACTGTCACCATTTAAAATGTCCACCGTGCCGAGCGGCGTCTGGGAGCGCAACACAGTCGCCTGGGTGGTAGGCAGCCATGTGAAATGAGTAGCCTGTATAGAGTTTTAATCCTCTTTAAGACTCCTATCCATCTCCAAATTAATATCTAGGGGCCACACATCCCTCTGCGAGCAGTGTGTGTGTGTGTGTGTGTGTGTGTGTGTGTGTGTGTGTGTGTGTGTGTGTGTGTGCGTGCGTGTGTGTGCGTGTGTGCGTGTACGAGAGAGCCCCTTCTCACATTATTCACTGGAAAATAAGATTAATAGTTATGCTGGGAAACACGCTTGAGGTCAATTAGTTCAGAGATCCTTCGATAATCATTACGCTATGAAGCAATTCAAGGACATAAAGAACAAGTCGTTAGAGGTCAATATGCATTAAAATCCAATGTGAAGATGCTATCCCGGCTCACCAGTAGAACAGAAACCTATAATACTCATTACATGCATTTAAATGAGGCTGTCCTAATTACTAATCAGTCCCTTGTACCATTAGAGATGGAAATTACAAGTACAAAACAGAGCCTTGGGCCTCATTCACTCAGAATATATTAAAGTTTTGGCGTCAGTGTCATTTTTTTTTTGTGACTACCCAATAGAACTTTTCCCCAAGTAAGGCTGGCCATTTGACGGGCTAAATTGTTAAACTAGTGGTTGTTGTTGGGGGGACCAACATCAAAACTATCAACACCAACAAATATGCATTTGAAATTCAATTATGCAACAAATTTTGTAATTTAAATCAATGTTCATCTTAGATAATACAAATGATAAGAGTGCATTCATTCACTTTAATATCTAATTTCAAAGTCAGAGTTTTGAGAGCAACCTTCAAAACTTTGTCATGAGTAAGAACGGGTTTTAAACTAAATTTGGCGGATCCACGTTGAAGGAAATAATCGGTTGACATTTTAAGAATATTTGTGTTATCATTTTTGATGGCTAAAAATACTAATGTGTGTTCATCCACGTGTTTTATTTCAAGAGTCGAAACAATTATATCGTGTAGTCCGTGTCATCTTTGTAGTTTGGGATGCAAGCGCAGACGTAGTGACGGAATATTCAGAGGTCTTGTTTCCGTACCAGTGTGTCAAAATAATTTTCTTCTTCAGGTCAAAAACTAGGTGACAGTGAACCAACTGTACCTTGTTGGCTGGTTACAGCCAAGTAGTGCACTCAATTTTGCCTCATTGGCTTTGAGACAATCAATAAACAAATCAATTCCAAACCGTCAATGGTCGATTCATGGACTGATTGTGCTCATCTGTAGTTATACCTGATCTTATTTCAATATAAAATCACAATCCAAAATTGTGCAACACAAAAGAACAATAGAGATTATAGCAGAGCAATGCTGTGTGTTGTATTAAAAAAAAATACAATCATATTTCCAGTTTATTTTTCTGTACCCCCAATCAGAATATTGGCTAGACCCCTTGAGTGAGTCTTTCGTTTTTAGTGATTCCCGCCCACCACTCTGGCAGCTTTATCCATTTACATTTGAGCATAATGCCGGCATTAGAGGAAGCACAAGGAGGCCCCGATAAGTTACAAAGTGCTGCAGGGGTAAACCTCGTAAGAGAGGGCTTGGGAGTTATTTACAGCGTTCAAATCCTTAAAAAAAAAAAAAAAAAATGCCATGTCTGCGGGATGAGATTGGTTTTGCAGTCGATGCCGTGCACACAAAGCAAACACAATGCAATGTGGAGGGTGTTTAGCTGTAAATGACCAGATGACATTAATTCTAATTGACTGATCTCATCCCATGCTTGGGACCTCTGTGCGTGTGATGTCCCTGTCTGAGCACAATGTTGCACATAAAACCCTTGAACCGAAACACTAAGATTGCATTTTCTTTTAAAGAAGAGAATTCTAAAACCAATTTAATTTTCATTGAAGCAATGCTTTTAGCTGTGTGGCATTTTCTATTCAAATTCTCTGTTTTGATTGCCTACTTTTCACAATAAGAGCACTCCAAATTTGCAAAGGCATTACAAACGAGGTTAAGGGCAATGGAATTCACCCCCGCTTCATCCGCCCCACTCCCCTTATCTGCAACGTGCTTCGTACAGTTGTTGCATGTGAAATGCATTTAATTGCAAATAGAAAAGAGCGCAGAGAGAGAGGCAACAATGCGGCGGACTGAAGCGCTTCCCTCGTCTGCTTTTCAGCGAGCGCATTCAAATCGAAGCGGCCAGACAATGAGGGGAAGGAATCGTGCCTTGAATAGTTTCTCTTTCTGTCCTTTTTCCACTCTCCTCCCGGCCAATCCTCATCCTTGAAAGGGGCGGGGTTTGAAAGTCTTTGCCGCCATAGCACCACCTGATAGCACAGCGGTAGGAGACTTGCTAACGCAATTCATCACAAGACTCTGTAGGTCTATCTGCATGACACGTCCATGCTACAGGGCTACACACACACACACACACACACACACACACACACACACACACACACACACACACACACACACGATAAGGCTGTTTCTCTAGGGCAGTGGTGGGCAACCACAGTGCCCTATGGGCCACGTGGGGAAACATTTGCTCCATCCAATTCCAAAAGCATTTTGAACCTCAGCGTAACGCCAAAACATTTCATCCATAAATGCTAAGAATTAATAATAAACAGTTGTTCAGTCGAAGCATCATTTTTTTTTTCCATAGCACAACAGCCGCATCCAAAGGTGAAACGGTGCCTGATAGGAAAAAGGTTCCGCCCCCGAAGCCCCCAGACCCTCCTTGGAGGGTTTGTGGCAGGGGGCGGGCGTCAGGGGGCTCATGGTGCACAAAGTGCTTGAAGCCTCATGGGTCTTTGTTGGGGCAGAACACTCCCAGCGGGTCTGCTGACAGCGTCACGGCACCGAGTGGAAGAAGTTGAGGCAAGAAAGTGCACCCTTGAAACTTTCTATTTTCCCCCTGCTTAACAAAGATTTATACATATTTATACATGCCCAACTAGACTGATAGCAAAGTGGCGTGATGTGTGTTTGGAGGGGGAAAAATCTTGGAATTGCAGAGGTAAACTATATGTAAATGCCATAAAGTAATAGACTTGTAGTGCAAATCACACCATTTTATCTTTAATTTTGCTTTCGTATCCTCCCTGCCACCGCCACTGCCGCCACCCCCCACACCGCCCCATCCTCTTTCCTCTGGCTTAAAGGTGCATCAGAGATATGCATTTAAGCATATTCAGAACACGGGGCGTGAAATTAAATGTGTGGCAGAGTGAGAAAAATATACAGACGCCCGAGATGCCTTAAAAATAGTCATTTATGCAGATGGAGAGGAATGGGATGACCCTCTCTCCAAGCATTTCTCCCCTCACTGTTCTTCCCCAATCTTGCTCTGTATCTTCATTTTTCATTGAACTCGCCAGTTTGCTGCTAAGCAGCCTTGTAGATAAGGCAAAGTGCTAAAAGGAGACGACAGAAGGAGCTCAGTGGGCCCGTTTCTATTGCACTTTCACCCAAGGCAATGGGCAGAATTTAACGGATTCCTTCCAACATATGTTTTTGCCAGATAAGTAAACAGTGTGTGTCGGAAATGAAAAAAAAAAGCATTTGCAATTTAATGACATTACAGCTCCCAGCTTAGCCCGCCGTGCTGCGAGGCGAAGAGCAGAGAAAGGGGAGACTGGAAGAATGGAACTGGGTGTCATCAATGTTTTTTTTTTCTTTTCCCCCCTTGCAAGAAGCAGCACTGAATTCTTCTCATTCTTTTCACACAAAAAAACTCTTCCTTTCTCCATCCCTCCTGCTATTTTGTTCTCCGTCTCTGCCCATAGTTTGAAATGAAATTATCTAATATTTTATTCGAGAAAAAATTGCCTGTCCTCCATCGCCTGCTCTTCTCAGCTAAAACACACTGACAGTGGCTGTGAGTGCCACCCACCCCATTTCACTAAAACCTCTTTTGTAAGGCTTTCTCAATGCAGAGCAAGAGTCCAATGTGAAGACTCACTAGGTGAGGGGCAAAGGGAATAACCGCGGACTGTTACATTGGACTGGCTGTAAATAATCCGTCCATTTTATGTGAAACCCAGTGATCCCCCCCACCTATCCCCCTCAAACCCCGCCGGCTGTCGGTCTGCAGCCTTCTTCAAGAAGACTAATTGTGCAGGAAAGCAGATTAGTGCTCGGATGTACTCCTTGACCATGTGCTAATGTGATGACAAATTTGGGGACCCTGGAAGGGAAAGTCGTCGCACGCCAGGGCACTTTTGGCAAGGGCTGTAATCTGCCTTTGGTATTAGCTCAGCAAACCGGCTTGTTTGAGTATGGATCAATCGCTCGCTCATTATTTTTACAAGAAAGCTTTATATTCAAGGCGCTTTGCTGCTGTTGATCTCTCATTAAGCATGCTTGCATGTAAATGCACTGGCAAACCTTGTGTAAAGGATCTGTCACCCCAGGGCCCGGGCTTGCACAAGCACGTAAAGGAGAAGAAGAGGCCAGGAAATTTGGGTCAGCCGCCGTCGCCAGGAACTTGAATTTCAGGTTTCGCTCTGAGCCACCTGCTTGGTTTTTCTGCATTTAACGTGTTTTTTGTTTGGTGGCGTTGTGTTTTGAATGTCAGCCCTGGAGCCGTTCAGCAATTTAGGAAGCACAATCAGCTTTGTCTCAGTATCCCTTCCAAGTGTTCATGTTACCTCGCTAAAGTGCCGCCGGCTCTTGCTTTACACGCTCCACATTCACACATGGTCATTCTTCACCGCTTGGCATCCTGGCTGTACACCTAACAGGTCAGATCGGGTCAGACCCGTCCGATAATATTACGCTGCGGCGAGAGGCGACAGAGACTTATGAGCGCCTTGCTAGTCAACTAACTTCGCCTGTTTGCCCTGAAAAGGAACTGACATGTGACACACGGGATCTTAACGCCACCTGAATGGAATTAACTGTCAGGATGCATTGAGCGTCAAATTAAGCGGGGGGAATATTTTCAACTTGTTTACAAACATCCAACAATTCCGACATCTGTTTTCATGACAAGAGATCACGGCGCGGGAGCTGCGCAAAATAGAGCCCTCTGCCATATTTGGCCTCACTGTACACTGCCATGGTGAATGACGCAACACGGAAACGAGCCTGACAGCACCAGGCGTCGGCTGTGTCTCTGTTTTAGCGCCCTACATACATAAATCTCTTATTGCTGCGTGTTAGCTATGTATATTTTTACACATTCCTGCCTTGTTATTGATATTTGTTTGCTTTTCGACATTCAAGTCCATTTGTGTCTCTTGTGAGTGCTTGCATGGCTTCCATCTCTTTGGAAGGGGGAAAAAAAAATATGGTGCTGTCATATTTTCAGTTTGTTCAGTTCCAATTGCCCCACTTAACCTGCTAAAAATGCCTGAGCTGTCAACACGCCATGTGATAGCAGCCCTCAAAAGTTGTCATTTAGTTTGTGACATCCTAGTATTTAATAGCGTGGACAAAGCTGAAGCTAAATAAATATTGTCTCTCGTGTACAATACTGTAGCAGTTTAGCAGTTATCTGAAAATCTGTAAAACACAAGAGAGCTGATAACAAATAGCCACTTGTGCAACCTTTGACCCCAGTTACCTCAAACTCCTGATGCTGATGAGGCTGGACCGAGCACATTGCTCGCAAGAAACAAGTATCTCACAGTCCTTTGACCTTAAAAATATCAGACATCTTGGCCGAAAGGTGTAACACAACCCCTCTGACGAATGGCAAGCTGTGGTTTTCGTGTGACTTTTGTCACCTGTTTCAGTCCATTTCTGAACTGTATAACCTTCGTTGTAGGTTTCAGATTATGAGATTTTGAGATACCATTGTCGGTCCATTAAACGCTTCTCTGTGGTACGATAAACAATAACATTCGAACATTTAAATGGTTTTGTGTAGGAAAGGAAAACTTTGAAGGAACGCTTCATGAATTTTTCATGTGTGGCTTGATTGGTAGTAATTCAGTCGTTTGGCTTGGAAAAAAATGCATAAGAGCTGTACAATACACCTCTATATCTAATTTTAGAATCCCCTTAAGAAATGTACCTTTGACCCAAGATGCTTGTGCATGCAAATTTTGTATATCCTTTTAAGATCTCTTATTTAAAGAAATGTTGATTTAAAACATGAATTGTTCATAGACTCTGTTGGTAGAGCGCTCAAAAAGAATATCCGCATATTTTACCCTCAACCGATTTTTCTTCTTCTTTTTTTTTTACATAGACATTATCTCACAAATTTTTAGTAAATAGAAACAGACATTGTCATATTCTAACATGTTTTCATGCACACACAAGTCATGCAAATTTAACCATTGGGCATATAACACGCGATTGTAAGTCTACTTTGTCTGACCAATAACTGTAAACACAACATGGACAAGGCACAGTGTGATAAATTGGCTGAATGTGAATATATAAACTGTCGAGGTACCCTGCTTGTGATGTCTTCTCTGACCATTCATAATAGATTGGTTCTGAGGACACTTCGCATTAGCTCCCAATCAAGGTATAAAGTCATGCTTCTTCATCAGTAGAACTAATGGACCATTGCTTGCGGCATGTTCCGATGTGCATGTTCTGGATTTTCTTTCAAATTCAATTAGATGTCACCCTGAATTCTTGTTTTTGTTTGTTTGTTTGTTTTTTAACAATAGGACACTTTATCATGTGATGAAGCTCAGTTCTATGACATGGCATTTATTCAACAAACCTACAAAATCCATAACACATAATCTAGTCTGTGATGCTAGTTGGTCTTTAGATTTGAAATGTCAAAATTAAAAAAAAAAAATCATTGAGATTAATAATACTGTATGTGGAATAATTTGTTGCAAGTTCAAAAGTGTCACCATAATGAAAACAAGTTAATAGTATAATAATAATTCATAATGTCTCATTTTAATAGGTATGACAATTAAGAGCCAGTAAGAAGAGGTTGGCCAGTCCAATATTAATCTGTTAAAAAAAAAATCTCACTAATCTCCCATTAACGTGTAAAATCAAAACGACTAATTTAATGTGAAACATTAAGGGACACAACTTTTGGAGGTGTCCGTCAGTTCCAGGACTGGTATCCCAAAACTTGATTTGAATCCAAACTACAAAATTTCTCCTTCAAAGTAGCTCACCGTGGAGTCTAAAACGTTCTCCCAGCTATCTCTGCCATGTGTCAATGCACTCCCAGAAGATTCTTCCGGGTCCAACGCAACTTGTCATCACCGCCATCCTCACATTGTCAAGGTCTTCAAATTGTGTCGCCTTGATGACACTTAAGCTTTTCAAAGAAGGGGGGAAAAAAATCACAGAGAGCCAGGTTGTGTACGTATGGACATTGCGCCATCAGGAAAAAAGTTCTTGTCGCCCAGGATCCTCAGGGCATTTTGAACAGGCGTGCCGTCACGGTGAAGCGGGCGTGAGTTTAGTCATAGTTTGGGTTTGAAGTTTTACGCAGTGATTCCATCTCAAGAAAATTCAACAATACTGACCCCGCCCCGTGTGGCTTTCATTACCATGACAACCAGGGAGGAGATCGGGTGTTGCAACTAGGAGAGCAGCTATTTGTTCACAAAGTAAAAGTTTCATACCGTCCGTTTATTTCCACTTTTGGAGAAAGCACTTCATCACCCAAGCCAAAAATGTATACTTGTCAGTTAGTAAGGAGTAGTTGAATTATTTCGTGTGTGTGTGTGTGTGATTTCAGTTGTTTCAGCGCATTAAAAAAGTGCTTAATACTAAAACCAGTATGACATGAAGTTTAGTACTGTCTCCCATAAAGAGACTTAACAGTAAGAGCGGCCCCTGCAAAAGATTACTGGTGCGCAACCACATCATTTGGCACCCATCTATTCTGTTAATTACAACAAGTCTGCAAGCATTTGACTGCTAAAGTGCGATATTACAATGCGCGCGCTGCACTCCTGTAATCCTGTTAAAAAAGCAAATAAATAATCTCTGTGAATGAATGTTGGCAATAGTTCTTCTTTGAGGAGTGAGCAAGAGGGAGCCTACACACCACCGGCATGAAGGGCTCACTCACTCGCTCACTCAGTGATGTGTTGTCATTAAAGGTGCAGTCTTGGAGCCCCCCAGATCTTTTTGCTGTAATGGGCAAAATAATCTCCCGCTTTGATAGGCACACGTCGCAGAGAAGTGCGCCAAGTGACAGGTACTTATCTTTTTGCCTGTGTCCTGTGTTTAAGAAAGATATAATTCTTTGTGATTGCTCCTCGGGGCATCGGCTCTTCAACTTCATTATTTCTTCTCATGATAAATATATATATTTATACACTCCCTCCTCCTCGTCCTCCTCCTTGAAAACCTGAGAATTAATACCAAAGCTGGCAATCTCTGCCAGCGGTCATTTGGAAATGGAACAAAAAAATGTCACATCTGTTTAAAGAACATTTTTTTTTTAGGTTTTCTCGCATGACATTATTCTAATTTATTGATGGATTCATGGAATAATTTTGTGACTCCCCTCTTTTTTTTTTTTTTTTTTTTTTTTGCTTATTAACTTCATGATTTGAGTGGCTATCAAGTGGCTATGCAGTCTTTTCATCAACTTTTGTCACAATATTCCATTGAACCTCTCACGGTGGACTTTTTTTTCCCTTCAATTGTTTGCATTTAAATCGATGTAGTCCTATGCCATGCTTTATATTAAATGGGCCTGGTGTCTTAATCCTTGAGACATTGGCTGAATAGAAATACTGTATGAAGTTGTGACTGTAGTGAGCCGTATTTGACAGCAGTGGGAGCTAGAGAGTCTCTGTAGAGACTGGGAAGACCCTTATTAATGTATTAGTCTTTAATTGTGCTTAATTTCTTAGTGACGGCGAACAATAACAATTAATAAAATGCATATTATCGCTGACTTGTGAAAAACACGTCTGTTTTTGTTATATTTTTTAATTTGTACATGTTTTTTATGTGTTACTTCTGATCTAAAAATCAATTTTTACGGACTAACAGCTCTTGTCCTTGTGATTGTATTAGGCTGTATTTTGCATGAGGACATTTTATCCCACGTTTACAATTAAATGATTTTTAAGAAATGCACATTGTCAGTTGAGACACAAAACGCAAGCTAAATATAACCATATTTTAAATATCCTGATGGGTGTCCCCATTAAGTTGCACAAAATTGCTGCTTTGTCAAATATTAAGTGATGATGAAGTAATGACACAATTGATAAAGAAATACATAAGACGTGGCCCACCCCGCTATCTATGCAACCCAATAGAAACCTTAAATCTGAATAAATCCGAGGTTTGGAATTCAATCAAAAATACTCAGGAAAACTATCCGGTGAAACTTCAGCTAAGTGAGCATTTGACAAATTAGCTCCAGAACAATTAACAAATGTGTGTGCCTTTTTTTTTTGGGGGGGGGGGGTGCATGACAATAGAACCATAAACGTACTTACTTGAGACGCAGTATATCGACGAATGCAGCACAAAAGTCTCAGTTCTGGCTGCTCAGCACAGCACAAGTAAAGCATAGATGACAATAATGAAGAGCAATGAACTGTATATCAGACATGTGCATCCAGAACTGGATCCTTGACATCCGGTGAGCATTGCCACGCATAAGAAATAAAGAGTCGACTTGTTCTTATGCAGTCCCAAGCTTCTCATCACGCTATAGCTAAGTGAACAATCGCACTTAAAGAAGAATGTACAGAGAGGGTTTTTTTGTTCAGGGCCTTCCGTTTGCTGGCACAGTGGACAATGACAGGGTGGATGTTTTTAGCCAATGTTAGCCTCTAATGAGCACATGGTGAAGGTTCATGGGGCAGCATAATTCAGTTAGCAAGCTCACTTTTTACTGTTTAACAACCACATTTTGAATTTTGGAAAGGTTTTTATATCACTTACAATTTCACTATGACAGAGTGGACAACATCCAACTGCTTACATAATATGCTAGAAGCTACGAAACATAAGCGTAAATATTTCTTCTACAACTTTCTGCTGTTTCAGCCTCCCATGAAGAAAAACAATACTGATCATAATGTCACTGACGGCATCAGAATATTTCTTGAAGGGGCAGTTAGCCCATGACGACAGGGTGGACAGCAATGTCTGCGATAATTGGAAATTTAATATACAATTAATTTTTAATGAACATTTAACCCCTTTTTATGCACACTGCCAAGTAGAAGACCGATGTGTTGGATATGCCAAAATCATGCCCAATCCTGTCCAAAAATGCTGAAGGAAAATGAAGGAAACACATTTCTAGAGACTTATTATTGCACTGGTGCGAATGTTTGGCCTCTTATAATAACACCTCAAAGTTTTATTATTATTTATAATTTTTTTGTTGTATATTTTTGGCCCAAGTAGTGTTTTATATACAAATATTGACTATAATTGTAAGTTAAGGAATTGGAAGATAAGCCACGAGGTCTACCCTGCAGCCTTGTCAGGGAAAAATATCGACAGTGAAATTCCTTATCCCTGGTTCTTGTAATGCTTGTTAGTGATGTTGTATCCAGTGACACTCCAATACTTACCTTTGAGTCTTTAATACAATAAGTCGGAAGTACAAAATTTATGGCTGAGTTAAAACAGCAGCGCAGGGTCGTGGTCATCCACCTTATACGAGAGCAAGAAGTCAAAATCAGTGCCAGTCCCTCCTTTCCAGGAAGACGTGCCTATCCTTAAGTGTGCGTGGCCTAATATGAGTGTGTGGATATTTAGTGTCATCATTGTTATCGAAGCATGAGCTAATGTGTGTAGTGAAAGCTGCCGCACAAGAATATAATGATTGACGACGGCACTTTCCTTCCGACTTGCGTACAAATTCGGTTAACATGCCCGCCTTCGGAACAGACTCTCTGAAGACCGCCTGTACCTGCCCACACGCCTTCTATAGCCAAATTCAAGAATCGGCCCTCTGATCTCTGTCCACTTATTGTATGAGATACTTTTCAACAAACTTCTTGAAGGCATAGTCAGACTTCAGAGGCTGTGTGCCATGTTTCTAGTGGGAGAGGATACTGTTGAGTACACAGACATTCCTCATTTCTGTCTGTGACCTTGGGCACAGCGACATGTACCGTTGGCATGCTTCCATTTGCCACGTTGGGCTGTCATGGAAAAGGTGCAACGCAAGATAATTTTGACTTTTTTTTTCTTCTCCCTTCCCTCCTGGGAGCGCGGAAAAGTCAGAAATACAGCAGTTCACAGCGTGGAGATTACAGGTAATATGACACACAGCCTTCATAAACATTTTTGAGCCGAGCCGATGATGGAGATACTGCTGCAGGAGAGACTTTTCACACTTTGATTTGCCTAAAATGAGGTGGAAGAAGTCAGTGATCACACTCTTTGAGCTTCCTCACAGTCTGTCTGTGCACACGCACGTACACACATGCGTACCGACAACCAGGTGAGCGTGCACAAACAAATAGAAGAAATATCCTCAAAGAGACCATGTTGATGTTTTATTCATGTATGCGGAGGGGGGGGGGGGGATCCTAAAAACGATCCATCTGAAGCCATTGAAGTCAGGTGATAATCCACATGCTCATGGGGCGGCCCTAGGGCGAATTAGGGGACGGGAAGCCATTGTGCCTCCATCTGAGGTCAACACGCTTGAACTGCTGATACATATGGATGTTAATTTGCCTAATCTCACTCATACAAATGTCTTACAGGCAAACGTATAAGGCTTTGACATCAAATCATATCAGGGCATCGGAATGGGAGCTTTTTTTCCCCCTTTTTAATTTTTTTTATTCATACAAAGAGAGCCTTTTGTAGGACAGTGAAATGCATGTTTACGTTTTGCAAAATACATTTCAAAGTATTGTTTTGATTGTGATCACATCGTTGCACCAGGTATACTTGTACTAAATCAGAGATGATTTGAATTTTCTAACGTCCCCTGGAAGCAATACTCAAATGATTCAGAATAAACAATAGGTTGCTCAAACGGATGACTGTATACGAGCAATTTTTTTTGTTCTTCTTCCAATGTGGTTCTTTTTGTTGTTGTTGTTGTTGTTTTTTTTTTTTTTTTTTTAGAATTGCATAATGAGCCAGCCCAAAGAACTGTCCTGCATCATGCTGAGATGCTGAGCGCTGTTCCTCATGTCTCGCCTGTCTCATCTAACTGAATAAGATAACTACCGGTATAATCCAAAACATCTGACATATTCGAGTTAGTTAAAATTGGGCAGTATTAGCTCAGAAGCAGCGCTTTAAAGACAGCTCTTCTTTCTATTGGATTTCATTCGGTGTACAAAATGTTGTGGCCAGTGGGAAGGGTGACACATTGCTTTTAAGACCCATTTTCAAATGTCAAAGCAGATGCTTTCAGCCCTTTAACCGTACTGTCATGAATGAAATGAAAACATTCAGCATAAAAAAATAAAATAAAAAGAATTAACGCTCCTCCTCTGGTGACTTGACTAAATGTGCTTCCTCCCCCTCTCTCCATGCAACCTTGACGCTCTCCCCGATGCAAGAAAAGCAAATGCACTCATTGCCTGTAAGGTCAGGCATAAAAATGTACTTTCAATAGTAAAACTGAATCATTTCCTCCGGTATAGAGCAACCACTTGAGTTCCTCCAATGTTCAGCATCTTCACATCAGGGCCAGTCACCCATTCACAAACATAGTTGCACACACATATTTAGTGATTAAATGTGCAAAAGAAATCAATTCCTATTCAATCATTTGTTGCCCCTTTGCAAAAAAAAAAAAAATACAAATAAAAAGAAAAAAGAAGAAGAAGAAAAAAGAAAACAAGATCCAAAATGATTTTGATAGGGCTCAAGGTGAGTGAATAGTGATGTCAAAATCATTTTGGCTGTGCCTTTTTCTCCGGTGCCACAGCGTTATCGAGGTCGCAGTGACAGGATAAAATACCGAAGGAAAGTAGCATTGAGAAGAAATTCTCATAGATGTAAAAAAAAAAAAAAAATGGGTGTAAATGTATAACCTGCCGTGAAGCCTCCGGAGAATGTTATCAAATTGTACTTGAAAATATGAATTATTCCTGTAATCCATCTTGATTTTTCTAACCTGACATCTTTTTTGTCGTAACCTTATGACTTTTCTGAACAAAAATCAAACTTTTTTTTTTTAACTCGTAAAATGCTGCAGATAACATGAAGCTTTTTGAAGGGTTTAGTTCCATAAGATTGCAACTTCCATTTTTCTTTTTTTTTAACATGGTTTGTTTCTCTGATTACTACATCTTTATTTTAGGAAGCACCACATTTTTACGAATCTTTAAAAAATACAAATCTGATCCTGTTCTAGTGTAGTAGCACATTTGTTGACCCCCCCCCACACCCCCCCCAAAAAAGGAGCCTTGCCTTTTTCTGAAAAGACTGATTTCACATTTTAATATGAGGGGGGTTTTTTTGTTTGTTTGTTTGACTGATTTCTTGTAATATTTTTTTGGGGGGTGAATATTAGTTTCTCCCTTCTTCCAAATTTTTTCCATTCCATTGTCTCTCAATTCCTTCGCTAAGATGCTTAATTCCCATAACTAGCGTTTTTTTTTTTTTTAATTCCTGCAGTAGTACAACTTTGTTGACTTTTTTGTCATGCCCAGAGAATTTTTTTTTCAATAAACGTTACAGATTAGCTCTCAACTCTTTATTCTCTCAACCAAACTACTGACTTTTCTCGCCTTTTTTATTTCTTGCATACACATTTTTTTTCTTTTAGAGTTGTCACCCCCCCACCCCAAACAAATAACACTTTATTTACCTAAAACTAAAATTGTGACATCATTCTCATATCATCACACTTCTTGTTACCCAACACCTTTTTCTTCATAACATCGAAGTTTTTCTCCACCTTGTGGGTTTTTTTTAAACATCATACTGTGGTTCTCTGGTAGTGTTGCAGCTTTTTTCTTATAAAATTGCATGTTTTTTTTCTCAAAAAAAAACCCACTCTATTCCTGCATTCGTGCAACTTTATTGTCGCAACATTACAATTACTCTTGTCACCTAACAACTTATTCTCATCATTGCAACTTTTTTTAAAATAACACCATGCACTTTAATAAGTAATCTTTCTTGTCATAACAACAAGACTCTCATAATGTTGTGATGGAATGCTCATAACATTGAAATTTTACTCTCAAAAATGTTACTTTATCTCTGTAATAGAACTTTTCACACATGAAGTGTGTCGGAACAGTTCCCAGACTGGTGTCACAAAAAAGCTAGACAGTATTTGAAAACCAACTTAGGCCGCTTCCTCTCATGTGTGGGCTCGTGTGTCTATAAAGAGATCATGCGACGTTTGCTTCATTCAATATGCGAGAAGAGGGGAATTGTGGCAGGACAACTTGGGGCTGTTTCTCTATGGCAATGCTGTGAGCATCTGACAGTTCCTAGCCGGGAAGAACGTCACATCCAAGAGCAACCTCCCTACTCAGGCGACCTGGCTTTGTCTGGTTTGTCCATTTTTTTCTCTCTCTCTTCACTTTTTTCCAAGCTCAGCGGGATCCGTTTTGAAGACATGGTCAAGATGGCTGCACCAATAGAACTTTGGGTGATCCTGGAAGAATTTGTCCAGGATTGCTTGCAGGTGTGGCAGAGAAGTTTAGGAAAAGTGTGTTGAACTTCAGAGAGAAGAGTTAGACTTTGGAGTTTGGATTTGAGATCTTCTGTGACAGCATTGCTGGAACTTTAAGCCTTTTGGGGGGGTGGGGGGGGGGTGCGCAATAATGTTGTGGTTCTATTATCGTAGCATCACACCTTTTTTTCTTGTCGTGTTGCAATCTGTTTCTCACAAAACTGCATTCCTGTAATATAAATGCTGTATTCTCATAACCTTCTGATTTTTCCCCCTTCACTTATAACTCTACGATTGTTGCGTTGTTTCCCCCTCAATGTTCATTTTTGTTCAGGTAACTTAATTCTTGGAACCTATAAAAAAATTTTGTAATATTACATGTTTGAGTTGCTTTTTTTATGCCCCGAAAAGGCCACTTAGTCCTGACATTTATTTTCATGAACGATAATTTTCCGAAATGCATAAACCCCTTGGTGAGATGCAGACCCCCCCCCCCCTCTCTTATTCACTTGAAGACCTTGGAACCAAGGCTGGAAAACGTTTTAATAGGAAGGCCTTTTCTTCCACTTCTTTCCATAGTTGCATCTCCACCTTTCCTCATTCAGGGCCCGTCTTAGACAGAGAAAACATAGGCCATCTATTCAAAAGGCATTTAGTCCATTTCTTTCTTGGCCGGTAAACCCATTCATCAATTGTTCTGGTTTGTAGATTGCATTGTGATGCTAATCTGGCGTGTTAAATATCTTTTTTTGTTAACCCTGCCATCTTCTTTCACCGTTTTGTCATTCCGTTTATCCAGTTTTGGCCACCCATTTTATTTATTTATGCGCCTGCTCCTATTCACGCGCTCATGTATTTTTTATTATGTTGTTTCACTGTCATGCAGTGTCAACTCACTCCATTCAGTGTGGGCTACTTGAAGGGCTTGCGGGGACAAAGCGTGTACACATTGCACCGCTATTCACTCCGTCCAGCTGGATCGCTTGAGAGAGAGAGAGAGAGAGAGAGAGAGAGAGAGAGAGCGAGAGAGAGAGAGAGATGGTGGGAAGGAGGGGAGGGCGTGGGGGACCTTGTGAAAAGAAATCCTGCACAATGGACACAGAAGAAGTGCACAATGCTAACAGTTTTCCAAATACCACTGATTGCTTTCATCACAATGAGCGAGAGCGGCCGCTTTTCTTCGAGCTCCACTTCAACAAACAACGCTCGCACAAAACCTTCCAACCCGCGTTTTGTGCGCAAACAAAACCCCCTCGACCGTCTAAACAGTCCCAGAGAAGAGAGAAGGAATTAACAAAAAAAAAAAGAAAAAGAAGGGGGGATTAACATTTCCTCTGTTTGAAAGATAAAACATCATAAAAAGGATGGATTTTAATGCAATTGATTTCTAGGGAAATCATTTAACAATTACACTAAACGGCAGCGCAGTTACATGAAATTACTCATCCAAGTGTTCTTAAATACGAAGAGTCATTTTAATACATTTTGTGGGGTTTTTTTCCAATGTACCACGAGGTCACTTTGCACGTTCTTTTTAAGTGGGTGGTGGGATGGGTGGGCTGCGCCCCCCCCCTCCCCCAAGGAGGAAGTTCCACGGGTGTTGCAAACGCGGAGCTCCGCTCAAAGGGTTTAATTAACCGCGACGGAGATAATTATCCCTGGACTGTCCAAATTAGTTTTGCATAATCGCCCCGATCCTTATGAATCAATCTTCCACTGTAATCGAGTAAAGGGGGCCCGGATTGAAATTCATCACACACAAACATAGTTGAGAACACACGGTGATCAGCAGGTTGTTCATGTCCCTTTTAATTCAGATTATATAAATGCACTTTCAGGAGGTGCACCCACTTTAAATACACTCTCAGTGACACCGGACAAAAGCGGCCGTTTTGGAGGAGAAGGGGGTATTTTACATTTCACCTGGACTCCACAGAGAGAGGGAAAAAAATGATGTTCGTCACATCAAAAACTGTAATCCGATTAGTTTTTAATCCTGTTCAGTTTTATTGTTATGATTATTATTGTTCCCGTGACGTTTCTCAACAGGTGACACATAAAAGAAAACACAAACATACAAATTCCATGAGAGTTAGTTGTTTTAAAAAATGGTTTTCTTGAAATCCCTGCACGACACAAGAGGAAGGGTTTATTTTAAAGTTTTTTTGTTTTTTTTTCCTTGGGGGAGTTAAATTTATGTCTGAATTGGGTCAAATTAATTACCGGTACATCCTCTTGAAACACCTCATGTGCAAATTCACTCTTGTCCTTTTTATTTGCTCACCATAGATTCCACTAAAACAATAAATATTACAGACATCTAGAAAATGGTTTAAAAAACTCTAAATCAGGAGTGGGGAATCCAAGGCCCGTGGGCCATAAAGGGGCCATGCATGGGTGCAAATTGAATCATGTCGGCCATGCGATTCCAAAACAAATAGAGGAACTGTTATAAAAAAAAAAAAGTCCCAATAGTCTAACTGCGCATAATATAGAATAATAAATATTTGCGCCATTGTATTTTATTATAAATTTAGTAGGACTTTATCAAAACTGCAGAGATTCCCCACCCCTGCTCTAAATGTACACATAATGCGAGTGAAATGTCCCTGCGTGGGTGCCTCAGAACACTAAATAAACTGACTTTTTTTGTACATGTTTTTGTTTGTTTGTTTTGCAGGTGTGTCACAATGCTTCCACGGTGCACCCACGAACCGTCGGGCAGTCCCAAATCCAACAGGTGCAATTAGCAGCCCCCCCCAACCCCCACCCTCCTTTCGTTGGTAATTGGCAGAAGTTTGGCGAGTTCTCACGGAGACCTTAAATAAAGGTAATCATCCATATACATGTGATATATGCACGCGTCATCCCATGTTCGAGTTTGTGCATGCATGAATCAAACTAATGCATCAATAGTTTGTTTGTTTTTTAATTCTCGCGTGGGATCGATCATAACGCCGCCGCGTAAGCGGGATAAGGTTCGAGCTGAGGCTTCCCCATTCCGGGGAGCAGGATGTATGCGAGGGGCGGCTGGAGTCCGGTGGAGGGCCACGCCGTGCAGTTGCAAGGGATCATGTAGCCAGGGTTCCCTGGGGACGGGTGCGAGTGGGTATGCGTCCCGGCACCCACGCCGGCACCGCCGGTCCCCGCGAAAGCACTGGCGGCGCTCGGCGGGTAGCCCAGCGGGGACGCGTAGGGGAACGAGTGCGGCGAGAGCTCGCTCATCTTGGAGCCCAGGTCGAAAAAGGAGTAAGGGTTCGTGGACATGGACGGGTTGAAGAAGACCCGAGCCGCCGCGGCCGCCGCTGCCGCCGCCGCCTTGTCCGGGTTGCCGATGATACTCTCGGGCAGCGCTCCCGCGGAGAGGCCGCTGACTTTGAGCGCGTCGTGCTCCCCGAGGTTGTAGGGCACCGGGAAGGAAAACTTGTCCTTTTTCATCAGGGTCTTGGGCTTCCGCCGGGGTCGGTACTTGTAGTCGGGGTGTTCCTTCATGTGCATGGCCCGCAGACGCTTGGCTTCGTCGATGAAGGGCCTCTTTTCGGACTCGGTCAGAAGTTTCCACTCCGCGCCTAGCCGCTTGCTGATCTCCGAGTTGTGCATTTTGGGGTTCTCCTGGGCCATTTTCCTCCGCTGGGCTCTGGACCACACCATGAAGGCGTTCATCGGGCGTTTGACGTGATCCATCGGTTTGGACATACTTCACACTAACTCTCTGAAGAGGAATGGACACACGCGCGTACGTAAATAAATGCTCTCACTTAGTTGAGAAAATAAGCGTCACGCGTCGTTTACTTACTTCTGACTTTAATTCTTCATCCCACCCGCGAGTATCTTCTGCAAAAAGAGAGAATTCCTTAAAAGTGTCTCCTCTTCATCCTCTTGTCCACGCTCAAGCAAAACGACAGTGGGAAGAAAAACACGCAGTCTCGTCTCGTTGTCCTCCGGGTGTCATCCAGCATCAGAGGCAGCGCGCACGCAAGTGGATGACAAGTCTCTGTGGCCGCGTGTGAAATACTGCCTGTGTGGCAGGTAGTGAAAGTGCTCAGTGGCGCATGCGCACTCGAACTCCCATCGGCGCGGATCGACTTTTTTTTTTTTTTTTGCGCCCCCTTCCTCTTTTCCTCCCTCTAACTTTACTTCCTCTTTTTAAAAGAGATGCTCAATGGGCGCAGTGTTAGCCCGATCATTGTATGCCTTAATAAAAGCGTCCGTTTTTATTTCTATTAATGCCCGCGTAATCGTCCATTATACGCACGAACGCGCGGAACTCTTGGTGCGCTTGTTCACCTCGCTTGGCCTCACCTGCGCTTCACCCCTCCTCACCCACCACCAGTGCCTTTTAATACTAACCCAGTCTTTCATATTGTCCTATTTGGTGGCTATATTGAGCCACTGAGGAGGTCTGAAGTGTTTCTAATCGCGCTCGGTGAAATTAATTACTTTCCTCAACCCACCATCAATCCCACAAACCCCCACATCCCCTTCCCCATTTTCCCCTCTTTTCACTTCAAAAGACCCTCCCAAGGGCAGACAGCCGATTCACAACTTCGCAATTATTATACTTATCTGCTCGGACTTGTGCGGTAAATTGTTGGTTTGCGGTTTATTTTCCCCTTCTTGCACCTTCTTTGCTCTTAATTATTATATATGTCCAACAAAAAAATCAGAGAATAGCAGAGGGCTTGGAAAAATATAAACGAGGAATTATGTCTGCAGGTGAAACATTTTAATGAATGACAATTCAATTCACAGTTTAATTCCCTTTTAAAATATTGACATAAAAAAGCACAGTAAAAGTACATAACAATTCTGCACAATTAAAGGCATTTTTTTTTCTAAATGAGTAATATGCCAGAATTGAATCCTGTAGTTTGCCAGAAATTATTTAAGACACTGCTCTCATAATGATTTTCATTATTTTGTCTCAGCGGCTTGGTGCAGAGGCTGATCACAGTCTTGAGCAGTGCATGTGAAACACACACACACAAACACACACACACACACACACACACACAAACACACACACACACACACACACACACACAAACCTAAAATTTCCTCCACAGGATAATGACACAAAACAGGAAAATATATAATTAATTGTTTTCAATTCTTATATCAGATGATAGAAAATAATCACCATTATTCAGAAGATGATGTTTTTTTATACCGGTATGTATATCTTTTTTTATTATTCTTAATTTGCCAAAGGTATAAAATTCCATTTCTTCATTTTACCAAATCAATTTCACTCTTATTTGTTATTTGACTCTTTTGTTCCAACATTTTTCACAAAGTGATTTTCTTCCATTTTTGGTCAGTATTTTTGTTTTGCATGCACAAGCAGATGCACACACACACACACACACACACACACACACACACACACACACACACACAAATACATTTGGAGGTGTTTAATCAAAATCTGCTCACAAAAATTTAAGGGGGAAAACCATAATAATAACATGAACCCTCCTCTCACCTGCGTTCTTTCTATTCTTCCAAGCCCTTGTTTTCAGGCGATAAATAACTCTTCAATAATTCAAAATGAGTTAGTGAGCGCGGGGAGAATTATACCTGCATGGCTCCAGCCTCTGAGACGGAGCAACCTCAGAGCACACAGAGCAGGATA
>NW_017805698.1:3820559-3858542 GCF_001891065.2 Hippocampus comes | reverse complement strand
GGGGGGGGTCACATAAATAAATAGAGGGAGACAGCAGCAACACAACAAGCCCTTGGGGACTTTCTCCTCTATTAAGAGAGAAGATCACACACATTTTATTCCCCTGTCACTCCCGAAAAATGTAACTCAAAATTGTTGCGGCAACGATCACTCTGAAATGAAGCAGCTCCGAAGAGGTGCGAGGATGTTCATGATCGCACCAAAAACACTTTATTCCGCTAACGCTGCACAGAGGGCAGGTGGCCTGAAGAGCATGCATCTCGACAGAATAATTCCTTAAATCGTTCTGCATTTTTACTATATTCATATATTTAATCTTGTACTTGTTTAATGTAAAACATTGACTTCCTAAAAGGATAAAATCTTTTTAAAAAGCTCATGTTATTTGATCTAATTTAAAAGATCGTCATTGTTTTTTTTTTAAATTCATCTTCTTCCTTGAGTCTGCAACTTACTCTATTTGTGCCTTCTATCTAGATGATGAACGCAGTTAAAAAAGATAAAGGAAGTTGAAGGAGGAAGATCCGGCAAGCTAAAAAGGAAGCTGCAAGAAGGTGAAGGAGAACGGATCCGCATTGATGAAGAAGGTAGGAGGTTAAAGGAGAACGAATGAAAAAGTTCAAAGAGGAAGATCTAGGTGGACGAAAGTTGACGCAGGAAGTCCAGAAGGAAGATGCAGGAAGTTGGAGGAAAAGGAAGTAGGAAATGCGAGGAGGCAAATGAAGGCTGGTGAAGAATCAGTACACTGCTCGGCAGGTCCTTCAACTGCCTGCCATCTTCCCACTTCAACTTTGCCCACAGTTGGCAGTCGAAGGTGAAAGCAGAAGAAGTTGAAGGGCCTTCCCTTCAACTGTGTTCTTCCTTCACCTTCAATTGCCTTCATCATTGTCATTTAATTGCACATATCATCCTCCTCCTCTTTCAGCGTCCCGCATCTTCCGACTTTAAATTCCCACATCTTCTCCTTTAACTGCATGCTCATTCAACCTCTTGCCTTTTTTCTCCAACAGTTTTCCCTCCCTTCAACCCCCATACCCTGATCAAAATTTTTTTTTCTCTTTTAGTTTATGCCAACGTCTCTCCTTGCCTGCGTCGTCCTCCTCCTGCTGTTCCCACGCAGAGCGAGCAGTAAATAGCAGGTATGCAACGTTTCTCCCTCAGCCACCTTTAAGATTGATGTCCCACTTTTACAGCAGATGTTCAGATTAAGACCGATTTTCTGTTTAAAGCATGGCTAATATTCTAATGAGACGGAAGCCATGAGATATTATCATAAATATACTGCACATTGTTCCAAACATTTAGGCCAGTTGTATAATTAGCTGATGGAATAAATTGTATCACGAAGATAAGAGCACCATAAATAAAGAACCACGTTTAATAAAAAAAGCAAATAAAATGGGAAGATTAGAAATATTTCAATTCCACCCCAAAATGGCATACATGTTGGACAAAGGTGCTCTCTGCATGATGTGATCAGTATTGACAGTCAATTAGTCACCAACACATCTTATTAGCTCCGGAATCTTATCTTAAGTGAGCCTTTGATAAAGTGCTAATGACAAACAACAGTTTAAATGTGTAAGCGAGCCAATGGATTGCTATTTAAAGATGAGTGCGTGTAGATTAGAGGCCGTTTTGTCTCGGTTGTTTTTTAAGCTTTGCACAATACACAGAAAGCACGCTAAAGAGCAGGCTAACATAATGATCGGATTTCCAATGAGACAATGTCGACTTCGGCATCACCTCAAATGAGTCACACATCTATAATTCATGTGAATAAAGTTAGAATTTTCCCGTGGTTTAAAAATGTGCCCTATTTTGAATAGTTGTGTTCTCCAAACACATTCAACGGGTGCCAAATTAGTTGTGCAGCTCTTTAATCATTCTAATTATACAGTCTTTATTGCTCCTCGGGGCAGACTTTCGTGTCTTTGTCTATATGGGAATTATTTTGGTGAAGAACCAAAATATTTACTCAACCACAGCCTAAATATTACGCATATCAGGAGGAATTGAGAAAATAATCCTCTCATAGACCGCAGTATTAACTTAATCACATTAGTGTAAATACTATTGATGGTGGTCATGATCCTGAGTGAGCGTGTGTGTGTGTGTGTGTGTGTGTGTGTGTGTGTGTGTGTGTGTGTGTGTGTGTGTGTGTGTGTGTGTGTGTGCGTGTGTGTGTGTGTGTGTATACGTGTGTGTTTGCATCACAATGTAGCAACGGCGCGGGATGGTGCTGAAAAAGGCCCCGAGGACTGAGCGGTGTCAGTGTTTGTGATGTGTCGCTAAAGAGGATTGATAGTCATTTCCTTCATGAAGGAGCTGAGCTGCCGCGTACAACAAACTTTGAAAGCACATTATCAAAGGAGAATGGCTCCACAGAAGGATGCGCCGCTCGGGAGCTTGATAAGACCTTCTTCTTTAAACCAGCGCTTGTCATCGTATTAAATGTAATCTCACCTTGCTCGAATATCTCCACACTCCCGAGGGGGCCGAAGGAAATAGTAGCAAACGTCCCGGATCAGTTAAAAATAAAAAGATAAATAAATAAACTGCCTGATATTGATGAAAAGTCAGATTTTCGATGTGAGATTATAGCGCTGGGTCTTGCGGGCTGAATGTTGAGCCGGTGCATATCCTTGGTTGAGATCCACCTCCCTGCAGGCTCTGACTTTTCCCATGATAGACTGTTTGGAACCATTTAGCAGATACATTATCACCGGCCTTTTCTTCCTCATTATATTCGCCCTCTTATCGCCACGGCATCACTGCAAAGCCCCAAATAGAGAGTTGTAATTACCACCACTGCCACCTGATAGCGACCCCTCCTATCAGCTTTTATCACTGCCGGTCTTGCTAACTCATCACGGGGACCTGGGGAAGAAAAGACCCGCTTGTGGGATACATCTCTCAGATACACGTATACTTGCATTTGGGGGATCAGAGAAAAGTGATGCACTAAGGCCTTTTCTTCACCCCCACCTACCCACTTCTTCCACTTCGTTTTCTGCAACCCCACAAAGACTCTCCTCTCCCTTTATGTGGAGGCTGAATCGAGGCGGTGGCGCAAACAAAACGTGATCCAGTCTCCTTGAACCCGTGGCAGCGTCGCGTAACGCACCGCGTTGGCTTTTACATTGGCCGTCGTCCTTCAGCGGCAACGCTCGATTTGTTGACACGGCACAGCAAAGGCGCCTGTGTAAAAGTTCTCGGGGATAGCGCTCCCAGCTTATTAGCCACCTATGACCTCCAGATTTCCCTAGTGCCAGTGAATAGGCGATGGAGCACAGTCTGTGTGGGTTTTTGGGTTGAAACAGTGCATCTCTTTTAATTGCTCCGATTTGGGGTCAAGCATGCTTATGTCCCGCAGAAGAAAAGAGTGAAAAGACCAAATCAGACGGCATAATCAAAAGGCTCTGTGTGGTGAAAAAATGAGGACATCATTTAATTTAAGCTTATAGCAAAATTCTATCCTTGACTCGGGGTGACATTCATATAAATAAGCGGGACCAAAACCTCGATACCAAGCTGAATTATGTTTACTTGCTTTAGTGCAATCTTTGTCTTGCTTATATAATTATGCTCATAATTATATGCCAACAGGTTACTTTGGATTCATCGGCTGCAATGATTTCTTTGTGCACAACACCGCTCACAATTTTAATGTGTAAAATTTGGTGTTGTAATAATACAGTGAACATCCGAACACGAGTGACCTAAAAAGTGGTGCAATTTCGGCGTTTTCATAAAAAACGTCTTAAGTTGCACAACACTATGGGAGGCCTCCACAAAAGTGTTGAGTCATCAGCATGTCATATATTTTTACACTTGTATGGCAGTTAAGAATGTTAAAATCGTTACTAAACTCATTACTTAGTTCGCAACACTAATCAGGACAAGCCCAGTCGCTGGACGGAATTTTTTGCGGGGCGCCCCAGAAAAAAAAATTGTATTCAGTGTGAAAGGTTCCACTGGACTTCAAACACAGTACATTGTGGTTGCACAAGGACTGCCGCACAGCGATCGACATGACTGAATACAACTGAACTGTCGCACATAGTGCAAAGTTCGGCAACTATTTTTTATGAGCATCCCACTAGTTAAGCTGCATTTTGAAATTTGATTTGCAGATATGTACATACAGAGTGTGTGTGTGTGTGTGTGTGTGTGTATATATCTATATAGATATAGATATATATAAAATCACATTCAGTGGAACCTGGAGTCACAAACAACGCTTTTTATGAGCATTTCAAATTACAGTTTTTTTTTGGGGGGGGGGCGTGTTGTAGAAAATTTGCCTCTGGTGATATTCATGATGGCTGTAAACGCCCCCAAAACCCATGTAGAATTCCATTTCTCCACTGCAGCAGCAAATAGAAAGCTGTCGGCTTACACACACACACACACACACACACACACACTCACACACACACATACACACACACACACACACACACACACACACACACACACACGCACACACGAACATTCACACTTCTTCCAATCACAATTCTCACTGCGGCCGCCTAGATTTCTGATTAACCTCACACAAATATTTGACTGTATGTATGAAATGTACAGCACTTTGTATTTATTGTATTTGAGTGCCTGTTAAATCGAAAAAAACACCCCTCCCTCCCAAAAAAGACAGAAAAACCTCGATCTTCTCCCCGCTGTGTGCGACTTGAAGTTGCAAATAACAGAAGATGCTGCAGATGGTTCGTTGTTGCTGCTGAATGCCGCAACAGTTTGAGGAGAAATATGCAAAGGACGAAACATGGCCTTGCCACAAGCATCACAACGTGTGGAAATATTATGCTGCTTTTAATGTTGATGCTTGTGGGAGTGTATGCATAGCGCGTGCGTGTTTCTGAATGACTTGTGTGATCGATGAAAGGGCAAGTGTGCTGTCAGCAGAAGCCTGCTTGGGCTAAGAGAGAGGAGGTGGCTGGGTGATGGCTGGCTGTGATTATTTCATTATTTTGACGAACGCAGCATCAGCATGGCGAGTGTCATGCTAACTTCTCCAGTGTCGCTCGCCCCAACCGGCCCATTAGTCATTCGAGTGAGTGAAGGCGACGGAAGGTGGAGGGCTGGCAGGGTGTATTGATCAAATGTTGACAGAGTTATTCCCACCTCGCTGTCATCAGCAACATCGCATATCCCGTGCCCATACGACAGCCCTGATGCTCCCGCCGACGACTTCCACTTATCTGCAAAGCAGGCGCTCTGTGCGTTAAGATGTTTGTCTAATGATTTGAAGTAATCTGTTTATTCCCTCACTTCTCCTCCTCCCCCTCGTTTATCTAAGGAGAGCAAAGCGGGGAACATGCCCGCTCAAAATCACACTTCAAAGCACTAATCAGTGGCGTGAAGATGAATAAATTTGCTCATGTGAAAATGCTCCTCCACTTTGCACTTTTCGTTGTTCTTTGGTGAAAGTCAATATCCAAGCAAAGGTATACACTCGAAGTAGATAGCCACACAAAGGCCAGGACCCTGGAAGTGTCACATCAGGCTCCCAGGGGACGCAGGTTAAAGACGCTGCCTAAACAGCCCCTCCCATGCCCGATGCCCAGCCAGCCTTGAGGGGGCTGAATGCATCCCATAGGAATGTATCTTCTCTGCTCAAATTAAGTCCTGCCAAGTGGCAAGTGAAATCAATACGCTTCATCCATAAATTGTCCTGAGTGATAATTACTAAGAGGAACTGTAATTACAAAAGACATTAATTCACCTGCTTAGATTTTGTGCCAGCGGAGTCCAGACCCAGACTAACAATTCACAAAAGCGTCTGGTGTTTTGTTTTGCGGGGGGTTTCCCTGCAGCAGTTTATTCTTTAAAAAGGAAGTCAACTCAAAAAAATACTTTTCAATATGGTCTAGGGCGTGCAGAGGTCCAGATTTCGATTCCAGGCTGTGGACTTCCTATATGGAGTTTGATCGTTCTCTCTGTACCCGCGTAGGTTTTCTCCGCGTACACCGATTTCCTCCCACATTCTAACAGCGTCGACTCTTGGGCTGGCATGCAAATGACAGCATTCTCCTTCATTTTTGCATGTTTGAAATAAGTTCTGATGTAAAAGGAGAAACTTTCCTGTATTTTTTCAAACTCTGTCATCATGTAAGCGTTCTCTCGGGAAACGATGGATGCCCTCAAGTTCTCTTTCGAAGCACTTTTGGCTCTGCTTCGGGCATTGTGTGAAGCTTTTTGAACCCCTGCGTGCTACACTCCATGGGCTCTTACACTGACCAGTCATTGATGACAAAGGTTTCACAAAGTATACACCTTTGTTCCCGCCGACAATGTGGTCAAGGCATTAGCATGATAAAAACAAGAAAAATCTACACGGCTCAAACCTTTGTGCGGCTGACTAAAGACACTCGGAGCGCCGCACAAACGCAGGGCGACGACCCGGGTACATTTTAGTCTTTTTTTTTTTTAAACTCACAAACATTGTACAGGCATTCTTGTGTGCAGCCCCAGGTTGCAGCTGGCCTGTCTCTCACTGTGCACTGCCAAGTGCAAGAAAAGGGGGCTCTCTTTTATCAGAACAGAGCGAATCTGGGCTAATGTGTCTGCTAGAGAGTGTCCCAGGGAGCCCCGCTCTCCCATTCTTTGGCCATTCTTTCCACTTTTCTCCTCTCTTGCACTCGGGATAATTGCAGTTTAATTGGGTGACAAGAAATGAAAACTGTGTCCACATTATCTGGGATGATCTCTTTTTCCTCCAGCTTGCCATCAATTCAAAAGGCCCATTTATCAGCACGGGGGGAAGCTGATGCTTGGTCAGCTTCGAGCACCAGTTAGCAAAATGAAGCGGGAGGGAGGGGTTGCTGCAATGGGAGGGGGGCCCGCCAGCTCAGAAAAATGCTCTTTACATCTTATCGTAAGTGTGCATTCATCTTCAAGATGCATATCTTTAAGCCTCTGTAAATCTAAAAAAAAAAAATAATACAGTCCTATTCTTCCATTAAAAGTGTTTCTTTTTGAAACACAAAACAGCCGCTCAAGTACTCCAGCACATTCTCCCCAACAATATGGATGCTTGAGTGGAGATTATTCAGAAACATCTCACAAAAGCAATCGCGCATCACTTTAGCATCACGAACAAAACAAAAAATAATGAATGCAAATAAGTTTCAGGGTGTGCTTTAAAGCCTGCATCATTCATTTACTCGACATTCTTAAATTGTCTATGGCAAGGTTATAAACATTGAGTCAGCGCAGCCTAAGCTCTCCTCCCTTTTTGTTTGAGCTACATTCCAAATTAAAAGCCTCTTTCATGATGCATGGGTGCATTTAATGACGATCCGCTCTGATGGCACAGAGGGGAAGGTTGTTTGGTGAAAGGAAGCTCTCCTCGAGAAAGCGTCACCATTATGGGCATTGCTTTTTTATTCTTACTGTACGTTTTCTCTTACAATAAATTCTCCTTTCATATATTTGCCAAACACTCAAGCCCCATTGGAAAAGGGCCTTGTATCAGGGTTATGACATTGTAATTGTGAGCCATATAATGGTGAGCTGATCGGAGAAAGCAGATCAGTAAGCAGTTTAATTGATAGCCTGTGCATACAAATGAGTGAGATCAGCGGCGTAGCCAGAGATTTTTCAGTGGGTGGCCAGTGTGACAAACATTAGGGTTGGGCTTTTATAATCGGGAATCAAGTGGAACCGGGATGATCATTCATTTCTCTGATATCGTTCAGACTTTAAAATGTCGGTGCTAAATTTCAATCCTTAATTTCAAACAAAAACGAACGAACAAGGACCTATAGATCAATTGTACGTACGGAGCGCATCGCCTCCCATTGCCGAAACTGGGACAACTCCCCACTAGTCACTACTCTTGGTCAGCCTCGCTACGCGCTTCCAGCCGGCCACCCACGCCAGGCATGCGCGGTTCCCGGCGATGACCTTGGATGTGTGCCGGGTGACTCCAGCTGCAGCGGAGGTCGCCATTCATGCGGTCCGAGATTCCTAGCCTAGCCATAGAATTGTTATGGATCCAAAGTCAGAATTGGCTAATTACCTCTAATGCCAGCTTTGAGCCAGCAGGTTAAATTGGTAGCAAAACACTGAGTCAACACACAAATGCATATACCCAGCTCATATTTAGCATATAGCACAGGTGTCAAAGTCACGGCCCGGGGGCCAGATCTGGCCCGCCACATCATTTTATGTGGCCCGCGAAAGCAAATCTGTGTATGTAATATGTGGGGGGGAATTAAACATTTATATGGTTTCCCATCATTCATAATGGCCCTCCAAGGCAAACCGTATCTACAATGTGGCCCACGACAAAAATGAGTTTGACACCCCGGGCATATAGCATACACAGCTGCAGCATATACATACATACATATAACGTATTTTCACAACCATAAGGTCCACTTAAAAGTTTTTTCTCCAAAATGGACGGGGTGCCTAACAATGCAGGGCACCTGATCTACCTACCAACTTATCTGCGTACCGAGTTCCTCAATCTGTGAATGTTGCTGTATGACTTTGATGAGTGCTCTGCTTGACTGAGTGATGTGCCGACACGCTGGTTATATTGAGGAAAGGCGGACGTGACTAAGGACCGCATGCATACATTGAAGTGGGAAGGATGCGCGTGAAAGAGGACGCTAAAGGCACGCAGGTTGGTTTAAAGTGCCAGTATGTGCATTGTGTAAAACATGAGTTTGAAGGAACCCTGAAAACGTTACCCATGAAGAGACATGCTTTCAAAGCACAGTTTAAACCGCAAGCTATCCATTACGTGGAGGACCATGGGAATTGAGCAGCCCCAAGAGTATTCAAGATCAACGAATCAATGGTTCTTGATGCTTTCGTTTTATGAAACGGTGCAATCTATTCATCTGGGCAAAGACTACTGTGTCATAGCAACATCCGGCGGATTACAAGGAAAAGGTGGCCATCTTCCGCTCCTACTGCAGTAAAAAGATTGCCGACAAACACATCATGCCCAACCTCATCACCAACATGGACGAGGTACACAAACAGCATTAGGTTACAGAGACTGCTTTACTTAGTTTCCTTGCTTGCCCTTCCAATGCACTGTTAGCTCTTCAATCGGTGTTCAGTAGCATTCTTTAAGTAACTGCTGCAGTATTGTATTTTCTTGAGGTTCTCAAAATAAAACTTTAAAAATAGCCTTTGGAGGAACTCATACAGAAGTTCACAAACAGTTAAAAGTTCATGAAATTGAAGAATAGAGAAGTCCAGACAATCTTTGCTTCCTTGGCCATCACTGGGATCATACAAAAAAAAACAATTGTGATTTTTGTCCTTCACATCCTCACTGTGATTAGATTACATCTTCTAAGATTTGCGGATGTTGTAAGACTTTGAAGGCATATAACCGTTTTAGTCTCTTCCACAGGAATGCAGGTGTTATTATGACAGTCCACAGATAGCAAGGCAAGTTGATTGATATCATCTATTTCATACAGTCATTCATTCAAGAAGCAACAAATGGATTCCTAAGTCAGGATGAGAGCAAAGCAGGGATTTGGCTGTCACGTTTACGCCGACATCATTTTTACACTACAGGAGGATTGCTTCAGACCGGTCAGTGCATGATGGGATAGGGTTTGCAGTTTGTCTCATCAGAGTGCAAATAAGTTCTCATCAGTGTCCACTGTAATCTGGTGTGTGGGCTGCATGCGCTGCATTAAATCTAAGTGTCAGGGAAGCTGCAGGTGCTACCTCACAGACAGGCAACCCCCTGGGGGGCCGTGAGCGCAAGGATAAATGGCGAATAAACGGCAGTGCTGGCAGAGCAATGAGCTGATTAACTCACTGCGGGGGCAGTTTCTCATCACCAACCCCCCCACCTGTGTGATAGCCGGGCGTGGTGTCACTTTCACTAGTGTGTACGCGTATATGCAGGCCGAGCCCACGTCGTCTGGGTTACACTTGTAGCTAGATAGAGTTGGTATGTTTAAAGAGTGAGAATGTGTGTGTGTGTGTGTGTGTGTGTGTGTGTGTGTGTGTGTGTGTGTGTGTGTGTGTGTGCGTGCGTGCGTGCGTGCGTGCGTGTGCGTGCGTGCGTGCGTGCGTGCGTGCGTGTGGGGAGTTTCATCTCTTGGGACCATGCTAATGTGTCAGCTCCATGGCTCATTTCTTTCAATTACAGCAGCTGGACCAGGCAAGAGCGCGAAAGAGCCCACCAGCAGTCTGCTGACAGCCCCATATGGGTACCATCGCTGCTTATCAGCCACCCACTCGCGAGTAAAGAAAAAAAAAAAAAACTGAATGTGACACGTTGCCATCAACAAAAGCGGTTACACAGAGCGCAATTTGTTTTGTCGTTTAATGAGCAGGTGACTGTGACAGTCTTTAGATGTTAAATTAATTTTTATTCATTTTTTTGTCCCCCCTCGTTTTCGAAGTCACCCTCAAGTCATTTTAGAAACGACCAAAAAATAGTCTAAATGAAATCCAACTGCGAAGCTAACTGCCTAAATATTTAAATAATAAATGAGAGTCACCCTTAATCATCTGCGACTCTCCAGTGGAATTGTTCAATTGTAAAATGTTGATTTAGCACGCCACATGAATACAGAGCGTCATTTTCAAACGAGCTGCGCTGTTTTCTATTGTGCTCACTCCCCCCACTCACTCACTCCTCTTGTGGTTCCAACCCCAAATTAATTAACATGATACAGAAATAGGTAGAATGCAAATGTTGGAGCCCTCACTTTGTGCCTGCGTACTCCTTTGTTCGCCTTTATTGTACCAAATTATTTAATTGGGTCTCTCCGATTGTGCGCAGACACAGGAAGGAACACGGGCCATTGTGGGCCTCCATACAAGTCACAATACGCTATCAAATTCAATTCCCATCAAAACGTCAGGCTGCCGTAGAGCCTGCAGCGGCCCCCGAGATTAATGAAGATCTGCATCAAGGCAAAGCGTGAGTCTGAGATTGGAGATTTTTTTTCTCCCCCCCCCCAAATAAAAGACCCCTTCACCAAGAACAAAGGAGGCCCTGAAAAACGCTGGTATGTTCTGAGAGGGTGAAATAGAACAAAACAGAGTTTGGCGTGGGGATGGAGGGGGGTGGCGAGCTATACACTAGAAACACCTTTTTTTCCCCCTTCTTTCCATTCACTTGATTTGCCGAATTCAGTCAACAATTTCAGAATGGCAATACAATGCATCAATGGAAAAAAAATATTGAAACATTTTAATAAAAATCCATCGATAAAACTTGTCATATTGAGCTCAATATTAAAAAAAAAAAAGATGACATCTGAATCCTGCAATAAAATGTAAAGTCCGTTCACATAGTGCCGAAGTCCTCAATAGGTGCACTTGCTCAGCATCTTTCTAAATGAAAGTAGCAGAGCTACTGTTGTCTTTAATTAATATTTAGTTTTGTGGTTTATATTTTTTAAATAATAATTCCAAATGTGTTTCACTAAGAAAGAGTTAAGCTACATCGAGTATCATGGATATTTGATAGTATTTAATTTTGTAGACAATGAATGAAAAGCATTTGATGGGAAAATGCAATCGAACCTGTGTTGCGTCCTGCATTCACTCATCAAATAGCAGCAATGAATACATGTGGTCTGCATTTTAATGGGGGGGGGGGGGTAAAACGACAGAACGTCAGGGTTTACCTTGATTGCAGAATCTGATGAGTGAAAAGCGTCACATTGAAACACTTGTCGTGTTCTTTCAAGTCTTCTGTCATACAGAAAGAGAAAATGTGAGATGCACCTTGGGTGTATTCAGCGTTTGTGAATGGATTTTTCTCTTCAGTCTCTTTGTCTGACTGCAACAACTGCGTGACTTTGTTCCGTGAAGGCGGCATGTCGACAGGTGGCCTCTTTCAACTCAATTTAGCGCAGCAGTCCTTATTTTTGCTTTTGGTTTTTTTTTTGTTTTGTTTTTTTGTTTGTGCCGGAGAGATTAAAAGATGTATGAGGTGTTTGTGAGCACGACAGGTGGCCTCTTTCAACTCAATTTAGCGCAGCGGTCCTTATTTTTGCTTTTGTTTTTTTGGGGTTTTTTTTGTGCTGGAGAGATTAAAAGATGTATGAGATGTTTGTGAGCTACAGCAACTGTTCGCACCATAGTGAGGAAAACACATTGAAAAGTCACATTGTTCCCATACACTCACAAGACACAATATTGGGTAACTGTGTAAATTCTCAGCTGTTCGCACCATAGTGAGGAAAACACATTGAAAAGTCACATTGTTCACGTACACTCACAAGACACAATATTGGGTAACCGTGTAAATTCTCAAGTTTGATTGATGCTATCATGAGTCTACTGTAATTTAACAGTTTATTTAATTGTCTGTCATGTAAAGGTGACAGGACCACAATAATAAACGTACTGTATTATTAAATGAATGCCTCAGTGAAAAGGCAGAATAATAACGTTCGTAAATGGAGATATATAGTTTTTTTGATTGTTACAAAGCAGTGTTTGCCAAACTTTTTGGTTCCTCCCTTGCACCAATATGTACTGAAACATCCTCAATGCATAACATTATTTAAAAAAAAAAAAAACCAAAAACAAAATAGACAAATGTTCATCGACAAAGCCTTTTGGCAATTCAGTGTGTGCCGCCTTAATGATCAATTAAATACTTCCAGCGTTTTACGCTACCAATTGACCAGCCAATATGAATAACAAACAGCAAAATTGCATATAGCCTCCATTCTGTTACCGGGAAGCTATTTGAAATATAATGAGGGAAAAATATCTCCCACTTTGGGGAAAAAAAAAAAGGAAACCCAAATTACCTACTTATCCACAAGCACTCGAACGCAGCAGCACTTGCTTGTGTATTGATTTGAATTGTTTGTGAGCAGATTCCTGCATTTTCAGTCAGAATGAAAATTACAAATGATGAATAGATTGTTTGGCTTTTGAGAGAATGCAACACATAGACATCAGTTTTCATGCAAACACCCCCCCGAAAAAAAAATCTATTTTTTCAGCAGTTTGGTAATGATTTCTCCCCTTATGGATGTGTACCCTTGTTGAAAAATACCGTCGATCCATTTCCTTCCAACAAACGTGTAGTATTTCAGCATTTTAATGTCATGCATTAAAGCATTTTTGATTTGAGATGCGATGCCGCCATCCGCACAACAAAAGGAGACCCATGAAAAAGAAATGATTCCGTCCAGTGCCACCAAAGCATTCGGCTCGTTCACATTCTGCCCGTGTTGTGTCCCAGCCCGCCATATTTACTTCATTTCTCGCCATTCATAGATGCTGCTCGTCGGACCGGAACATTCCAGCTGCCACCTCAACATCTCATTATTTTGGGGAAATATCAAGCTTGTATCGTCTTGCTAAATAATTCGCGCGAGTATAATGTATCAGACTAAAACATATTTTCAGGAGGGCGGTAGGGTTAAAGTGCCAATCTCACCTCTTTTTATTTATTTAATTTTGTTTTATTTCGCCCCGAAGACAGAGATTTCCATATATAGAGTGACCACGGCTCGTGTTGAGACGCGAGCAATCGGGATGGGAGCGTGCGTCCTCCCATATTGCTGTCACAGATTGGAAATGAGGCCTGCTAACCTGTAGGCAGCCTCCCCAATCAGCTTTACGCATTGCCAATGCATTTGTGGCTGCCGCTGCCTCTGAGGGGAGAAGAAGGAAAAAAAAAAAAAGTATTGTGAAGTTTTTATCTGAGCCGCTGACAAACATTACTCTTTAATGCAGTTTTGTCGAAATGCTTTCTTATCCCTCTTGGAAGGAATTTATCTACTTGAAAGCGGCAAAACGGTTGCCACAGGCAAGGATTTCTTTTAATGGACTACAATAGGCTCAGTATGGGACGCGTCCCGATTTTAGTGATGGCTCGATAGAGGAGGCCATCCATATATTCATGGGAAATTGTTTATCTTCAAGCGAGCTGAAGCCAAAGGCCGTGTGACAATACATTTCAACTTTCATCCGAAATGATTCTTTTTCACTCGTTGAGATTGTTCTGTGCAGTTTCAGACAGATGCTTCTGGAATATCAATCTGCAAAAGGAGCTGTCACAAAATATGAATACAAACTACGTGTGTGTGTGTGTATGTGTTTGTGTGTGTGTGTGTGTGTGTGTGTGTGTTGAAAACACACCTCCTCGCAGGAGGTAAACGTCCCACGGAATTTACTCTTCACACTCGGCTCCATTGTCGCTGTCTCTCAGGCCTCCGCGTAGCTTGACGTGTTTGCCTTGTGAGGTCCTTGCGACGCTTCAGCCCTCCCTCACTTCTCCCCATCTTGTAGCAGGGGCCGGCATCTAGGGACACATTGTCGGAGCCCGAAGATGGGGTCGGGGGTCTGTGCGCTCTTAACGCCACTCTCAGGAAGCGGGGACAATAAATCAATAGACTGTGCTCTCTGGTCGGGGCCAAATGTAAACAAATTGAAAAGGCCTGAGAACAAAACAGATTGGCCACAGAAACAGACAAACTCAATGGGGGACTGCAGCAAGAAGAACCCCACACCGCCCCCCCGCCACTCTCACTGCCCTCTTTTGGGTTACTTCCCTCGCAGACGTGCCCATGATGCTTGTCATTCGCACCATCCATTCTTAGCTTTTTTATTTGATACAGAGCTTTGTATAGTATCTGACATTTCATGCAGAGCAGTGATTATACTTGATACTACGTCTTCCTATTTTTACTTCCTATTATCACTAAAACAGGGCTCTTCATGTGCTTTATAGTTAATACAGAGCCGTGATCCTACTCTGTACCTCTCTTTCTTTGGAGTTCTACTTCCTGGGTGTGTAGGTCATTCTGCTTTCTACCTTCTGTTCCTGTTGCTACACACTGCCCAGGGGTCGATTGCCAAGAAGCTTATATTTCATACAGAGCAGGGATTCCGTTCCTGTCTGCTCTCTGTTCTAACTCTCGTGCCAAAGCACGTTTACCATTCAATTCGTACTTTCTACTCGATATCAAGGAGTGGTATACATTTTTTTTTCTTTTATTTCAGAGCAGTTAGTTATCTACCTCTTGCTCCTACTCTTATTTTTTTTTTTTATGATGGTCCACTATGAATCTTATGTTTAATACGGAATAGTGGTACGCTGTCCTCTTTCCAATGTCTGTCAAAGCTTCCTGTAACTTCTGTAATTTCACAGCCATAAGATGTTGCTTTTTTTCCCCATTCCAATGTAATTTTTTGTATAGAAGACAGAAAGCAGTCATTCTACTTCTGACTTTGACTTTTCTAATCCTACCCCCTTTTCCTTTTTCTTCGGTCTACCATCAGCCCTAATTTTGTCACTTAAGCAGACTAGTGGGCGTGGCTGGCAGCTGCATGTTCTCTTTTTGAATTGGCCTACGGGGGCACAAATGATTGAGCCCTACGTGCCCACACAAACGTGTGACGTGAGCAGGAAAAAAAGAATTGAGAAATTGGAATGAAGATATCAGACCGTACTGTAATTTTCCTGATATGCAGCATGTGTACATGGGTAAAAACACACTCCTGCACTTGTAAGCGTACTGTTGAAGGTTTTGACAAGCTTTTTTTTTGACCTCCATAAACACCTTTAAAAGTGAACGTCTGCAGGTGTCGTCTAATTCACCGGCACACTTGTTCTCTCCGCATCCTACAGTGTGCCGATCAGCCGTCTCGCAGCGTGCAGCATCGGGCGCTGGAGGCCACAGAACTTGCCGCATGCCACAAGTTGAATTAATGAACCTCTTAAAAGGTTTTGCATTTTTTTGCCTCTCAAATGAGGAAATCTGTTGTCGCCTTTTTATCAAACCTCTTCATATTTTACTGAGGTGAAATGGCGCGCGGCACATTTGCGAGGCAGAACTAATGCTATATAAATCTCAAGTAATGAGCGGGCCCCGGGGACGTCATCTAAATGAAGATTTTACACCAATTTCAACATGGCTGCGATTTGACTCCTGCCTTAAGTGCATTTGTTTAACAGGTGCTTGGAGACGCCAGGCTGCAAAGTGTCGCTATGTCTGCTTTATTAATTTCTGGCGCGCAAGTGGGTGGGGGCGTGCGACGGGAGAAAAGGGGGAGTTGACAAACACTAATCAAAAGGTTGAGAGTGGGATGATTCCGCCATTGAACCAATGTACTCGCGCTTCATTTGCAAACTAATGATTGTGAACCCCCGCAATCTGTTTGAGGTCAGCTCCTGTGTATTTTGGATACGCTTTGCTATTAGCATCAGTGAAAGCCTCAGATGTGTCAAACCTGCCCCCCCTCCAGTGATAGTCACCTACTTTAATTTCCCTGCAGGCCTCCGAGGGGGACGAATTCAACTAAAAATCACAAGCTGTTTTGTTGGCAATCCTTTGTGGCCAATAATGAATCTAATGAATATAAAGAGGAGGCGAGTGGAGGGGGAGATTAGGTGGGATGCTGGGGGTCAACGGGATAGAGGCGAATACATTTCAACCACCGCTGTGTTGCTTTTACTTGATGATTTGTGACCCTCAACAATGGGACAATGGCGAGTGTTTTTGTACCCTTAATTTGCCTTTGTGTTTCGGCCTCATCTCTTTCACCGCTGGCCACTGAAAGTCATCAGTCCGGAGAGGGGCAAAAAAAAAAAAAACTGCTGACCGCACGGTCGGCCGGACAAAGGGGAGGTTTTAAGATGAATCCAATCAGGCGGCCGGCCGGAGGAGCAAAAAGGGAAAGGGACTCAAAGACAACAAGTAAAGGGTTCGAATTAGCCCCCGAAGCGCTTCCTCTCTGGTCTATCGCACCGCAAACAGCACTTCCACCTCTTTAAAAAAGTGAGTGAGCATGTGCACTGGCACCCGCGAGAGGTGTCGGGCACACAAATTAAAGCGGTTCATCAGATAAGAGCGTAAAGGTCGAGGAAGGTGGCGGACGCGGTGGGGGAGCCGTGTCAAAGCCTATGTCCTCCTTTGGGCCCCTCAGGTGGCAGGATGGAATTAACGAGACCTATTGTTCTCAAATATGACCCGCATTCATCTTCGTGAAAGGCCGCGCCCTGCACTTCAAACTTTTAAGAGCTCTTGGATGGAAAAGTTCTGTATCACTGGTCCGTGCTGGTATGCTCCCCAGTCCCGGTAATGATTTCCATTCATAAACATGCACTGTGCTACCCTCCACCTGGCAGCTGCCTCTGTGCGCAGGAGATTACTATTATGAACCCTCCAATCCCGAGGATAAACATCTCTCCACTTTTGAAGTTTGCCAGCATGAGGCATATTTTAGTGCCGTGCGACTTAAGCATCCCTCGAAGGTATCACTTGCCACATCTCCTCTCATTTTACATACATTGTTCAACTTTAATGGGGATCTAATGTGTGTTATCAAGCTTACGGGGCAGTAAGTAATAATTTGCATGGCTGCCCTAAGCAAATATGCCTCCATAAGCATGCCGTCGTATAGACACAAGAATGGATTAGCCTCCATATTGGCTATGCCCCGACGGTCAGTGGTTTAAAGAAGCAGAACAGATAGTTTACTTTGGTGACAATCGCTCTACCTCGAGATGCCGCCTTGGATAAAATGAAAATAACGGCAACAGCCAGATGACATCTCCGGTTTTTCTTTGCGGTAATGCATTAGGCCGTCTAATAATAGCAAATACAAGCGTCTTTACAGTGATATTGATGAGCAGTTTTGATTGATGGGATCAGAGAGGTTCTCATGTAGAAAATGATTAGGATTGTAGTTTGAAATGGCGATTTATTTATTTATTTATTTTTAGGTATTAAAATATTCACTGATTTTAACATGTGTTTCCGTAATCATTTAATGTCAGATTTGACCAAATCCAACTCATGGGTCGATCTCCGGGATGTGATTCTGTGACACTCCAAAATGCTGATCTGAAAATGTTATATTGTAACCCCAGAAGACAAAGAACATGTTTTTTTTTAATTACCTCCAAAATTGTCAGCTATCTACATATTTCATTAGTTCTACTATAATGTTCTATTTTAATTAAAATAGAAGAGCCTCAAATGATAGCGACCCAAAAATTGCAGGGGTTTGTTTCCCCTTTCACGCTGTGACAATGCTGAGAGCCTGCAATTGAGATCTTTATAGAGAAGCTTGGGAAATCCAATTCACCGAAGTGAGGATGTCCTCAAAATTCTGAGTCCCCCCCCAAAAAAAAGTTGACATTTTAAAGCTTATAATGTTACCCTGAAAATACAGTGAGGGGTTAAAAAAAATAAATAAATAATAAAACCTCACCCCCCAAAAAGCGACACTTCTGAACTGAAATTTCTATTCAATTTCAAAATGTATAAAATGTAGAGATTTATAAAAAAAAAAAATATGCTTTTGCCTTCACAAAAACAAAACAACACATTTAAAAATGTCTCAATTAAAATGCACAAAATACTAAAAGTAAACTAAAATACATCCCCCAATTTTTTTTTTAATTGCATGACTTGGTATCCTACTAGATTCTCGCAACAAGTTTCATGTTCAATTGGTTCTTAGTTTTGTTTGATGTCACAGAATCATGTTTTGGGGGATTTTTTTTTCCCCCTCGCATGTGAAATGCAGGAGTCCAGTCACGGCCACCCATAATTTCAAAGTGGTTCGAGTTTTGCATACAAAAGCTAATCTGAAGTAACCCCCCAATATTTGAGGTTAAATATTTCAACCTTACTGCCATCTTTGTTTTGTGCCGTTTTCTTTCCGTCATAGGGAGCGATAGCAAGCTGCCACTGATTCCTTAAAAGCCCCAAAGACTAGCTTGAAAAAGCCAATTCAATTTGTCCAAGAGTAGTTCTCACCCGAACTAACATTACACTTGGCCTTCATAATTATATCTTTTAAAATCATAACTGTTCAGTCTGGATAGTTTCTGTGAATTTGTATTCACTGCGACACGACATCTCCAGAGGAGAGGAGCTTGATATGCGACTGGCTTGCGTCAGGCATGTGTGTTCCGCCTGTTAGCTTAGTAGACAGTTAATTGCCATGGTGGGTGGTTGGAGCGCTAGGAGCCTGATCTTAGGAATATGTCATATTTGTTAATCGGACATGCAGATGCAAATAAAGTGTGACAGACTGTGACCAACACCGCGGGAGCATAAATACCGTTAACTTCAGAAATGTTCTTGGCGCGGGAATAACACAGCATAAAGGCTGCAGCGACAGCCCATCTGTGTATTTATTTTGTTGAGCTATTTCCGTTCATATTCCGATGTGACAAAAGAGCTGTGATAAAAATTTTAAAAAATAAAAAATGGAATACTAGGGTGCCAGACTGCGTCTTTTTCTGTGCATCACAGCCCCATGCTAGGTTGAGAATTGTCGGGCAGATTGCATTTGCCGCAAAGAATTCCTCTTAATGTTCGCCGCCAATGAATGGGAGCGACGTTCGGGCCTGCGCGACTTAATTCATATTCCTGGAAGGCTTTTTAATTTGCAAAACACGCCAGCTATCTGACAGGAGGGCGCAGCCTGTTCAAAGAAAAAAAAAAGAGAACAGCGGCATTCAAAAGTTTGTAAAGCTCGGCCGCAGAGATTGATTAGAGTTGTAAAGATTTTGTCTCCAAAGCGGCGCTGATTAGAGCTTGCTGCTCATTTGCATCTCGCGTGCAATCTCTCGCCCTCGTGCTCGTAGCGTTGTTAATGCAGAAATAATATCAATGCAAACTATATTAATAACCGCGCGGCGAGGTGTCACTTAATCAATGAAAACAAATCATACACCTTGCCGTGATTATCTGCAGCGGGGCGAATATTAATGTGTGAGTCTGAATCAATGTGGGGGGGGGGGGGTTGAATATGTTGCCTCCTGTTTACTCGAGCTAAGACGATTCTTTCTTTTATACTTCCTCACCATCCCAGAGATCGATGAGAATGTGACAAACAAGAATAAGCAACGAGAGCCATTCGACAACAAAAACACGGCCGATTGTATTTTTCTAAAGTCAAACGAGGGGATGCTCATATTTCAATTAACTTTAGTTTGCCTGTGTCATTAATTAGGGGGGACACAGAAGGCTTATCGTGTGTTGTTATTTTCTTGCAAGTGGCATTAGTATGTCGCACGAGGTGAGCAAATTAAAAGGCACGAGAGGCAAGACACAAGGCAGGAAGCCCTTTTTTGATTCGCCGGGTAATAGCGGCGGGCCCCGAACACAGATTCTTTATTTCATTATTTGATAAAGGAGTCTCTCATGAAAATATCAGCTAGCAGCAACACAAGTCAGCGGTGGGCGTGAAAAGAAAAGTGGCTCGGAGGAGGATGGTGGCGGACCGCCAATTACCTCACGACTGCGCTCTACTAAATCAAATATGAAACACACCTGGTGGGCTAATGGAGGTCAAATGGAGAAGCAAGCCCATATGAGCAACGAAAGACAACCAAAGGGTCACCACTTTTAACTCAAAAAACAACACTGTAATTTATTTGATTTATTTTAGTTGTTCTTGAGCCTGAAAATCAAAAAGACCTTACAACATAGTTTTTCCCAAACTACAGGAATTAAAATTGCCTATTTGAGAGTCGTATTTTTTTCACCGTTCTTCCATGTTGCGGTTCTATAAACCAACAATGCCGATGCGGAATGGGAGGTACAAAGTTGTCGCACAAATTTGCTGCCTTGGGATGTAGTGTAAGAGCCGTAACCCCCCCAAGGCGGGACGACCTGGGTTATGGAATTCCACAGTGACACTCATGTCTCTCACTTTGTTATGTGTTGAAATTCGTCACAGCAGACAATGGCACTGTTGTCATCACACATCTAATTACACGGAGTGGTGTGGTGATGTTCATGACTGGTGAGGCACGATTGCTCTAGAGTCAGATAAAAAAGTAACTTCACTGAAATATATTTTTCAATATTTGTTTTCAAAGCTTTTTATTATGTTTCAATTAATTCCCTACCGTTCAACAATATGACCGCAAGAAAATCAAAAGATTCTTTTTATTATTATTATTTTAAATCATTGTCATTGTTTGTTGTTTGCAGATCTCTCTTTTTGAATATTTAGAAAGCATTTGGCGTTGTCATAAAACCTCGGTGTCTAGTATCATAACTGCATGTCTGACATTTCTAACAAACCAGTCCATGTCAAAATGAATGAATTTGACGAGCCACGATGAATTCATTGGCACGAAATACCGTAACCTCAATACAAGTGAATGGAAGAGCTTGCTGGTTCGCTACGTCTGCACCACGGACTTAGATATGAATAGAAGCCTCGACTGTTTGTGGACGTGCAGATCACAGATTCATATCAGAATATAAGTCAGTCATCTGCATGTCCACAACCAGCCGAGCCTTCATCCAGCAGATTAAATATCACATCAACTATATTAGATAGACTTTTGAATGTCAGCATATGCATCCAATCTTTATTGACGATTAAATGAGGAAACACCAAAACCCGCGAAATCACTCGTATCCGCTTTTATTCTTGGGGGGTTTTAACCTAGCGCGAATGGTGCTTCGGTCTATGCGTGCCCTGCGATTGGGTGGCAAACAGTTCAGGGTATCCCCCGCCTACTGCCCGAAGACAACTGGGATATGCTCCAGCACGCCCGCGACCCTCGTAAGGCTAAGCGGATTATAAAATGGATGGAAGGATCGCAACCCGATCAGGTCATAGACATTTTATGAAGACACATTTTCAATATGTACAAAAAAAAATGACGTACGGCTGTGTGAAGATCTGGAACTATAAACAATTGTTCCATCTGATCCAGGAGCATTTTTGATGACATGAAACTTCAAAAAACCCAATTCTGTCTTTCCTAAATCGTTGTATAAATGCACCCTGAGGCTCCACAAGCTTCATGGATCACTATGTCCCGACATTCTCTCTTCTTGGCCCGCCACTCATCTTGTCTTCTTTCAGCAGCAGGATGCTGGAGGCCATCATGCACGCCAAATCTCAGAACAATAACAAGCCAACTATCGGTTACCTCTCACCTGTAATCATCCGCCATGCATTAAGAGCATCATTTTCCCCCTTCCCACCTCCTTGTGCATTCTTGACTGCTTTTTGACACAAGCGTCATGTCATGTGTGCCGCCTTTAGCTTCTACTTTGTGTGCATCCATCCCAGTAGTGAATGGTGTGACCTATCAGTTTCTCTCTGGAGGTGATATTTTGTATGGTGTCTAGAACAATGCTGCAAAGCCATGACGGCTATAACATGTTACCCTTATGTTTTTGTGTATTACCTCATTCAATTTAGCTATACCTGTAGGTGTACCATGATAGATATTGTAGGTGTAGCAAATATGGCAATATATTCTTCAAAACTTGCCAAACAATGACAACAATTAAACAAAAAAAAAACAAAACTAATATGCATGCCGGGCCAGTAGTTGGCGATGTTGTTTGGTAAAGCATCTGGTACGCAAAAGTAAAGCAAGAATATCTGAGAATTGAACCTTAAACCATCATCTTTAAAATTAGGTTTATTTTACACTGTCTTGTAAAACAAAATCACCGCTTTACTTTAATGGCCAGGAAACCTCCTGTGAATCTAGCATTAGTTTAACTTAAATGCGCACTGCGTATTTAAAATGACAGAGACAAAAGTAGATGCTGTGTAGACTGTAGGAGCCTCGCTGAGCCACATCCAATATGGTCGCAATCACAATGTGCCACCTGTCAAGTAGACATGGCCGCCATATTGGATGGGGCAAGTTCCTATCGAACGCAAGAGCCACTCGAGGGTTGGGCAGGAAATGGAATTGGATTTAACGGTAACTGTTTAAACGTTATCGATTGTGGCCGATGGATTTCAGCACCCTACAGTGCACAACATGTAGGCATAGTGGGCATCTCACATTTTAAACGAGAGTCTATCAGAAATGTTGTGTGCGCCCAAACCGGAAGTACATCATCATTTGTGACTCCACAGAATTTACTTATAAGTAACTGTATAGTATTCATCCTGCTTATCGAAAAACAGACGTACATATATTCTGATTTATTTTGATTGTAATGTTTCAAGTTTGTCCCTCTCAATCTGACCCAATTGAGTGGCTTCTATTGATTGAGAAGCCACCTCGGCTTGCAACAGCAATATGAGTCCGTACAAGTAACGTTCTGATCTCCCTGACTCTTACTTCGGCATGCGCCAACCAAAAGGAAAATAAAATTAACTGAATACCTGGTAATTAAAATCTGCCTTACAAATCCACAAAACAGAAAAGTAACTGATGGGACTCCTGAGACGTAAACTTTCCATCGGATCTTATTTGACATTATCGTCCAGATTTACACGTTTTTATTCTTTGATGGTGATGTGTGTCAGATTAGCGAAGCCAGCTGCTGAGCCGCGTTTCCATTTTCACACCGATGGTTTAGAGAATAAAGACACAGCGTATAAATAAATCGGCCCACAGAGGAGACATTCCGCATCAGATGTGAGGCCGATAGCGCCAGGCTAATCCTGCAGCAGCCGCATCAACTTAACTGTGGAGCTACTGTAAGGCACGTGACGGCAGCTATGGATTTAATTGGAATTTCCATGATCATCATGTCTGACAATTACAATTTCCATTTTAAGAGATTCTTCATGGTCTCTTACATGTTCCTCTGGAAGGGTGTAGCTAAACAACCATCGGCCACTCAGAACTGTCCTCATTTTTCCCGCTGGCCACATCGTAGTTACGCTTTCCTTTGGAGGGCCGTTATGACTGTGAATTGCAGATGAAACAAACTTTGAATGAAAATAATCACAACATTTCAAAAAAAAGATATATCGCAACAGTTCTGATCTCAAGCTGCAATTGCAGACCACTAGCAGCTTCCAGTGATGCAGGTCACACGTCACTGTACATCGTAGTTACGCTTTCCTTTGGAGGGCCGTTATGACTGTGAATTGCAGATGAAACAAACTTTGAATGAAAATAATCATAACATTTCAAAAAAAGATATATCGCAACAGCTCTGATCTCAAGCTGCAATTGCAGACAACTAGCAACTTCCAGTGGTGCAGGTCACGCGTCACTGTGGGTTAAAGGCGACCTGCCTTTTTATTTTCTTTTATTTTTTAAATACTTTTTTGTGAAAATGAAATTGATAGGATGCTTAGGGTGCAGTGTACACTAACACAAAATACATGATATTACCAACACTACACAGACACACAAATCGTTTTTTTTATTTTGTTTGGGCTTTTATTTTTTAAATACTTTTTTGTGAAAGTGAAATTGATAAAATGCTTAGGGTGCAGTGTACACTAACACAAAAATACATGATATTAACAACACTACACAGACACACAAATCGTTTTTTATTTTGTTTGTTTGGGTTTTTTTTTTCCATTTCCCGTATCGCCCCAATAGCGATCCACTGGTTGGTGTAGATTTTCAGAAAAACATGTCAAGTCACCCACAACAACACTTGTTCATAATATCACACAGTGCCAACATGCTGTAAATGCCAACTGCAGATTAAAACCGACCAAGTAATACATGGACGTCAATGTATATAGCCGTGGTAGACTTTTATTTTGAAGTTGGCCTGTGCAGCTTGTGGCGGCTGGCGTGACTTGTCTTTGCGACTTTTCGACTCGCCTTGCCCATTTTTTTTTTAAACTCCAATCCCATATTTTTGCCACCAAGATCAACACAATGATGCACAAATGTAATAAAATTCAAAGGCCAAGAAGCGACTTTTTAAATTCCTCTCCACCCGAGTCCGAGTTGTCCAATTTGTAAAGGAACGCGAAAGCTGATTGTTGTTCTTGCGTGTCCCACTTTATCTGGCGTACAGCAGCATTGTCCGATGGGAGTTAACTTTTAGTCTGTTTACTAGCATGCATCTGAAGCCACATGGGCTAGATCATGTCTCCGGGGGCCACAAAAGCAGGCAAATCACTGTGCATTAAGACCAGACACACAATGGACAACAATGGCTTGCATAAACACTATTTAGAACTATTCACATGGCATTGAAGAGATGGGCGTCGACTGGCCATTGCCGCAAAGCCGGCGCATTGTGGCGAGGTGAAAAGAAGTCTAATGAACAGGAAGCCTTATTTGAGAGGGCTGACAGTAACCGTACAACAGGCGCATTGTGCGCTTGCCACCAAGCCTGTGGCTCTCTACATTAGGAGAAATGATGAGAACGTAACCTGAAAAGACACACTGGCCCCTTGGACCTGCGTAAATGCGAGTGCACAAGAATGGAGGCTATGGATGGAGGGACACACACACACACACACACACACACACATACACACACACACACACACACACACACACACACACGTGCGCGCACACAGAAACACATACAGAAACACACACACGCTGTCGCCACCTTTCCCCAAAGCTGCATGTTTGCATGCACACATCATCAGCCGCTCTCATGGTTCTTCTGGGTAAAAGCCCATCATATATAGACACACACACACACACACACACACACACACACACACACACACACACACACACACACACTGTTGCCACCGTAACCCAAAGTTAAAAGTTTACTTGCACACATCACCCGCTCACATGGCCACCCTCAGATAAAAACTCAGCACACACACACACACACACACACACAAACAACATGCACACACACACACATGCCACTCTTTTACCTTAAGCCAGACGTTTACCCACAACATCAACTGCACTTATGGCCTCCCTTGGTTAAAAGCCCATGGCGCGCGCACACACACACACACACACACACACACACACACACACACACACACACACATCAAACCCCCTCTGAGCCTGATGGAACTTTGAAGTGCATTCCGGTTAGGTTGCCACCAAGGAGTCTCAATTTAAAATGTCGCAGTTAAAATGTCATACATTTGAAATGATATCAAAGTCTGCAGGGGGAGTTAGCAACTTTGGACCTAATGCGCGCGCACACACACACACACACACACACACACACATGCATACATGGTGTTGCACCCCCCTCACCCCCATGCTTCATCAATCTTTAACAAAGGGATGACATCAGCAATAAGCACAGGGCCTTTAAGCAATAAGCCTTATTTACTGATGAGCTGAGGCCCCCTCGGGCCATTGTCTCCACACTTTCCCTCTCAGGCGGGAGAATCAAACGGCACTTTTGGAAGGTGGCGGAGCATAGCTTGGGATTTAAGGCTTCTATAAAAGTATGCAAAGAGGGTTTGTCTTTTTCTTTTGTGCCCATTTGGAGGGGTTGGGAAAGCTTTTGAAAAGGCGATACGTGAATTGTGCCGTTCAGTCTATGGACCACTCAACTTGGTTCTGGCAAAACTGAAAGTATTAGATGACATGATAAAATCCAAGAGTGATAATGTTCACAATAATAAGCATATGATGCATATTTTTTCTCAGCCCGTCTCACAAGACTTCAGATCAGTGAGTCTCAAGCGGTAGGTGGGCAAATTATATCCTGGGGCGGGCTGCATACTATATGACCGGCTCCGTTCTGCTCCGGCTCACCAAGCAATAACATTATCAAGAGTTTATTTGATTTTTTGATGGTGATAGTCAGTTCTATTTCCATTATTTCTTGTGGCAAAATCAGAAAAAAATTGAGGTTTCCCAGCATTCGGGTGAGCTTTTGTAATTATTTATAGGTGAACTGAGTTGATGTAGCCTACATTTGTCGTGGGAGTAGGTTTACTGCAGAGGCGATGTGATTCCTTGTGGCTGATGCATGCTGGGTAAAAACGTGGCTTTTATTGCAAATAGTGCATTTGTGATCAAGAAGTTGAAATTGACAAACTACCATCAACACCGACCTATTTTTAACCTCGACATTTTCTAGCATCATCACGTGGCGCTTCAGAAAGGTGCCATTTGTTGTTTGTTTGGCATTGCCACATTCACAAACACCCAGACACACACGCACGCACACAGAGTCACATCAGGCCTTGGGAACTTGTCACACATCCACTTTGTAGTCACTTTTGGAAAGACACAGCACGACAAAGTCTCTAGGGGGTGCGACGCTTCCCCGTCTAACAGCCCCTGTGTCACCAGCCAGGAACAAAGCCGCCATAGTCGATTATCCTAATTTCAGCGCAGCCTGTCCAAATCCAGCTCACTCACACTCCCTTCACTTGCACTCACTCGGCCCATTGCCGCCGACAGGGTCGGACGCTTCCTAAAACTTGCCGCCATTCAGACACTTGTGCAATTTGTTTCCATTTGTCAAACGGAAGCGTAAAAAAAAAAAAAAAAGATCGCAAAAGAAAATGCTGGTAAAGCGGAAAGTTAGCACTCGGGACAAAACCTTAAACAATCTGCGACCGTGTTTGTGTTATCACCCATTTATCGACTGTATATCAGTGAATAGAGTTTCCCTTTAAGTGACACTATTTGTCATTTTTATTCAGGCATTGTGCTGACTGTACCCATTAAAAGCACATGTATTTGCACACCTATTCAGCCTTTTAAATGTCACCATTATTCCGAGGTATCCTTCCGCCTCATAATACTTATTGTGCAAACTTGTTCGCGGCAGCTATCAGGCGGAGAGCAGGAGGAATAATATGCTGACTGTGATGTAGATAGTGCCATTAGACCCCCCCGCCCCCCTCGCCCCATTGTGGAGACCCCCACCCCCTTTGTCAATGCTGCGTCAGGTGCTCCAGCTGCCACGAGGTCCCCCTGGCCGCCATCCTGACACGGCAACACAAAGTAATCACCGATCACGCTGTTTAATCACTGAAACAAGCGCACCAGAGCACCCCCCCGCACCCCTCACCAGCCCCCTTCTGTCAATAACCCACTGTCTCATTATCTGTTTGGATTGCACATCCTCACTGTCAGATAAACAGAGTGGAAAATTAAGATTAAAAATATGGTAATTTCATTTGAGGCAGCAGGCAGCCCCTTCTCACTGGCCCATTATGCTATTGATTAACACCCTCCCCGAACCATCCACCCCAATTCCATTTCTCTTTTTCAATGTAAACTTTAATCTATTTGCAAGGCAACAATTCAACTCCCGGGAGGCTCTTTGAGAGTAAGTAACCATTTAATATGACACTGGCTCAACACTCACTGGCTTTAATGAATTGTCCAAATCTCCCTTCCTCTGCGTGTGCGTGTGCGTGTGTGTGCGTGTGCGTGCGTGTGTCTAGCGCTTCACGAGCCAAATGTGTGGCTTTTTCTAAGCGCGGCTCATCCGTTCTCAGCTCTTCCCGCCGTTCCACAGTTATGTGCACCTTGCTTACTAATTGCGCCGGTGCCGCTATTGACAAAATCACATTGTATTTCGACCGGTGTGATGATTGTACCACTGACATGTCAAATTAAGCAAAAATGCCACACAGTGCTCTCAAACACACCGTTGGAGTGACGCCAACAAATTTGAGACAGGAAAGACAAAAAGTCAAAGTCAAGGAAGGACATTTTTATTGCATGTTCATTATATTTCATCTAAAGACATGTCAAACAGTGCTAATAATCTTTCATAAATGAACAATACATAAAATATTTCATCTATCTATCTCTCTCTACACACACACACACACACACACACACACACACACACACACACACACACACACACACACAACAGGGTTGCAGCAGATTCGACACTTTGGTGTTACGGCTCAATTTCATTCTTTTTTTTAAAAATTAGAACATTCACACATTTTTATTTTTGTTCCTATATTCAGTCGATACTTCTATTTTCCCCACCATAAAAGATGATGGAGACATCAGGTTATCAGTCTAGAAAGAGTAACAACATCATTCCTTAAACTTTTTGGGACTCCAGAGAACTATGTTGAGACCCATCAACCGTAGAGAAAACATGGAACAGTTCTGAACAGCCGGCCTAGAAAAATAAGTTTAGGGGCCGGTCACGCTTCATCCGGGAGGTCACAAAGGAACCGAGGACAACATCTGAGGAACCGCAGGCCTCCCTCACCTCCATTAAGAAAAAAAAATTGTAATAATAACAAATAACACGCATGATTCCGAATACTTTTGGGAGAATACTGCCAAAATGAAAGTTAAAATGTTTATAATGTGCATGTTTCATTACAAGCTGGTGTAAATTTAATAGCATTTCAGAACATCATACCAAGTGCCAAACTTGGTGGTGGTTGTCTGATAATATGGGGCTGCTTTCTCAATCAAGACCTGGACGACTTGTTGTGATTGCTGGAACCTTGAATTCTCCTCTATAACAGAAAATCCCGAGGGAAAATGTTCAGCCATCAGTTTGTGACCTCAGCTTGAAGCGCACTTCTGCAGCATGATAATGATTCAAAACACGCCAGCAAGTCAACTTCTGAATGGCTGGAAAACAAAATGGAGGTTTTGGAGTGGCCTTAGTCAAAGGCCCGGCTTGAATCCAATTGAAATGCTGCGGCATGACCATTCATGCTCGAAAACCCTCCGGTGTTGCTTAATAAAAAGCAATTCCACAAGGATGGGTTGGGCCAATAGCTCCACAGAGTCGTGAAAGACTCATTGCCGTTTGTAGAAAATGCTTGATTTCAGTGGCTGCTGCTGAGGGTGGCCCAACGGATTATTAGACTCGGGGGGCAAGTACAGAATTTGAGAAGCGGGCAACACTGGATAGTCAAGTTGAAAAATCAAACATGGCTTTTAGGTACAGTGGTACCTCTACTTATGAACATCTCTTCATATGAAATGTTCAAGTTACAAAACACCTTAACAGGAAAATATTGCCTCTTGTTACGAAAGAAATTTCAAAATACGAAAGGTAAAAATACAGGATGGGCTGCTACTCGTAGCTCCGAGTTTCCTGAACGCAACAACCTTATAGCTGCTCTGCCATTGGCGATTACCGAGCATCTTCCTGGCATCCCATTGGCTCAGCGAGACCTTTACCGTATCTATGTGTGTAGATAGATAAATCGATAGATTTGTGTCAATGCAGCATCCTCGTCATTCATCCCTCGGGTCATGAGGCGTTCCGATAGTTTTACGTAAATATGAATCACCCAGAAAAAGTGTTCACCAGTCGGGCCATCGCTCACTATGCTGATGTATGCCTTGGACGTTTTCGAAGGATTGTTAAAAGCTGACAAAAGCAAACGTCCTTGGATCAGCTCTTTACAAAATGCCAGGCAAACACCTGTTCTGAGACAGAACATGAGCTACAGAGGACATTTACATGGAAAACGCATCTCGACTTTTTCGAAATTTCTAGTTCCAGCACCAATTAATTTTGTAAGTAGAGGTACCACTGTTGAATATTTTCAAGGCAGACGGCATGCGACATTTCAAGCAATCCGTTGTTTCCTGAGCTGAGGCTGACAAACAGTACATTGGTCATGTTGTTCAAAGTGCGAGAAGACTCATAATTTGAAAGAAAGTGCAAACTCATTAGCTAGCTCTCCTTTCCTAAATAATACCAAGCTCAGCTGTGTGTAGCTCAAACAGGGAGAATTAAAGCTGTCACTTGTTTAGTGCAATGGAATAAACGCATTCACATTCAATATGTGCACTCTTTCAATCTCCGGCACAGGATTGAATTCGCACCGAGAAGCCCACAGTGCAGTACAGTAACATAGCACGGTGTTATCAGTAAACAGTCACGCTATCAATAAAGGCACAGACACACACTAAAGTGGACGGTTTCAATGCACAGCCAAATAAATAAATACTTCCGGTAGGGCTCGGTAGCAGGCGGCGGTCAGAGACGCTCTCCAGAGTGTCAGAGAGACGTCTCAAAGACGACGTCCTGGAGGTGGCGGGCCTCGCGTTTTTTGTTCTCATGCACCTGCAAGCATACCGGGGAAAACGGCGTCACGGAATACGAGCACACAATCGCGGCGGCGATCTGTTGGCCGCCGCGTTTATGACAGCTGCAGTCAGCGCTGACTTGAAGGGATATGTCCGCCGCTCAAGCATGCCAGAGTGGCTTATTTAACTGGGAAAACGTTCAGTCCTGCTGATAGTATGGAACTGTTTATCTAGCAAGCCTTGAATTCTTGGTACAAATAGTCAGGAACTGAACGACTGCGAGGAAGACGACATTACCTTTCCTTCAATATGACTTTATATTCACCGACTGGTTTCACCTCCGTTTGTGTGTGTCAATCAAACATATCATAAGGAAACAATGTATTGTTTTTAAACATGCTAACATTATGCGCCTATGATGGTGCTAATATATACATTTTTAAATGTAGCAAGCATCGTCCTTCACTCAAAAGGGTAAATCACTTCATTTTGGGGGCAGTATGATGGTCTAGTACAGTGGTTCTAAACTCGTTATCCCGGGACCCGCATTTTCCTATCGTTCCAAAGTTGTGACACACTTTTGTAGACATTAAGTTACTAAGTTAAGTTTTGTTGAAAAACCAGCCTGTGAAAACACATCTGTAGTGGAATACAACTATATAAACAGTTTCACATGCGTCTGATCTACCGCTGAAACCTGATTTCTCGCTACGACGTCCTCCAGCCAGAGGCTGAGCTGCACTGTATTTGTTTACGAAGTTAACTCGTGGCTAAAGCATGAGGCAGCTACACTACAACAGTTTTGAAATTAGATCACATTGCATGTCCACAAGTGTCGGATTTTACTTGACTTTGGCTGTTTGTCTTACCCACGATAGCAAACGCTTTGAAGGACAGAGTAAAGCCTGATAGTTTAGAGGTTGGTCAAATATAGCGTTGAATGTCATATTCGTGGAGTCGGTTGCGTCCTTGGAACCATGAGAAAAAGCATCCAGCTATGAACGTAATCCAACGCTGACATTTTTGTGTGCTTTTCTATTAAATTCTTGTAAGAACACAATGCCATTCACCAGCGGTGAAAAGTTTGGAAAGAAAAAAAAAAAACAGGAAGTCGGCAAGGCACAATATCCAGAGAGGGGGTGGGAGAGCCTCTTAACGTGCACAAAGCAGAAAGAGGTTGATATCAGATTATTGAATGTGTATAAACTTGAGTGACAACCATAGAAACTTGTCACACAACATTTCAGTATTTAATGTAAAAGTGGTGCTAGACAGTAATCTGATGAAAGGGGAAGCGGCGTACAATGCGGGAAAGGAAAAGGGAAAGGCTTGGACAATACGTCGCTGCCAGTGGAGCAGTGTGCAGACTAACAGCACAGCAAATAATAGCGCAGTGTGCTGACTCTTTCAAATCACTATTTTACTCATTTCACTCCTCTGGCTGACGAGATGGACTGGAGCTGATAAAGTTGTGAGAAAATGAAATGATGCCCACTTTTTCTCATTGCACAAAGGCCCGTTTGAAGTCGCAATGCAATGCTATCTGCGGCCCCAGACAGATGCGCAGAGAATGGCGCTGAACAATGACGAGCCCGCCGCTCTTATCGCCCGTCAGTGTCCGAGGGGGAAATACATCACAAATGAATTTCACAGGGAAAAATATGGACATTCTCTATTACAGTAATCCCCATAGAAAGTTTATCCCCAATCACCATGAAGTTAAACAAAATTTTTCTTCAGGAATCATCTTTAAAATGATCTCAAAATTACGTGGAGAGGGTGGAAGATTACATGGACACTTTTTGTGATCATATCCGAGGATGACAAATCTACAAAGGGACCAGTTCTGTTGAAATTAATGTTCTGGTGGCGGGAGTACTTTCACAGAAAATGATAGTCAAGTGTCCTTACATTGCCGCCTCATCTTTTGATTCACTGTATTATTGCGGCAGTGGAGTGCCGGGTTAGCTGTTTGGTGGCGTTTAATAATCCTATCACTTTGAATGTGATACCAATGCACTTATGTCAAATATTAACATTTTTGTGATTTATGCAGCTGCTCAAATGTTGAAAATCCTGCACTGGTAATGTCGCGTAATACTAGGTTTTTCGTAAAGAAACAATTGTGTTGATACCGTAAATTGTTGTGTGGTTATTGGGTAGAAATTGTCACATGACTGTATTTTTACAAGTATACGGCGCACCGTATTAATAGGCACAGTGTCAGTTTTGGGCGCTATTTCTGTATTTAATAAATACACAAGATGCACCGCATTATTGGACGCAGGCATGATAAAATGTATGCTAGCTTTAAAAAAAATATGGTAGCTTGCATGCAAGCTAACAATGGGAGCAAAACTGAGTTCAGTGGTACTTTATTCAAGTATTTAACAATGTATTCACATTATTTTTCGATTAATCCTCATCCTCAAACCCTACGGGAGCAGAATATTCAACCCTATGGGTTTGCGGATGAGGAGGGTGGCCAGTTTTTCCTTTTCGTCCGTCGCAAGTTGCTGCTGCGCGGATGGCTAGTCGGCGCCGTTTGATGAAACGAAAGCACCAAGATGGACCTCCTTGAAAATGTTCGATTTTCATTTCTTCTGCAAGCGTTTTTGCAGTTTAATGGTGACTGTAGAGATGCTTCTCCCGGCTGTTCTTTGACCGTGAATCCGTTGCTCGATTCGGTCCTCTGAAACTCAGCTTTGTCTTCTTGAAACTCATTCTCCTGCTTCCTCCGCGTGCAAAACACGGATTCATTTATCGTAAATTCTCTCACTCACGGCTGCTCGATTGCCATGTTCCTCCGCGTAACTGATATATTGAAGTTTGAACTGTGCTTCGTAGGCGTGCCTCTTCATAGGTGCCATTTTCCGGGGTCTGAAGTTGTTTTGCCCATTGCACGTACCGAGGCATGTTAAGGCAACATTGCTGTGAAATGAGGCCTTCAAAATAAAAGCATTCCAGTGCAATAACAGCGTCACCATACTTTCTTTAGCCCCATGGTGGCTCTTTTAGCAGTCACACTCAGCATTTTGTGCTTGTTTATTGAATGTGGCTGCTAAACAAGCCACCATGTGGCCAAAGCAAGTGTGGTGAAACCGTGCTACTCCACTGCTTGTTTTTGTTTTGAAGGTCCAACTTTTGATAGGATGTGTTTCGTCGATGCTGCCTGAACAGAACGGGAGGGTTATTGCCTTGAGTCGGCATTTAAAGATTACATTGTAGAACACGCCATGCCGTCTTTGGAACCTGTTTTTTTGTCAACTGACAGAATGCTTTGGATGAATGTTCATTGATTCCGGGGAATTTTATTTTGGATGTACAAAAGCTGGTACTATTAAAAAATCAAATCATATGAAAACCAAGTCTTGCAAAACCCGAGGTTTAACTATACTACATTCTTGCTGATGTCGGGAAAATATTGTGCCAATACCGTATTGTAATACGATCGCTTTTGCAGGGAAAATATTTAGTTGGTATTGTTTCCTGAATTACCTGTTTTGCCGCGTGCAGTAGTGAGGCAGCCTCGGCTCGGCCTGTCTGTTGGACCATTTGGTAGAAGAGCCCATCCTGATTCTGGAGCAGCACGTAAGGCTCATCATATTCATGGATCTTACTGGCATCTAGGACCTGCAATCCCACAGGCAACTTTAGTAGTATTTTGCTCGTGCCAGCGCGTGTGTTTTACTCGGAACGTGTCATTTTATGTGGCTCATGTTGACTTATCTGGTGCGTGTTCCTGCTAGACCAATAGCATCTATACTGTTAGCCATGTGACAGTCGACTGCTGAGTTCCCGAGACTGATGATTAGATAACCAGCCATGGATTGATTTTGTCAAATCCAACAATCACATCCTTAAGAAGGCTCCTGAAAATAACTGTCATTTCTCTGTGGTCACCTGAGAACCACACAATGAAGGAACTGCAATTTTCACATGATCAAGTCTCTTTCTCTTATAAGCGTATAAAGCAAAAGTGGTATAGCAGATGGGCGAACGGGTGGTTTTAGAACTGCTTGCGAGACAAGGCCCAACAAAAGACGGATTCATATACAGACCGCAGGTTGTAGCATTCCCAGACCTGATTTTGACTCAGGATGCACAAAGAGTTTGCATATTTGGCAACCTCGCAACATCAGTACTGGAACCAGGCTCTTCTCTTTATGTAGTTTGCCCAGAGCTTAATGTCAATCCTGGGGCATTTAACACTCGCGTGTGACTCAGCTGCCCAGGCGCTTGATATTTGGCTATTTTATGGTGACCAGACAAGTGCCTGGTCCCGCAGAGCCCTCCATAGCCTCTTGACAACCACTGCCACAAATGGCACTAATTGGCACCTAGGCAGGCAGTTGTAGGAAAAGGATCAAGGATAAAGTGGCACGAGAACATGCTCAACGAAAGGAAACGTGCGGGAGAAAGACAGTGGAGCTGTTACAAAATGGGATGATTGAATTCAATCTCTGCTGAGGTTTGTTGCGGAGCCTCCAAAAATAAAATGTGGCTTATAGCCTGAATGAGTCGTCTTCACAGAGTGAGTACTTCATTTTAGTTGTATGTTTCCAGTGAATGTTAAAATGTTATTCGGTGTCTGTAGAACTTACAAAAGTTTTATAACAGCCACAGCTTGACCTTGCAACAAAGTTGTTTTGAAATTGGAACATCTCGGATTGTGTTCTACTTAATAGGTTCCACGAGAGGATGTGGGGAAATTAACCCTTTCAGGGACAGCGGTTACTACAGTGGACAACTTATCATGTTATCAGGTTACAGGGTACATGAAAGGGTTAAATAAACTTTGTTCACGTCACAGTGCAGTGAAGTTTGCATCCAGAACACAAGCGGAGGCAAATCTGAATCCATCATGAAAACATCATCTGTATGAGTTCTAACCTTGAAGATGCCGGATGATGGAAATTTACCGGCTGGTAACCTACCAGTATTCTGTCACAGTCGATGATGGTGTTGAGCCTGTGAGCGATGGTGAGGACGGTACACTCTTGAAACTTGCCCCGGATGGTCTGCTGGATCAGGCTGTCAGTTCTAAAGTAGCACAGAACACAACACCTGAGAACAAAACACTCTTCCGAAAGCGCCCCAGGCAGGGATTTTACGTGGCACATGACAATGCAGCAAGGTATGTGTGGCCGCAGATGTGACAAAACAAAAAGAGCTCCTTTGCAAAGTGTCGTCAGGATGTTTAGTGGGGGAAAGACAATGTAAACACTAAACAACATTAAGATTGTCTGACTTTCTGACATTAGTGTTGATGTGTCTGCTTAGAATTGCTGCAATTATTGTTTCTCACTTGAGGATACAGGTTGTTGAGTTTTGATCGCCTTAAAACGTTCATAATTGTAGTTGATAACAGAATGAGGCAAACATTGTCCAAAAAAATCTCCTGTGACCTTGGGTCCACATTCGCTGTAGCCTCGTCCATGACAAGGATGCGGTTTTTGCTCAGGATGGCTCTGGCCAAACACAGCAGCTGCCTCTGGCCCATGCTGAAGTTGGAGCCCGACTCGGTCAGCATGGTCTCCAGCTTATTAGGCAGTTCCTCCACCACTGCCTTCATCTGCACCTGCGGAGAGGCAGAGCATGGCCCCCGGCCCTTCACAACTGCCGTATCAAGGCTTCCTGCGGAGATGCCTTTAAAGAGCCATCCAAACACACCCATTAACCGCCTGGCACAATGCAAGGCCAGGTCCACCGATGACCTTGGCCAGTGCTCTCTTGTGGCCAGCCTCTAGCTTTAATCCAGGCCACCAAACCCATTCAGAGGCCGGACCAGGAGCTGAAGCCCTTCACTGTGGGGTGGGGGCGTGCGGGAGGCTTCATCCTGATTGGCCTGACTGCTCAAATACATCTCCCCCAGCACTTTCAATGCTTCCCAGTTACAAGCTGCACATTGAGCAGGGCCCCATGGCCCTAATGGGATTTCCCCCCATGACTTGTGGCGAGCAGGGAGGCTGAATGGCGGCATTGTACAGGGGGACAGAGGGATCCCCCCCTGGGCCGGCAAGGGGGAATCATTCAGAGACGGGCTGGAGTACCTCTTGGAGTGCATTCCACAGGTCCTCATCTGTGTGCTCGCTCAAAGGGTCCAGATTCTTCCTCATGGTGCCCGTGAAGAGAACTGGGTCCTGTGGATAGATGGATATAGAAAGAGAAGGCCGTGGCCAGGAAAGATAATGACGAGGGCTAGGATGCATGAAAGGGTTAAGACGGCCTTTATGGAGCGCATCTAGGAAATGTGGGGGGGAAAGATGATCACAAAAGGCTCGATACACTCAGGAGTCCCATTCACTGCTTTGGCAAGCTATGCTTCACTATGTTGATCTTTTACTTGAAGAAAAATAGGGCGGCAAAGTGAATACAATAGATTTCGTACAGTGGCCAAATTGCTAAAGATTAGTGATTGTCATCTTAAAATAACAGTCATGTACGTGTGTGAAACGGCTGTCGCGTAAAGTGGGACTCTATCCGGGACACACACACGCCTGTTGCAAGGATGTGGCATGTACAACCTTCTTAGGAGTTGAAAATATTACCGTGTGAAGAAGCAGCCCCGAATGCACGTGAGAGGAAGCCACAGTTCACAGTGAAACACAAGCAAGCATGGGAAGGAGATTCTAACCCAACACAGGAAGGCCACAGCCGAGGTTCAAGCAACACCTCAAACATGCTGAACACTAGGTCACTGTTTGCGGTGGCAAATATGAATACTAAGACAAAATGCAAAGGTAGAATTGCAGCTTGACTACTAACGTTCGTACTCGGGGCACAAGTATGAAATAAGGCGGACCAGTTAAACACATGCTCGGTTTGGTAACTTGACACTGAGTTGGACTACTTTCACGGAGGGTCTGCTTTACTTCATTTAAATTATGAACGCGACATGACAGTGATATTGAATCGGGTATCCTTGGCATTTTTTGATGCATTTTATTTTTATTTTAACCCATGTCTCAACATTTTCATAGGTAAAGAGACAAGACGGCACAGCTTCCTACCATTCCTACAAAAATAGCACTTTTAGAACTTTACCTGTGCCTTAGATGTTCCGCTGCTTTATTTCCAGCGAGTTTGTTTTTTTTTTATTCCTACGCCTGACAGCAAAAATAGCAGTGTGCCATGAAGCCAGTTGAAGTCCCAATTCAAACTAGTTTTGTGACATCCTCTAATTGAGGATTTGCCGTTCTGTCGGATGAAAAAGCGCTTTCAAGCACAACTTTCCATTCAGCGATTACGTGCTTCACCAATTCTAAGCCCTCTGTATAATGCACGCATATATATGTATATATATATATATAGAGAGAGAGAGAGAGAGAGAGAGAGAGAGAGAGAGAGAGAGAGAG
>NW_017805698.1:3817008-3819179 GCF_001891065.2 Hippocampus comes | reverse complement strand
TATATATATATATATATATATATATATATATATATTCGAAATGTCTCTTTTTAATGCCATATGCTAATACAAGAGTATCCTACTCAAATCTGTGTCTACCAAATAATAAAACTCCTCACTGCAGGGTGTATTGCAAGCATATCTCATTCTCTAAGTTCTACAAGGGAAAATAAGGAAGCCTAAAATTACATCCCACTCTTTTCCATATGACAGGTTGACTGGATATCGTGTCATCTTTGACATCCAGAGAGCAAAAGGGTTTTCAAATGAATGTGGGCGCATCCAAGCGGTTTGTAAAACTTGATGCTATGCAGAGAAACATCTCATAAAAGCATGTAGTTACACTTGGGATTTTCCTTGCAGGAGCAACGTCAACACAGTCACATCACATCTATCTCAAATTAGTTGGGACAAGGAGGAAAAAGTTTCTCCGAAGCGGCGGCGATGCCAGAGAACTATCAAATCCGCTGCGATTCATTAATGAAAGTGTTTTGGGCATTTTGGCTGCGATGGGGGGGCTAAGTGACGGCGTACAAGGGGACTCTGACTGTGAGGATGGGGAGACTTCGTCTAAGCAGCTTTCGCATGTTTTGGGGGTAGAGGGCTAATCCCCTGTCAGGGATGGGGAGCTGCTCTCTTCGCAGTGCGGGCCGTGGGAGTCTCCTCCCCTGCCTCCGCTCGGCTGACACTCACCCGCGGGCTGGCATTTTCCTAATGCCGTATCACTTTCAACAAGCGGAAATAAAGTTCAACTGTCTCAAGGCGTCCGTTTGTCTCACTTTGAGAAATCCTCTGAGTGAAAACTCTTTCTTGTTTCTGATTTTAGGCAAGGTGCATCAAGCGGCCAAAAGCATGAGGGTTTATGTCAACAGTGACGCAGAATGGTTCAAAATGAACAGCCTCATAGTACAAGCGAGAGCATAAAAAGGTGCGCTCTCGGGCGACCAGATGACATTTGTACCAGCACACACTGAAAAGTTGGCCGCACTTGCGATCATAGTGGGAGCAATGTCGAGCCCTATACTGGCTAATCCTGCTTGCATCTGCTCTCTCATGAACGTTTTCATCCTGTAACCTCCCAATCCCGTCGTTAAAGGTAAAGTGGATTCCCATCCCCTGGGAATAAGGCAGCAGAAATATTTTTAAGTGAAACGATTCCGTTCAGTTCAATTTGATGCACTCACATCTTATAAATCAAAACCGATTTTTGCGATCCAAGCTGGTTTATGTGATATAGTTATGATAATTATTTTTGAGCTCCAGATACATTGGATTGGTTGTTCTTCCACCATTTCTGCAAAGATTTTTGTGGTTGTTGGTAGAGTAACACTCTAATTCTGCTTCCGTATCCTGAATGCATGAGAAAATCCTACAGTTGTACGATGGGATACGTCGGCCATCTATAAGCAGTTAGTATGTCGACTTATCTGCTAGTTTATGTTCATAATGAAAAGTGGCGATAAGCCCACCTGTGGAATGATGGACATTTTCTGGCGGAGGGTGTGCAGACCAATGTCAGACGTGCGGAAGCCATCAATCATGATCCTGCCCTCGGGTTCTGCCAGGCGGAACAAGGCTGAGATCAGAGAGCTTTTACCAGCGCCGGTGCGTCCCACAATGCCCACCTACAGGGGACAGATAGAAAACTTAACTCACATAAGCAGAGAAATCCGCAAAAGGGACCGCCTGATCTCTTCCTATGATTTTTTTTTTTGTGTCATTGGACATCTTGTGTGACTGCAGAACAAAAAAAGAAGACTGATTGAAAAGAGTTAACCTCCAGTAGGGATGACGTATACTGTAGTTTCTCTTTGTTTCGTAAACTGAAATGTGTGGACCGGTCCATGAAAAGTTATCTTCTGTGAAACCTTTCTGTGATACAAAGAAGTTGCAGACCACTGTATTGTGGGACCCACAGGGCGGGGTTTGCGTCAGTGTTGCTCTACTTGGAAATCCCCACGTGTTTTTGTTGTGGTGGAGCTGCGTGTTTTCACACAATTCTCCAGAGGATGCGGGATAGCGATGACGGATGCTGCTCTTTTTTTTCCCACTCTCGTCTTTTTCACTCTAGTTGTTTGTCACCATCCTTAGGCAGTGTGGGTAGCCACCGACCAAGTCATCCAATTTGGTACGAAAATTTGTCGTTGGTTCTAGGGTTGAAATGCAGCAGA
>NW_017805698.1:3787135-3816297 GCF_001891065.2 Hippocampus comes | reverse complement strand
CCCCCCCCACCACCACCACCCCCACCGCACAACAATCCTGCACCCTCCCCATGTTAGAGCCAGAACCTCCACACTTATCAAACTATTCATTGTGAAATCAGCCACCCTGCCCAAGCATAGCCATGCAAAACCACACCCCCTTGCATTAAACACAATCCCAATCATCCTCAACCATCTCCATCTCCTTTTCCTTCTCTCTCCATATGCCTTCCCACTCTCTCATAGTGAATAAACACTTGTCACCGGCAGGTAGCTCAAAATGCAAATGTGAACCGAATGGATCCACTCGAACAGTCTTAATTACAAGATATATATTCCATGAATCACAAATGGTATAGTCCTGGAGAATCAGCCACACAATATGCTGTCCTTTAATAATTGATTGGGAAAGAATGCCAGGTAACAATGAAGCACGGCCCACCTTCAACACGAGCCGCATATCACCCTGCGTCATGGGCTGTGCACACCAATGAGGAAGATCTTGCTTTTTTTAAACAAGCACTATGATTATTTATAAGGAGCTGAGCATTGTGTGGACCTCCTTCCTTTGTACAGTGAAACACGATCCATTCTGCAATGCTGCTTCACTTCCAAGTTGCTTTCTTCCAGAAACACATTTTCCCCAAAACAAATAATGTAGTGTGAAGTAATTTAGTCCGGCCATATACCTTTTCTCTGGATGGGAAGACCACAGTCAAGTTCTTGAGGACCAAAGGCTCACTGGCACTGTAGGAAAAGTTGACTGAGTCAAACGTGATGGAGCCTCTCTTGGGCCAATCATGCGGCGGCATTGTGTCTGTCTCCCAGGGTGCTTCGCTCTTCAACTCTGCGTATTCTACCACCCTCTCCACGGATGTCATCTACAAAGGAAAAAAAAATTCAATATGGTGTTGAATTTTTCATTTTGCCAAGACATTTTGGACAATGATGTGAGATTGAGCCCAAAAATGAGACTGAACCACAATTCCTATGTGCCCTTGGACTTTTTGCTCATGTAAACTGTGTTTTTGAAAGTTGTGCTTCAAAGTGGTCTCGCACCATATTCTCGATCTCTGCACTTTGTCTGACGCCCCACTGGAACATGCCAGTCAATGTCACAGCATATGACAGAGCCAAACCAACTGCGCCAGGGTCCATATCTGCAATGAAGAAACGCGATCGGATGTCGGGAATGCGTCACATGACTACAGGAAATCCATTCAGTACCATCACCGAAGTAAAGGCAGCCAAAGGCAGTAAAGGTGATGAAAATGGAGCAAATCCCATCGAGGCGCACGGCTAACCAGCGAGAGGTCGTCAGGAACAAGAACCAGGCCTCTGTTTGCAAACACGGATATTTAATTCCAGAATACAGTCACATGATTGAGAATGAAATGATTTGACATTCGTCGTAAGCATGCTGCGGGGTACACACATCCGGATAACTGAGATGAATTTGAGACCCCCCCCCCACACCCCCCTTCCTCGTGTTCAGCAAATCCAGTGCTATGGTGTGTGTTGAATGTTTGTAAATGTTAAACCTGTTAAATATTTCTTTGTGTGGCGTCAACACTTGGCGTGTTTGTCCAAGCAGCAGACTCCACGATTGTGACTTTAAACGGAACGTTAGCCAATTAAGAAGCAACCTGAAGCTTGCACTGTTCCCAGAACACAAATAGAGGAGCAATTGGGTTTGTTAAAAACGGGTCTCCCAAGTCATTGAGAGAAAGAATTTGAAATCACAATGAAGTTACCTTATAAGCTAGCAATTAGCCTCGGTTCTTCTCTTTCTCCTCCTATTACAGAGAAACCTCAGTTTACCTCAATTCGAGACTGGTAGCAAACTGTAAACTGAAGCATTGTGTCTGATTTCAAATAATCAGTTCTAGCCTTCGGGCAAAATTAGACTGAACTTTTTTTTTAATTATAGTACACTATAGCAATGAGTCCAAATGTGGTGTGTTGCTCGCAGGTTCAATAACTTAGTGTTAGCCCTTTTGAATAAAATATGTATTGCTAACATTACTGGTGAGCTCTTGCTCATTTATCCAAACCAAGAATCATTTTCCTTCCTCTTCTGTCTCCTCACGTCTTTAGCCACATTGGGTGCCTTTCTTGCCTTTTTGTTCTGAACGATACAATAGTACAGAACAGATTTTTCGAAACCAATGTCTCACAATGGAGAAATTTCCAATTTACAGCAGCAAAATTATGAAAGGGAGAAGTAGAAGAACAAAAAGTATATAAATAATATTTTGTAAAAAATATTTGTGAACCACGGTTCTGCTGCACTACTCTCTTCTTTTTATTTTCCTGCAGTCTGTTTTGTGATGGGTTATATTAAGTACACTCCAACAGTAGCAAGAACACGCGTGCCAATTTTTTGGGGGGGGGTTTCCATTTTAAAAGTCGGTATGCTTGTACCCCGCTTAGCTGAGCTATAAAAAAACTCTTATGACCTGAGTGAAGATCTTGATAGCTGTCAAACATCTCCTGAAACCTCTGCTGAACCTTAAATGCTCGGATGGTGCTGAGACCTTGGAGGGAAGAGGAGAGGTGGGAGAAGACGGGACTCCTTGCTGCAGGAAATCAACAAAGATGCACATTTAGCATTTGAACGTCCACATTACAAAAACAAAGCTCGGTCTGCACTCGCATCCCCCTGCAATTTCATTTAAATAATGGACAGTGTTTCAATAGAGTTCAGCCTAGCAAAGGCTTGAAATGTTAGCTTGTGATATTCACAGCTTCTATATTAAAGCGTTTTATGGAAATGTTGCAATTCAGCTGTCTTTTGTTTGCATTTGTCAGCCTCACAAAGCCGAAATGTTTCCGCTTAAAAGCTTTATTCTTGAAGATGACACAAGCTATTGGACCGTTGTGCGTTTAGGCCTTTGCACCGCAGCCTCCAAATAGGAACTCAAGCCCAGTCATGGCCACTTGGCATTTTCCCCATTGTACCTGATGTCATGAACTCCCATCTCTTGAGGAAATTGCGTGTGGCCGAGTCATAGGCCAGCGCCACCTTTAGCCTTTATGCTAATGACCGTGGAGCACCTCAATGGTCTATTAGCATTCCTGTGGTCCGCCTTTGTCTCCCACTACCAATAGACATGCCTACCCCTGAAACCCCCCCCCCCCCAAACAAAAAATTACTGGTCGCCTCCAAGCGCTTGATGTCCCTGGAAGTCTGAAGGTAGTAACGTCGCAACCACAGGAAGGCGGCGAAGAGAGGAACAAACGGGATGAGGATCCAGGGCATGATGATGGTGGACACTATGACCACACCGAGGACTTGCAGGAACACCTGAAGAGAAGAGAAACAACAGCAACTTTTAAGGTCTGTCTGCACGTCACCGTTTTCTAATCAGGTAGCAGCAGGCCAGGTGACTCACTGCATGCGTGGAAGGAAAACCACAGCAGCGCTAATTTTCACTTAGGAGCAGGTGAGAATTTAGCACTTAACCACAGCTCATTTCCCAGCAGCCCCCGCGGCGGAGCCTTCAACACCTCCGTCCCCTTAAGCAGAGGTGGCAGGCATGAGGCCAGGCGACAGTGACTGGCCACTGGCCACCAGGAACCACACTCTGTCTTCCACAATAGCACAATGACTACACAGCTTGGTTAGGATCTGACACACTCACACCAACATTGTCATTAAGACTTCATAGGAATTCAATGGAGGGTAAAAAATAAGATAGAAATGTGCTTTTAGGATCATGTCTTCAGTTTGGTAGGTGACAGTAATTTCATTTACGTGTCACTTTTTATTGAGGTTATTACATGATAAAAAAAAAAAGAAATATGTGGCATGGTGACTCGTGCTTCGCAGAGCAACCTCACAGTTTTGAGGTTCTCGGTTGGAATATGTGTTGGGAGTTTGCATGTTCTCCCTGTACCAGTGTGAGTTTTTTTCTGCACATTTGTCCGCATTCTAAAACCATGCAGGTTAATTGTCGAGTCTACATTGTCAGTAGGTCTGAATGTAAATACTGTATGAATGGTTTTTGAATGGTTTGTTGCTAATGAGATTTGCAACTGGCTGGCAAGTCGGTGCACTCTGCCCCCTGCCCAAAGTCAGCTGGGATAGGATGGGAATATATGGTAGGTTGAATAAACAAATTGATTGGTTGGATTGGTTCATCTTCTGATCAGATAGGTGTTGAAAAAAATTTTTTATATATATATATAATTTTTTTTTTCTTTTTTTCATTGCGGATCGGTGATAGGCTCCAAACCATGAGGTTCCTGACCATGTACTTTAGAGGTACATTTTTTTAAAAATAATTGAATGTCTTTGCCATCAGTAAAATGTAAACACAGGTGCATTTACTGACCACAACATCACAACTCTTACCAAAAGAAATATGTTTACCTTTCATTCTCCCTGTGCGATTAGTATTTCTACGACTGCCGGTGAAATGTTTGCAGTTTGTAACAACAGATGCCTTCTCCTTGACGAATCAAAGTGACACCTTAACACTCTTAAAGAGACAGTCAGTCGAAAGACATTGAACTTAGCATTACGCTGCTGCCTCTCACCCATTCCCTGAACCTTAATTACAGGAGACTATCTGTATTTAGGCACACATTTAAGCGCAATGACTTTAGGGGTTCATTTTATTTTATTTTTTGTGATGAAAAGGCCTCCATTCCATTTGTGGGCCAGATAAGAGGATATTACCAGTGGAACCACTGGCGTGGTGGAGCCCACACAATCAAGCGGGGAGTGGAAACTACGGAGCACATCCGATCCCGAGAATTTCACACTACATAAGTTTCAATCTGAGCCTTGATGGAAGGCTAGCAGACTGCGGAGAGAGATGGCATACGGGCCATTACTGCGCGCTATCTGGCCTCCTTCCTTGAGGGTAACACACATGAAGTGAACAAATATCTCCCCGCGCTCCTCTTTACATCATGCTAACTGGCTCAGGCCATTTCAATTCTAATTGGGCCTATTTCACTCAGGATCGGCAGGGTTCGAGCCTAATCTGACGACTGGGGTCATCAAAGGGGACGCATGAGGAAAAGGAAGCGTTAGATAGCAGCCCTCGCTCCTCCTGCTCCCCCTGGGCCTTTCTGTCGCCATGTCCACCCGATTGATGTCATCCATTTTGCCCGGTCTGCCGCTTATCGTGTCAGTATCGGGAACACGGCGGCTCCCGCCCACCACTACACAAAGATGACTCCGATAAGTCATCCTCACCCTCTCAGGCCGCAACCTTATCTCGGCGGCGAAGCCACACAGGAACAGAAAACTCCCAAAGCCACATCCCCTCGCACATAAAAGTGGATAGACGGAAGAAAGGTTTCGTGTACAAATAAAGAATTAGCGCTAATTGCTCTTTAGCGAGGAAAAGAAAGCCACCGCACGCATGTGATTGACTCATTCAAGCACAACTGCTGAGCGCAAAGTCCATTGCGATCCCCGCGGACCCTAATTGCTTTATTTGCTTTGGCGATACCATCACCTCTTTGATGTCGCAATAAATGGAGAAAATTGAAGTTAATCGTCATATTTGTCTGGGCCAGCGATAGCGCGGCGCAAAGTAAACACTTGGCTTTGAATAAAACATCCCCGCAGACACAAGGAGTCAACCGGCTCACTGCGGCCTCCTTTCGGCTCCCTTTTATTTACTGACAGCGCGCCGTGCTTGCCACTGGGAAAAAAGTGCAAACAAAACAGGAAATGAGGGGAAAGCACGGCAAAGAAAACTCCTTAAAAGAAGTCCTCTGTCATTGCCGGATTTTTTTTTTTTTCCTCCACACTTTCCGTGACAGGGTGGCACAATAAGCTGCAAGGGTCAGTGGTACTGAAACAAAACGGGGCTGTTCTACTTGGGCTCTGGAACAATGGAGGTGACCCAATCCATTCTGCTCTGTCTTTGGGCTTTATTTCAGCATTAAATGCCCAGATGCGGCCGTCTTTCTTTGGGAGAAATGACTGTGGACACCTCCTTCACATTTTGTCCTTCTGGGCCATATTCACTTCATAAAGCTGCAGTCAATGTGTTTTGTTGCGTGATGAGTAGAGGCTGACACATACTGTGGTGGTCTCGGTCGCTGTCTACATTGGTGGCTCAAGTAGTCCTTGGATTAGGGCCTTTGTGTGCTGTGAAAAGGTAAAAAAAAGTCACTTATTTGGGCTCAGTCAAGCTGCTGATTTCCAACCCCATCGTGGAAATAAGAGAAAGGCTTTGAAATGTGCTCTCTCCAATGCTCCAACTATAAATCATTTGTGCCCACCATTCAGTCATCCTGCCTTTCTCCTCCTCCGCGACACAAAACACATTTTTAACGACACAGGAGAGCAGGGATTGGTGAATCGCTCACCAATGCAAACGCTGCGGACAGAAAGCCCAGGATTCATCATTCTGACACATGGGGAGGTTTTTGGGCGAGGCTGGGCCAGTGTAAAAGGAAGTTCCCAGGCTTGAAGGACCCCCTCAGTGCCTCCCGGCCTGGCTGGGTGTGAGTCACAGCAGTTGAGGTGCTGGACCGAAGCATCATAGGACCACACGTGCACACTGGGAGCATCTCTAGACGATGCGCTCCATCAAATGACCATGTGTGCCACTGACTCTGCCGCGCCTTCTTTCTTTTCCGGGATACACGGATTTAATATATATCTACCATTATTTGGCGCATGCCATGTTTGGGCTTTCAGTATAAGCAATTTGTGTGTGTGTGTGTGTGTGTGTGTGTGTGTGTGTGTGTGTGTGTGTGTGTGTGTATATACATATATATATATATATATATATATATATATATATATATAAAATATGTGTACACACACACACACATATATGCATCCGTCCATCCATTTTCCGATCCGCTTTATCCTCACAAGGGTCTCAGGGGTGCTGGAGCCTATCCCAGCTGTCTTTGGGCAGTGGGCGGGGGACACCCTGAACCGGTTGCCAGCTAATCGCAGGGCACACATAGACGAGCAGCCATCCGCGCTCACACTCACAATCCTGCACCTCTGCACTGTGAGGCTGGCATATATTCAGACCTATGGACAATTTAGAGCCTCCTATTCACCTAATGTGCACTCGTACCCAGCCAAAGCGCATGAAAGCATGGAGAGAACGTGCAAACTCCTCACAGGAAGGCCCAAGCCCGAATCCAAACCTCCAACATCAGAACTATAAGGCAGATGTGCGAACCACTCAACCACAGTGCCGCCCTTGGAGAAAATATTCATAGACTATTCTGTATGATTGCGCAGATAGACTCTAGTGAGCCCCATACCTGGACAGGATAAGCAGGGCAGAAAATGGATGACTAGATAGTAAAATATTACTTGAAATGAGATGTAAGAATAGATTGTTGCATAACTTAAAATCATTCCTCAACTACAACTTCCATTTGTATTTGTATTTTTTTTTTTTGTCATTAAAACAATGCTCAATTACGTATGACGCCAAATGCCGCATACATTTCCACACAGGAGCATCTCCTTCTCTTTCCCAAAATAACTTTAGCAGCGCCTGAAGCTGCGTGGTGCATTCTTGACTTGTTCTGTCACCGGGGCGGTGAAGAACCAGAGAAGAGCCGGTGAAATCCCATCCCGCAGCACTGGCGGTTACATCAGCACTTCTCAAATCCCACAAAGCCGCTGAAGAAGCCTGACACACAATGCGCCGCAATGCACAGACACGCACACACATATCATCAACAATAATGGGGGGGTGGGGGGGGGGGATCCACCCGCTAGTGTTTTTAAACAATAGCCATCTTCGCTCTGTGTTTGCGAGTGTCCTCTGTACTCAGTTGGTGTCTATAGCACGATGAACAAACACACCAGCTATTTTCTCTCTAATGATGACCGCGGGCGTTCCTGTTGTAATGTATGAATTACGAGGCAATTTGTCTGCTTTTATTTGCCTCCGGTGAAAACTTTCAACTCTAGTCGTGACAGAATTTGCAAGAATGCTTCAGATGTGCTGTAGCAAAAACGATTGGTAGACCTGACTCTTGTGCAAGAAATAAAAATGGAAGGTCGTGACTGTGTGCCAATTCGGGGGCGCCTTACCGTCTGAGGTTTGCGTTTTAAGCCCAATTACATAACAGCGCGCAAAGGCTCATTCAAATGCAGCCTAGCGTTGTATTGCTACCGTTCTTTGCTGCCTCCTACATTCTGAAATATGCTCACTTTAAAATGAAAGTGGAAACCTCCATCATGAAACCCTTTCAAAAAGTATTTCAAATTCCATTTGTAAAAATATGCCCCAAAATTCCAAACCATCCTTATGGTAACGTCACATGAGACTCTGGCGAATCTAAAAGATGTGTTTTGCTTTTTCTTTGACTTTTATGTGTTTTTGTGTTATCAGTTGTGGCAAAAGAAGGAAAATGTGGTGATTATTGTAGAACACGGAATGGAACTTTGGGAAGCAGTACACAGGTGTGTGTGTGAGGGGGGGTGTTTTGGCTGCTCAGCACCTCATAATCAATACAATCAATTAAATATCACTTGCTCACTCGGTTGTGTATGTGTATATATGTCAGGCGTCAGTTTCATTTGACAACTGCGAACCTAACCTATTGTAACCCTTCACGATGACGGTAAGACACGACGTTGAAGGATCAAAACGTGCCGCTGTGAATGCTTGGCTGCCATAAAACAGCAATACAGAGCGTATTCCCAATCAGAGCAAAGCCGTTTTCCATATTCAATTTAAGGACACCAGTGATCCAATCCGAGTGAAGCTTATTTACACACTGAATATTCTATACTGAAAAGCAGCCGTCCTATCTGCCAGGCATTTTTGACCAACACGAATAGCTGTAAAACCAACTCAAATTAACTTGAGAACACAAAAGCAGGACACCAAGGGTTATTTAAAATCAGCAATAAGTGTGGCGTTGGACCTTTAATGAACCACAAAAAAACAACAACAAAATAAACATCGGGGGTCAAGCAGATTGATTAACGAACCGGTCCATATATCCCTATATATGCACTTATATACATAGCAAGTTTGATTTAATCAAGAGCTCTCATAACAAGTCCTGCCCTGAAAGACTCCCCATCTCCACAGCCGCCCCCCCCCCTTTATTGTCCTGCCTCCCCCCTGCTCTGCCCTCTCTGTGAAAACAGAGGCAACCGGGGATTTAAAGGTCAAGTCCGCACAAAAGCTAACAGTCCACAAAGCCTGAGGTGTTCTTAATTGACATTTCTGTCTTTGTCGCCTGGCTGTAAAAGAAAGGAGAGAGGGCTCTCCTTTTCAAGTATACTAAATTACTGCAAAATAAGACCTGTTTAAAAAAAATAGGGCCGGTAGGGTGTAACCAGGTTGAGGGAATCCCCTTGTTAGGTGGGCATGAGGGTGGTGCTGCTAAAGTGCTTACTTCACTCTTATAGGGGAGGCTCTGGTGCAAATCCCCTCACAGAAAAACGGGCTCTCCCTATAGAGGGAGATAAACCAGTTAGGGCTTTGTTTATGAAGTTTCACTTTATTCCTGCCTGACAACCATTTAGACAAAGACTATGGGGGGGAAATGTTCTCCCAGGAATGAGCAACAATAGTCAGGATCAGCAGCTTTTCTTTGCAGCTAATGCTTTGATTTGAAGAAAGAGGGTGGGGGGGGGGCTTCCTTCCTAAAAGCATTAATGATCTGTGGAAACACCTGCAAACAAGAACAGCCCAATCAATAGCGCTTTGTCCAAAACAGGGAATCCCAAACTCAAAAATCACTCAAGACCCACATTTTTGAAAACGACAAAATTATACTGATTCATCGAAAGGAAAGCTCAAGAACATCGCGGACATGAAGTCTGTACAAAAACACAAAGGCACATTTTGTCCCAGGACAACAATAAAAGCGTACAGGAAGTTATACTTGAAAATTGGTGACCCAATAAAAACTGATTTGTGATTATTTATTTATTTATTTTTGCAGCCCTTTGTCTAAAATATGCCGGTAATTTCATTCTGTTTTTCCTGTAAATCAACCAGTACACTTGTCGACAACACGAATGACAATCACCAGTGTACTTGTCATTGTCCAGTAGGTCAGGTGTGAGGCGTACATGCGTTTCCACTTGCGGCACTTGTAGACTTTCACTGCTTTCAGCGCCACCGGCGGGCCCTTCTTCTCAACTTATTATTTTACTTTCGCCTTTATTCACCTTATCAAAATGAAGCGGACAAAAAGCTTTTGTGCGTGCGACCTTTTGTGCTTTCAGCATTTTAAGATGGCTTTTGTCTAGCGGGAGATGGGTATCTGCCACAAACATCACTCAGGCATTGTGGAGGGTGGGGATTCGTTTTCAGTGCGCCTTTGTTCCATTCTTTGACCCGAACCAAGGAGCCGCGCCTGCTCCTCTACCTCCAATTGTGCTGCGAACATTCCCTTCTTTGTGGAGCGAGGCGCATGAGCTGGCGCATCTCCGCGGGCTTTCGTGGGAGATGGTGACGGTAACTTAACCTGGTTCTGCATCGGGGTGGCCCTGGGCTAAGGCGAGCAGCGCCAATTGTGTCAAGAGTGCCACTCTGAATGTGGTCCAACTAGCGCTAGAGGTATGCGAGGCTTGAAATACAGTTAGCAAGGTAAAATGAGCATTTTGACCCTCATCAAATCACATTGAATAGCAAAACTGAGAATCAACCGCTGAGACAGTTCCGAGGTTTGACACCCGAGTTGGAGGTCGAGGCTCGAGCAGCTCACTGCTACGTACGCCGCAGCAGTTAGCAACGAGCTACAGCTGGCCACTGCTGCAGCGAATGGTGAAAGAATGTCCTGAATTTGCTCATTTATCTGGCTCCGCGCCAAAATTCAAATGGGATATTCCTTGATCCACGCACCACCACATCTCGTCATTTTTCGTAAGACACGTTGTATAGCAGCACCACTCTGGAACAGATCATAACATATCTACGACTTCTTATAGGCAACACGGTAGCATGATGGTTCTCCCCGGTCTTGCGTGGGTTTCATTTCTTATTTCTGCCAAAAATTAATATATTGAAAACTCATAATTGTCCATATACGGCAATGTCAGTGTGAATGTTTGCTTGTCTATTTGTATTTGTCTTGTGATTGGCTCGGGACCAGTCAAGGGCTCTACCTTGCCCCCCCAAAAGAAAGGTAGGACAGACTCCATCTTACCCCTTACCCAAATAAGCACAATTGTCAGAGAGAATGGACAAAGCAATTCACAGGTCAACCAGCGGCTTCAACCTTCAAGGTTCCCCTGTCGTTTTGAGTGATCTAAATCACACTTACCGTATTGGCCCAAATATAAGACGGTGTTTTTTGCATTGAAATAGGACTGAAAAAGTGGGGGTCGTCTTATATTCGGGGTCTAGTCATTATACCCATTCACGATGCTAGATGGCACCAGATATCATTGAAGCGAATGCTGAACTCGACTCCCCAGGCCAAAGTGAACCTCTGTCACGAAGAATAAAAATAAAAATAGCGGTAAGAAACAAAAGAGAAGAAAATAATAGAAGAGACAACAGAAAATGGAGAAACGTAGCGACAATCTGGAGAAAAGTGGGTCGAAGATCGGCCAGGTTAACCGGCAGCTGAGAAGTTATGATGTAATTTACATTTCAAAAACCAGAAGCCATTCATTTATGAATGTGATTGCACTTTAGTTTACATATTTAAATGTTCAGCTATTAAGATTTGAATGAGGCAAGATAACATGCTTTTTCTCTTAAATATATTGTTATAATCATTTGTTTCAGATGTACTGTAATTATTTTCTGTATAAAAATTAATTTGGTGTTCAAAAAGTCTTTTTTCAAACTTGAGTCTTGAAAAAGAGGGGGTCGTCTTATAATCAGGGCCGTCTTATATTCGGGCCAATACGGTATATATGTTCTTCAAAAAAGAACCGCGTTTGTGCCAGCGCAGCCTCAACCGTCTCCTTCCCCTGTGGCCACGTGTGCAGCTCCACTCCTCAAACACCCAACACGACCTCACTTCCTCTCAAACACCTCGTCCTTGTCATCCCCTCCCTGCTGTTTTCCTCCATATCAGAGCCATCATCCTTTGTCCATTATTTCCTCTGTGCCAGCTTTTTTTTTTTTTCCTCTCCCAATCACTTTCTTAGGCTGCGTACACATTCTGTGAAGAGGCCGCCCGTGTTGTGTCGCACTATGGGAGCCACGCCTCCGCACCCTCAGCCTATGGGGGACTTTTATTAAATCTGCAAAGGCGCTGGGCCGCGCTGGCAGGTAATCCCACAGTAATTGTTTCCAGATTAGGGGACGCGCACCACAAAGCAGGTTTAGCCAGGCATGAAATGGCCTCCCCGCGCTGCAGCGCCAGCAAGCAAACCTGGCGAGGTGAGACTCACCTGGGTGAAGTCCACAAACGTCCATGGCAGCAGAGAGTCCAGGTGGCCGATGTCTTTGGAAAACCTGTTGAGGATTCTTCCTGTGGAACCCCGCCACACAAAAGAACACATCGAAACACATGTTGAACGTAATTCAAGGCATTTGTACAACCTACACAATATACAGTCATTAGATTCACTACAAATAATTTTGTTTGCCCACAAAGACAATAATGCTGCGATGAAGAGTTCTTCCGTCGTTCTATACTGGTTGTCCTCATTTGGATTGCTGGTGAACTGGAGCCTGGCCTGGTTCTTAATCACTGGGCACATACTGACAAGCAGCCATGGCTGCATTTTAGAATGTTCATTCAACCTAACAAGGATGCTTTTGGAATGTACAAGGAAGCAGGGGTACCCATAGAAAGCACATTCAAATCCCACTGCCCGAAAATGAGATTTGAATTGTCAGCTATGAGACGGATGTGCTACCTGCTACTTCACCCTGCTGCTAGTATACTTCCATTTGGAGTCACAAGTTCAAAAACCCTGTGAACCAAACTACCGTAATTTCTGGACTATAGACCGCACCTGATTATAAGTCGCACCACTACATTTTTAAAGGAAAAAAATATTTTGTACACACATAAGCCGCACCTGTGTATAAGCCGCAGGTGCCCATATTGTAACATGAGATATTTACAAAGAAAGACGGTACACAGGCGGCCGTTAGAAAAGTCTTTATATAAGCCGCTTCATGAAATAAGCCGCAGAGTTGAAAGCGTGTGACAAAAGTCGCGGCTTATAGTCCGGAAATTACGGTCAATAACTTGCCTATCAAACTATATATACTCTATACCACCTGCAGCCATTATAAATACTCCTGTACAGTGTTTTATCTGTATTGAGCCAGCAGAGACAAGTGTATCACAATTGAACATAAATATTGCTAGATCGAGGCAGGGGTTGTACGGAGGCGGGGGGCACATATCTCCTTAAAACAATGACTCATTATTTGTTTTCCATTTCATGAAGAATCTCTCAGCAGAATACGATCAGGAGGCTTTTGTCAGGGAACAAAAGGTGGTGGTGGAGGGGACAACGCAAACCGCTCTTCCTTGTTGTGACTGGCATGGCAGCCTCGTTGACGTTAATTGAGCTGCCTCCAATCCGCTCAGGTATTCATTATTTCAAATCGCACTTTTGCATTCTTTTTCTTCCCTTGTTGTTGCCACAGCGCACGTGATGATATCCTCCACTGGCTCTCGCACACTGTTTGCCGCAGGGTCACTGAAACTGACAATCCCCACGCCACTCTGCCTTAAGGCTTTCTTTATCTCACCATGATGGAGTTTCTCTTGCAGAAAAAGAAAGGAAAAAAAAAAGAGGTGCTACCTATCACTGCCTTCACTCATCACCGAACAATAGAAGTGGGACAAAATATTGATATCGCCGTATCTGAAATGTTCGCTCATGGTTTAGGATCAATGCACTAAGTCAGGGATCAACTTTGGGTTGGGACAAAATATCAATATGACCACATATCGCCTCAGAGTGTGCGGGACAAAAATATTCATACGTCATGATAGAAAGGCTTTCATTATTTATGAAATGGGAACATTTGGGAGAGTTACTTATTATATCAGCTGTCATTGTACAGTATTGATAACAACAAACTCATACTGATACTGTCTAAGGGAGAGACAGATATCACAAGGCTCAAAATGTATTTTTTTAAAAACAGTTTTGCAAGTCAATTACTTCATATGAGGAGCCACTTTCTAACTTTGTGCAGCATTTTTACCCTGTAGGTTGATTCCAAGGAACTGAAGCACGGGTTTGATTAAACAATATAAAGATGGCAATTTAATGAATGAACGATTGTTGTTGTTTTTTTTTTTTTTTAATAGAATCAATTGTTTAATTTCATAAATTCACATTGTGCATAGCCGCAAACTTTATTTTCTTGTCTAGAAGCAAAGCTAAAATTATTTTTTAAACAAAGCTCTGCTGTAAATGTAATTGTCGGGCCTCAAAAGTAAAAACTCAAGACTCTATTGTGAAAACAAACAAATGGCATTATTGATAAATTATGGAAATTCCATACTAGATGAATACACTTTTAACATGAGGCCATTCGTCTTTGCTGCTTGGAGGTATACAGTATATTGTTGCTTCGAGAGTCCCTTATTACTCCAGGCAGGGATCCCAGCGTAAAACCCGCATTGATAAGAGTGTTTTCAGCGAAAAAAAAAAAGATGTTTGTAACAGCGGTGTTTATGAAATAGATAATACACCATTTAATAACATGGGCACCCGTAGCTATTAAGTTCACAGCGGCTAATGTTTGTACAAATTAGCTTTTGTGGTTAAATTTCGCTGTGTTTTAATCTGGTGCGTTTTGTCATCTGGAAATGACACTTACGTTTAGAGTAATTGTTTAACTTAAAATCGTCCAAATCCTCTGAAATCAGCCTCTGGGCAGTTCTCCTCAGATTTCTGTCGACTTTTGTGAAAGCAGGATGATGATTCTTTTCATTTGATCAAAATAAAACATTTGCAAACATCTTTTACTTTGGAAAACAATGGCAAAACCCGTCACTGAATCAGTTTCAAAATTGTCATTGTTCTTCTTTTTTTTTTTTTTTTTTTGAATCACTAAATGATACCACATTAACAAATGATACCGTTGGGTTTGCCACACCAACTTTGGCAGGTGTAGTGCTAAGCAAGCCTTGTTGCATGAACTGATAAAAAATAAATCATATCAGGAGTTATTCTGCAAATCCCACCCCTACTAAGCAAGCAAATTATGTTTTTGAGGTGACTATATGTATGCATGATTTAAAAAGGTGGGGAGAGGGAGGAGAATGTGGCCCGCCGGTGGAGCCATGGCACCACTGACCTAAAAGTTGCCTCCCAGTCACTGCTATGGAGGTGGGCCCTGTAATCACCTCTCTCCACGGCTGTAAGCGGCTTACAGCTTGATCCAAAATACCGCTCCCGCCTAAAAACATGCATGAGGACGAGGCCGGGGCTGCCGCATAACAACCATTGCATAAAACCCGCCAAAGCATTCTTCCCCGCAACGAGCCGGCAATGCTCCAAATCAGCGATGATTCAAAGTCAAGTGGCGTAAGCATGTTGTACACTTGGAGGCAGACTAATCGTATTCACAGTGTGAGTGCCCCTTTAGCATACAGACATCCCGAGGGGAAGGTTCAAATAAGCGAGTACAGATGCCGCTGCTGCTACTCCGACTGCCGCTGCCATGCTAGCAACCAATCTCCTTGCTTTAGCCTGGGAAAAACGGCTTGTCAAAGCGTGTTTGCGCGGGATCCTATAATAATTTTATGTAATGTTACTGTCTAAGCCACAGATGACCCAAATTCTTGCAAGCCTTCAACAAACAATGCCGGTGAGAAAGGAATATGTTTCTGCCGGTTACATCATGCGACGCTCCGAGGCTCCTCGAGCAGCAGACATCAGTCAGCTATCAGCTGTTTGACATGACAAGCGGCTCGGTTAACAGAGAAGGGATGAGGTATGGATCCTCCACTATGGAGCGGTTGCATTACGGTGCCGCGTTACGTGAATGGAAATGTGAGGTGAGATCAGCGCGGGACAATGGCTTCAATCGCTGGCTGCTTGTCAACAATATCAGCGATTGTGCCAAAACGGTGATCTCCAGAAGGATCAAATCATTTCTCATGCCTTTAAGACACCAGGGGTGATTTGCACCACTTTTCTAGGCTCGGGAAATATCAAGCCCTCCCAGCTCAGGTAGAGATAAAGGGTGAGGGCCCCCCCCCTCTCTCTCTCCCCTCCATCACATTTAAAGAAGTGGAACAGTGGGGTCCGGCTCGAGCCAGGTGTGTGGCAAATCGCTGTTCCCTGTAAACATCACGATAAGGGAGCAACTCCGCGTGTGGGCACGGCACACTTAGAGCGGCCTTTTCAGACAGCAAAGTGCAATAATGTCGGAATACTGAGGAGTGGGGGAGGTGGGGTGTAGGAGGGGGGTGTCTGCCAAGGCTGGAGGTGGCACAGCTCACCTGCACTTTCCATGAAGGGCCCAGGGGGCCCGGGGCAGCCTCCCACCGCCGGCACCTTGCTGCCAATACTAATACATTCTAAATCCATTCTCTTCGCTCTCACCGCCAGGCTTGTGCAATCTCCCTGCCTTCCCTTTCATGCAATTAAATAGTGCAAGTGCCGAGCGAGGGGGAGCTCTATCAGCCACGCTGCACACACACGCACGCGCCGCTCCATCTCCACATTCAATTTACACACTTCGATATCATCATCCTGCTGTCTGCAATACTTCCCCCACTTTTCCTCTTGCAACCTGGAACCTGAAATACAGACATTTTGAGAAGGAGGGAAAAAAAAAACATTTGCTCTGTAGACACAATTAGAATCTCACACGGGACAATTACTGAAGATCTAATGTTCGGCACTGAAATATGGACCACTGTTGCTGATGTGAATGGTAGACACTGAGTATGGTCGTATGTGTGTTGACTGAAACTGTGCTGATGAGCCAAGGCTCTGGCCTGCAGTCTCTGAGGGGATTAACCCACTCAATGACACTAAATTACGGGGATCAACATCAGCTCAGCACATCCACCACTGTCTGTGCCGCTCCAGCTGGATCACATTTGGATGAATGGCTGTATGTCAAGTTTACTTGATGCCAAACTCCGTGTTTTGAGTTTTAGTATATGAATATGAATACAAAAGAGGAGCCTTGTTCTTACCAGCCTTTTGTACAAGTTGGCTATGGTAATTCGTAGAGGCTGCACTATCTTTAACCATTTCATGCACCAATAATGATAACCTGTAACCTGATAACATGATAGGCCGTCCACTGTAGTAACCGCTGTCCCTGAAAGGGTTAAAGTCATTTGAAAATATTTTCCAAGTCACGTTAATAATGAGAAACACAGATAATCACAACCTATCCCAGTTTAAATCTTCAGGATTTTGTTCATGCATTCAAGTACACCAACGGATGAGAGCCCAAATACGTTTGTAGTTGCTCCAGCAAGCGAGGAAATTGATACATCACATCCATTTTCAACATCATTTATCCTGAACTGGGTGGGGTTGGGGGGGCTGGGGTGGGGCGTCGGAGCCTATCCCAGCTGACTTCGGGTGAAAGGTGGACCACCCCCTAAACTGGTCACCAGTCAGTCGGAGGGCACATGTAGAGAGGAACAACCCTTCACACCCACCCGCACACCATCACTGAGTGGCAACCGATCCCACTCTGCCCGCACCCAAGTCAGGCGAGTGTACCACTACGCCGCAAGGGACACCTGGTACATTACAATTAGACCCAAAAAATAGAACTGTGTCATAATCTGTTCTGAGACGCAAGTCGAAATATGATTTGTTTGGATTTCGAAACCTATTTTTCCATATAAAGATTTTATGAATGTCATAAGGCCCGCCAGACACCGATTGAAATGTCGTTCGGGGTTCTACATCTAATTGGCAAGTAGTTTTGCTGTGATTTGAAATTTGACTTTTTGGTGAATGGCATTGTAATGTTGTAGATGTAACGACGATAAGCTTTCACCACGAAAATTTGGTTTTCGGCTACAAAGATAAATGAAGCCAGCCGCCACCAAGCTGTACCGATGCAATAAGTACATTTTTTTATTTTACACAATGACTTAACCATATTTATGATTTCATATGAACCCGTGGATAAAAAGCGAAGCGTGGAGAGTCTTGGAAATGCACAAGTCTTGCACTTGTGCAATGAATGGAGCGATCATTGCTAACAGACTGGTAAATATGAACTCTACAAATTACACATTAGCACCTTTAATTAAGGCTTCATAAAAAAATATAACTTTATAATTTTTTTTTTTAAATCATAAATTCATCAAAGTTTAAGAAGCTAATTTTTGTCTCATTTTACTGTTAAAAATGCACCGCTGTGTTTTCCACCGCAATAAGGATGTGGTCGCATTGCATGTCTGCCATGTTTGTGGAGGATGTAACAGAAATTATTCTGCAATGTTGACAGACAAAACATCGTGCTTAACCCTTCCTCTCATTCTAACTAACATCATACCGAATGCTTATCTTGCGACATAAAGTTATCGTGAAATATGAAGGTCGTAATCATCAATTTGGAAGTCGGCGATATCTGTGCGGCAACGAAGATAACACTGACACAAATTGGTCCCGAATGGCTCAAAAGCGTTGAATTGCTGATACGGAAGACATACAATGCCTTAGCATCAGTTTGAAGCCGGCGCTGCTGTACTGCATTGTTGCAAGTGAGACCTTTGTGCAGTGATGCCTGAAAGCGTAACCTTTACCTTTGGGGCCGACTCCCCAATGCTCAGCCCATGCACAGTGGCAGTATCATGTAAACCGCTGTCAAATCCCGGTCAGGTCAGGTCAGAAAACAAAGCTCTGTCACATATTGTACCACCACTAAGGCTGAACTGCAAACTAAAGCGAATTGGATTCATTTGTATCTACCAAGATTACTTTCGTGAGCAAAAATGAAAAAAATGTAAAAATAACGATAACAATAACGAACTGAAACCACACAATGTTCACGAAAGTAACTGCCTCACAGTGCAGAGGTGCAGGGTTCGATTCCTGGCTCGGGCCTTCCCAGAGTTTGCATGTTCTCCATGTACCTGCGTGGGTTTCCAGCTAAGATTCAAACCCAGAACCTCCGAAATTGCGAGGCAGATGGATATGTTTGTCTGTCCATGTGTCTTTCGAGAGCTGAAAAATTATCTCACCCTGCTCACCACTAGTCCACTGTGCTGCAATCACCAATCACAAAAGTGAACAAAAGCCAGTTTCCTTCTGGTACATGTGTGACATAAGATGAGAAAACATTTGTAATGGATGAACAGGATTGCACCATTTTTATTCTGGAATCGGGGAATGCTTCCATTATGTCTTAAATTGTAAGAAGTGAATCACTCTGATTCAAGTGAAAAAAATATCTTTCTGTTTGTTAGTGTATAGACTTCTTTTTCTAAAAATGTACCATTTGTTGTTGTGCCACTTCCATCATGACTCAAAAATGAATTTCTCTTTATGTATTTTCTTGTTTTTTTATACTCGCTAAAATGGAATGGGTTATTTCTCCACTAAGTGTCACTGAAAATTACTCGTTTTGCTTTTGTTTAATCTTACTCACGGAAAGACCAACAACAGCCATCAAAACAGTACCACTCACATTCGAGTTTGAAGTCTGATTCATGAACTACCTAAAATTATAAACCAAAACTATACACCAACGTCGCTCTAAACTGAGGATTGTTTTCGTATCGCTGTCATTTTACCAATCCTATACTTGCAGGAGAATTGCGCAAGTGTTCCTAATATGTCGTCGCTGGCGTGTAAGCTGGTGACACCACGGCGGCAAAGCATCGACGGTGAAAAAGCATCAAGCAGGATTTATCAAGGTTTTACGTTCCATTGTGCCCGAGTGTAAATATGACAAATCAATTAATAATGGCTCTCTTTATCTCTGAAGCATAAGTCTGAAAATCCACTGTCGACATTACAGCTTTGTTTGCCCTCCTGCAGGCCAAGCTGTAACAATAAACGGACCGGTCACATAATAGTCTCCGATAGCGCCAATCAGATAACCGTGTGTGCTAAGCCTCTCCCGTGCGGCGATATCAAGCAGATTATTACATTATTTCCAAGTGTTTGTGAATAGATTAAGTCACACCCAGATCGCCCCAACACGTCGCACGGAAGCAACAGCAAACACATCAGTGACGATGAGAAGGCCAGCCGGTGTTTGCTATAGGAACACACACGTCTTTTGTAAAAGGCGTGCTTTGCCGCTACGCCCGCCTCAAACACCCTTAAATCATATTTAAGCAGTTCATGGTGACTCATTACATTGATACAAGTTTGTCTCCTGTTGCACATTCCCACCCGGGCCGATTTGTGTTGTATATGCGTTGTCGCATTGAGGAGATTAGACTGAGTAATTGTCTGCTGACAGGCGAACAATGGCCAGGAAAAATTAAAGCCATCACTTAGCAAGCTGACTTCAGCTATTAAATGACAGGTTGTTATAGGTCGATCATGAATAATGATTACCGCCCCCCTCTCAAAATGTACATTTGCAAATTAATGTATTTTTTTACACTTGACTTGCGCTTCAAAATGTCGCATGCTCCCCAAGAAGCGCAGCCAGATTGATTTTTTTTTTTAAGCACATATCATTTTCTAATTCCTACTTTTGAAATGGTATAATCATTTGCAGGTTTTTTTTAAATACATATATTATGTATAAATGTATATTGTCTAGTTCAACAGAAGCCTTAAATATTTTTGATACATTTGCGAAAATATACTCCAACCAAATGTATTAAAGCTCTGAACGGCTTGGCATCTTGGTCGCATTGCATCCAAACCTAAAATTGTACATGAAAAAAAACATCTTTGGAAATACGGATTTATGTATTCAATATTTATACTAAAAATAGTTATTGTGGTTTAACTAGTTATATTTGTGGATAGATACATATTGCTTAAAATAATCCGTTTGTTTTAAGAGCAAGAATGCAATGCAGATAAATAGTTTCATCTAATGTAAAAAGTTAAATTGTATATTGAGGTTAAAGATACAGTCAAAGCGTTGTAAAAGGAAGCAGGGCGTAGTCTGCTCTCTAGTGTTGACATGTTAGAATCACCCCCTCCAGTGGCTCCCCGGATGCCTCGTCGTGTACATCAACCATTTCTACAGTTTCATTACCAAGTGTACAGAGACAAACGAAGGAGCCCCTTACCAATTGGATTAATTTGGAAAAAATGCACCGGGGTCCGCAGGATGCTGTCAAACATGCCGTTGTGAAGGGTCTGCGCCGAGCTCACCAGGACGTTGAAAAACACCAAGCTGCGAACGAAGCCAAACACCACGGCTGCACCTGTTAAACCTTCGGCACCAGAGAAGGAAAACATACAAATCTATCAGAACAATCGGATGCCATCCTCGTGCTTCCTTCAAGGACAGCAGTGTTTTAAAGGTCAATCAGTAGAAAAGAAATGTCGTCCACTCAAGTGTTTTTCTTTTTTTTTTTTTTTTGTTCCCAGTATCATTCTGTGAGTTGAAGTGCAATAGTGAAGCCGTTCAGAGTCACAGGGAGACAGTCGGAGTGATTCGAGCGCAGACAACACGAAAGGCGCCGCTATCTCTTGATACAGCTGAGGCCCCGTGTACCCACACTTGGCCTTGAAGGCCTTGGGTTACTGCCAACCCTTTTCTGAATGGATGACATAATTATAGAATACAAAAACATACAGTCGTTTTTTTTTTCCTTTTTTTTCTTTTTTTTAAGGAAGACAATTAGCAAGGTTCACCTGCGTAAACACTTAGGTGCAGGTCAAGGTCCAGCTGTGTGGGGAGGCTGCCATTGAGGGACTGCTTTACTTTAACATGCTGCTGCTGTTCGGCCCTGCCGAAAAAGAGAAAAAAAAAACACAAAGATACTTAGACGTGAAGAAGAAAAGCAACACAAACACAACATTTTCCACAATTGAAAAGCAAAAGGTCGCCTTCAACAAGTGACACTTAAAGTCATAGAAAACATTTCATGCCAAGACACGCTCTGTTTACACCTCACTGGGGCCCTTTGTGTCCTTTCTGTTTTCTTTTCTACCACCAATTGTGAGGGAAGAATCTTACCAATGAGCAAGCCACCAGTCCTGCAGCACAAACGCCACCTTTTAAAACAAATCAAATCTTCATTCTCATTTCAACGATCAAGAAGCCGACCCCACTGTGTTGTGCAAATAAGCACGGACTCACGTGTGCAAGAGCGTTGAGGAGAATGAGGAGGAAGAGAACCAGGAAGTTAGCGCCCGCTCGGAAATATTTCACATACATTTGCAGGCTGACGTCTCCCTGCCTGCGCTTTTCCTCCTCCGTGGGTTGCGCTGCCTGGATGATACACACCAAGCAGCAGTCATTCAAACCATCAGCGAACGGCACCTGAAAGGGAAAGCTAAGCCTGTGCTGCCCTCTAGAGGCTAAATGGAAACACAGCCCATTAAAAAAAAAATGTAATTGCTGTTTGTTTAGTTGCAGCACGCAAGGACCGCAGGAAAAACTGTCCAAAATATCACACGCGAATCCTGAAAGTTGGAACAGTTAAGACATATAAGGCAGGAATCTTAGTAACCCAATTCAGGCACGTGAATGAAGTTAAAGTTGTGATATGACGAGGAAGATTTAAAAAAATAAATAAATTTGCATAATTTGACAGTTTTGATTTGGTCAGAGGAAACTTCGAATATCCTGAGAAAAATTGTATAATTTAACAGCAGCGGGGCAGGAATGAGCTTTGTGTCATGCAGAAAATTAGGTTGTAGTTTCGAGCATGAATAAAGTTGTAATAATGGAATTTTATGACGGTCGAGTATTAGTATTAGGGAGAACAAAGTTGTCAAATCAGGAGAAAAATAATTGTACAAGAATGAGGTTGTCGTACTATTAGAAAAACAATAATACATTTCCCATAAAGTTGCAAAGGGGAAGTCAAGTCCACGCCTTGAGCCTCTGTCGACAGCCAAGTGGCAAAATGGCCGGCCCCTGAGATGGACAAAAATAGTTGGATTTTGCTGCTTAATGCATATTCCACCAACGCAATATTTATCAGAATGCCCCGTTAGACTATTGTAAAGAATCTTTATTGACTCAACTTCGCTTTAAGAGAAAAAAGTAACTTTAAAAGAATAGTGACATAATTTTACAAGATCAAAGTCATAACAGTCCAAGAAAATATTTTATTTCGAGCATCTTGTGAGTGTTTGGAACAAATATTGTTCCCTGGTTACCGTAATACAATATGTAGCAGGTCTCGATAAGAAATGTTAACATTCACTCATGAAAAATTACTATTTTATTTTGTGATAATTCTACTAGTAGGTTCTGTAAGCCTTTCTCTATACACTATCCTTAGTGTCAGTTAGCATTCGAGCAAAATAGTTGAAAAAAAAAATTACTGAATGAAAATCCATGACATTGGCAACCTGATGCTCCAGTTGCACCTACCAGTGTGAGCGTCTCTTCCATCAGCGAGTAGCAGGAGGCGGACAAGGAGGAAATGGATGACATGGACTTGTTAGAAAGAGTGGAGGGGCAAAAGGAGGCCATGGACTTGATGGAGGTCGTGCTTGGTCTTTCCTCCTGACTGTCCTCCTCCTTGAGGAGTGAGGAGAAATCAAGACCAGAGCTCTGCAGCTCTCTGTAGCTCCCCTTGGCCACCATTTTACCCTGCCAACATAGAAAAAACATACATTATGTTTCTGTTGACTCATTTTAATTTTCAAATTAGTACTGGGAAGTCTATACGTCTTATGAAACTGGAGTTGAAGGCCACAAATCTTTTTGTTGTAAAACTTCTCAATATGGGCAGTGGAAATTGAATTTCCTCGTTGTTTTGTGAGAATCGATGTGCATTTTTGTCTTTTTAGAAAATATATTTTTATGTGAATGGGGACGGCATGGTGACCGACTGGTTAGCACATACGCCTCACAGTACAGAGTTCCAGGTTTCAAATCTGAGTTGTGGCATTCCTGTACTCAGGTTTCCTCCCACATTGCCCCAAAAACATTCATAACGGGTTAATTGGACACTCTATTGTTCGTGGGTGTGATTGTGAAACGTGTCCTGCGATTGGCTAGCAACCAGTTCAGGGGCGTACCCCGCCTATATTACCCGAATATGGCTGGGCTTGGTTCCAGCACGCTCGGGTGTCTGCGTTTCAGACATCCCATTAAAGTAAAATGTAACACAAACAAAAAAACAAACAAACAAAAAAAAATGGACATACATTGTGTTTTTCACAGGACAGCGACGAGATGACACGTTAAATGTTAAAAAGCTCACTCACCTCCTTTAAGACGACAATTTCATGCGCAGCCTTCAGGTATTGCAGCTGGTGAGTGACAAGAACACGCGGCTTGTTCCTCAGAAGTCCACAAATACACCTGTAGGAAAGAGCATCTGAGTTTCAAAATAATTTCAGCAGAGAACAGCTCTTGAGTATGAAACAGCGCAGTTCTTTTTACTCTTCAAAGATGTGCTTGCCGACTTCAGCATCCACAGCACTGAGGGGGTCATCCAGTAGGTAGATGTCTGCATCCTGGTACACTGCTCTGAAAAGCACATTCAGTCAGAGGATAAATCAAAAGAAAGTGTGTTGTTTTTTTTTTGTTTCGTGCACACCTGGCCAAACTGATTCTCGCCTTCTGTCCTCCACTTAAATTGGCCCCTCTGTCTCCGACGGATGCCAAGTCACCACCTGGTAGTAGCTCCATGTCCTGGACAAATGCAGGTGTTACATAGTCATTCCAAACTGGACTTACTAGAAAATGCAGGTCCACGAACCCTCACAGGACTCTGGACTAATTCTCACTCTCTTGAGGGCGCAGGCTCTCAGCACTCGGTCATACTTGAAGTGGTTGAGCTCTTGGCCGAAAAGGATGTTGCTCCGGATAGTGCCGGGTAAAATCCAGGGCTGCTGGGAAGTGTAGGTCAGATCCCCTCGGACCTTGATCACGCCACTTTCCTGGCTTAGCTCTCCCAAGATGGCGCTGAGGAGCGAAGACTGACACAAAACATCAAATGACCATTCAAAGCATGATACTCACTTTCCAAGTTACTCACGATGGCGGCCATACCTTCCCTGAGCCGACAGGACCGATTACAGCGAGCAGCTGATCGGGTCCAACTGTGAAGGAAACATTCTCTAAAGTTGGAGCTTCTTGGGTCTAAAATGAAAACATACAGTGCCTTGAAAACAGCCATTTAAAACATTTGAGGTTTACCTACCATAATACCTCAGCTTGGGCATTTATTTCGCGAACTGCAATCCTGTGCTAATATTTTCCACAGTATATTACTGTCACTGGGAAACACCAAGAATTGTCTTTGTAGTTAGTCGTTAGTGTTATTTAGCAGCTGGCGACTCATCTCGGGTATACTTGGTCTCTCGCCCGAAATCAGCGTGTATAGTCTCCATGTTTCTGAATACGCTGCACTGCATACACCAAGAATTTCTCTCATGCATGCTTTTGGAATGTGGGAGGAAGAGAAAACCCACCCAGGCACGGGGAGAGCATGTACGAGGAGCCGGAATCGAACCCTGCACCTCTGCACTGTGAGGCCGACGTGCTGACCTGTCGACCACCGGGCCCATAGTTACCCCATTGGTAACTATGGTAATCTGTTTTAGGATGAGTGATCTTTCCGGCAATTAATGGGAACGCCTCGTCTCAACGAACTATTTGAGCAACAATAAACAATTGACCTCACCTTGTCCCAATAGCACACCAATTCCTGAATCTTCAGCAAACAGTCTTTTTTCTCTTCCACCGGGAGTCCCAGATGTTGAGGAGCAACTTCATCCAGAAGGAGAAAATTCTAAGAAAATCCCCATTGATATGTTCCTTTTCCATCAAATATGTTTGAAACAGCTCAACATTTATTTCACTTGAAATCGGCATTCTTACTTGGATTCTTTGAATGCTGATGAGGGAGTCTGAGACCTTCTCGATGGCGAAGGGAAAGAAGAGCGTGATCGTGAGTTTGACGGCGCCATAGAGGGAAACGGCCATGAAGACGGTGCTGGAAGACAACTGCTTGCCCGTCAGCACGTAGACGCAAACAGTGAGGAAGATGATGAGCTTGTTGGCCACGAAGAATGACGCCATGTTCAAGCCGCGCAAGTAGGAGCTTTTCATTACTTTGGAGATTTCCATTCTGTGCCATCACAAAAGACACACAGAAAAAAAAAACGTTCTCAGTAGATGCATGGGGGTCTTATTTGTTGAAGAGAATAAAAACAGGCTACCTTCGGACTTCATCCACAAGCACAGCAAAGGGTTTCTCCCACCCGCACATCTTTATCACACGAATTCCAGAGAGGACCTCATTCATCGTGCGTATCCTGTCATCGGTCAGGACTGCAGTGTCAGCCCTAGAACGACAGAAACTCGCAGCAGTGACGATACCGATACAACAGTTGATACTACTATGTGGTCCAAATGATGACTGCCAACCTCAGTTTGGAAAACAGTCTTCCAAACATAGTCTGCGCTGGTATCAGGATGAAGAAGACGGCCATTCCGGCAAGGCATGATGGACCGATCCAATACATCAACAATATTATCACCATTACGGCTTGCACGGGGGTGATCCACAGAAAGTGCAGATACAAGGTTACCTAGGAGAAAATGACAAAGATGGAGTGCAGGGTGTGTCGTCATCTGCGACTGTACGTTTTTACTCTAAGTCAATCAAAACAAAGCATTTTGATGGAGCGCTCATACTGCAACAGGTCTAGCTAATGTTGTGGATATGCTTATTTTCAGACAATTACCTCATCAAATGTGTTGACATCATTGGACAGCAGATTGACAATTTGTCCTGTTGTCGTTTTAGTCAGCGCCGTATTGTTAAGACTGAGAGCCTTTGCAGAACAAAAAAGTTATGTTAAATGGAGTAGCCAAAAATAATTAATCGTGTTCGTCCATTCGTACCTTCCGGTAGATCATGTGACACATGGCCACACGGATTTTCATGCCCGCTCTTTGGACATGGTAGAAATAGAGATGGTGGAGGACGGCCATCCAGACGGTGCACAGGCAGATGCCCGCCGCGTAGCTGTAGGCCTTGTAGACCGCCGTTGGGCCTGTGGCATCAGCACTCTCAAAGTACTCAATGAGCGTACCGAGTAACACTGACTGAATGACTTTAACGACTTCCTGATGGAGTAAACCAGACCCGTTAAACAACCTGAAATCCATCATTGCCTTCTAAGATGGTTTACTTTGACCGCACCTGTATGAAGACGTATGCTCCAGTGATCGCGTAGGATCTCCAGTAACATTTTATGAGGACTCTCGTGAGTTGAGGCTGGCGTCGATCTTTTGCCGCATGCTTAACGTCTTGCTTCCAGTACCTTGGAAAAGCATGACGTGTGATTGTTGGCGGTGGCAAGCAGAAGCTGTTTGACATTTAAAATACTACGTCTACGAAATCAGAATATTAATCCATATATAAGGCGCATCGTATTATAAAGCGCACTTTCGGCTTTTGAGAAAATGGAATGCTTTTTAGTGCGCCTTATAGTGCGGAAAATACAGTACCGTATTTTTCGGATTATACGTCGCTCCGGATTATAAATCGCACCAGCCAAAAAATGCATAATTAAGAAGGAAAAAACATATATCAGTCGCATTTTTGGGGGAAATTTATTTGGTAAGCTCCAACACCAAAAACATACATGTCATCTTGAAAGGCAATTTAAAATAAAAATAAAACTAGAGAACAACAGGCTGAATAAGTGTACGATATGCTAACGTTACATGACGCTTAAACAACGAACTGTGAATGTACCTGATATGTTCACGTAACATATTAAGAGTTATTTGGACAAATATAGCACAAAGAACATGCTAACAAATTTACCAAACCATCAGCGTCACTCCAAATCACAAAATCCAATGAAATCTTCATGCTCGGTGTCACTTTTAAACAACTCCGCCAACTCCGGAGGTAGAAGATGCAGCGCTTCCTTTTCTACGTCGCTTACGTCAGAGTCATCGTCAGTTGTTTTTCTCAGTTACCGCCAACGTGGAAAGTATCAACACAGGCCGAGAGCACCCCCTTGCGGTTTAATGTGAAAATAACATGTGATGTGTACAATGTGTTAACCATTTCACACATAAGTCGCTCCAGAGTATAAGTCACACCCCTGGCCAAATTATGAAAAAAACTGCGACTTATACTCCGGAAAATACGGTAATTATTTTTCCCATGCTGTAAGGCCACTGGTTACACACAGGTACACTGGTGAGGGTCCTCAGCTCATAGAGCTGCTGACAGCACCATGCTGTTCCTTCATCAGAAAACCCCTGACAGCCAAGCCTGTTGCGCAGACAGCACGACACTAAATGTCATATGCGACTGCGTGGGCAAGGCAAGACTTGGTCCAACGATCTTCATGTTGGGGTGTAATACCCTTCTCCTTCATTGCGGACTTAAAGAAAATCATTCAAAATGTCTCTGCCAAATAGTGAGTGCAAGAGAACAGACTGTTTTGTGTTGCAGCGCCGGTGATACTTTCTATATATAGGTGGGCCGAATGTCAAGTGCACAAGCACATCCTCAAACACAATATCACCTTTCCTTAATGGGTGGGAGTAGCGTTGTGACTATTAATATATGTATTACTGTACTGCTTTACGCAGTTTTGCGTGACCCAATGAGGCGTTTTAATAACTTGGTTATTATTATGGCTTTAGTTTTCTGGATGGCGTCATATCACACACACACACACACACACCAACATGCACACGTTTTTAGACAGATCATAAAAAATACATGGCAAGGCAAATGATGAATATAAGCATGTTATGAGTATGTTAGAGTTAGATATTCTTACCACTCTAACTCCTCCCCAAGTCTGTCAGAAGCATCCTCAGGAAGAATCCTGTACATGTCATTTTCTTCCAGCCTCCTCTTGTAGCCGGTCCTGAACAAGGGATTCAGCCAACTACACAGTACAAATATAGTCAATGCGATACTAATAAAAACAGTAGAGTCGTAATAATACAGCTTGATTTCCGTAGCAATTTGAGAAGATAACCAAAATGTTCTGTAGTGCATGATGGTGTGCAGTTCTACACTACTGTAATCTTTAACAGGGGAGAGAATACCCAACATCTAGGATGGGAAATGTAAACGATTCAGAGGGTCACAAAACATAGAATGGCATACTTCCTAAGCAGATATATATTATTCATTCATTCATTCATTTTCCGATCCGCTTTGTCCTCACAAGGGTCGCGGGATATATATATATATAT
>NW_017805698.1:3740372-3767003 GCF_001891065.2 Hippocampus comes | reverse complement strand
TATATATATATATATATATAAACTTTAAACAATTTTAAGTATGGATAAAATATGTCAGATCTATTCAATAATTGAAGCAATGTACATCACAAAATCTTCATTTCTTGTCATGCTCACATTGGAATGTAAAGTATAAAAGATCCACTCTTCGACAACAAATGGCTTGAATCAAACGATAACCACATGCAGTGAGCTGCGCGTTCGCCCTATCGAAGTTTTGCGGACATTTGCATTCTGTTATTTCACATTTGCCTTTTCAAACCTCAAATTGATGATCATTGTCATGAGCGCTGCGATCAATATCGGATGACTACTCCGACTGCAGCAACCTGTCAACACAAGTCAGTGTGTGTCAATAACTGCTGTCGCTGTTTTCTTACCAGAAGAAAAGCTTGGAGAAAAGATTAGCCTTTGAAGACGGATTATCCTTCACGTCTTGACGCAAAGCTTCCATGTCACTGGGGCAAGTAACACAGGAAGTTTTTTTTTCTACCGACAGGCTAGTTACAGAAACAACAGGTCGAGTTTATGTCAACATTACGTCTGGCAATATTGAGGAAGGCCACTTGGATTCCAGTAGAAACCGGCCGGCTTGGCAGGCGAGCGCCTGCAAGGGGCGTGTGTATGTGACGTCATTAAGACCACTGCTGTGGTTCGGACGCGTCCATCAATCAAAAAAAAGAAAAACACAATCTACGAATGCAAACAATGGGGTTAGCGTCAGGTCTGTTTAATGAGGACTTGATTACGCGTCAAGAAGCACTCCACAAGTGAAACGCGAGGTGGAGTTTTACGCCATCTGGTGGTACATTTCGAAAATATCCATCATCCATCCTTTCTCACCGCTTATCCTCACTTGGGTAGCGGACGATGCGTTGCTTTGACGTCACTAGTAAAAACTGACACAGACATTATCAGAACCCATACTGTCAAACTGCGTGTGGATCTCTATCTCTCTTTCTCTATATTTCTCTCACTATCTCGCTCTCTCTGGCACACACACACACACAAACACACAAACACACACACACCCACACACACACACACACACACACACAAAATTGTGTTGTAGTCCCCTAAACTGGAAGTCATGAGTCATCCTCTCACCCCGAAATGAATGACGAACTTGAAAGTGGACTTTGCTTCCATCGAAACGCGATTGATCATTCTTTGTGTTAATATGAAGCACGGTAATTACTTTTAGACCAAAACGCGGGCACTCAGAAGAGGTGCTTGGGCATTGGCCAAAATAATAACTAACTCCCAGCTCACACTTTGATTACTGTTTGACTTTGAGGCCCTTGTGTCCATGTTTGACCATGAGAGATGCTCTGTCTGTAAATCATCGCAGTGAAAACACATGTCCAAAGTGTAATTTACCTGTCCAGGGCGATTGCGTGCATTTCGTCCGCTAAAAAAGATCACATTCAATTGTGAAAGCCAGCAAATGTCCGGCTTGCAGATCCTGGCTTTCCTCAGCGGCCTCGGGGGACTGGGGGCCACCATCGGTGCCACGGTGTCCAATGAATGGAAGGCCACGAGCCGGGCGTCCTCGGTCATCACGGCCACATGGGTGCTGCAGGGCCTGTGGAACAACTGCGCCGGGAACGCCATCGGAGCTCTCCACTGTAGGCCGCATCATACTATCTTGAACCTGGACGGTGAGTGACTCCTGCTTTCAAACTCTTTCGACAAGAATAGATGTTCTCACTGCGCCACCATCCCAAACGGCACGGCACATTTGTCTCGTTTCATGGTGAAACATCAGTTTTCCTTTGCACGTGACGCAACTTTAGGAAATATCCCTGCGGTGTGACTGCTAAGGAATAGAAAAATATTCATCACTGCCATGCACTCAGCGGTCACCAAATTTGCTACATAATCTGAGCCTTTATTTCGCGACGTGAGAGAAATACCTCTCGGTATGATGGAGCTATGCACTATTACAAAGTGTGGGCACAATAATAAATATTGTTCGTTGAATACCTCTGACGGCATCAATCAAAAGTGAACATTCTTGATGAAAAGGCAGAATATTTCATACCGCCCGATTGTATCTCATCATATTATGATGAGGCACATCATGTGGAGTGTGTCATTCTGAATATGAAACCAATTTTTAAATACACTAATCTGTCATTTTGCTCTGACTTTGCCTGCCTGTTATCTTTCTTTTACTTAGAATGTAATTTTGCAAGTTAGCTACTTTTAATATTCCTTTCATCAGTCCCACCGCTTGCAGATAATTATTTTTCTCTGTAAAAGCCACACAAGGCATGTTCACTTTCGAGTTATTCATTTATTTGTTTCAGTTTGAAGGTATTTTGTTTTATTTCATCTGAATTTATTTCTGACAGTTTGTATTTATTTAATTTTATTTTATTGCAGCTACTGTTTACTGTTGAAAAAGGGTTGTCAGATGGCATGCTGTGTTATGATTATTTCGTACCTATGAGTCATTTTGGATCAGAAGAGATGAGGTGGGGTAGGGCCTCCGAATGAATTTTTCCTTTGGGCCGCAATTTAGTCAGGGGCGACCCTGGCTAAGACCCATCCGAGTCTGGATGGTCTCCTTGTGCTTGCGTGGCTTTTCTTTGGCTACCCCGGCTAGGTGTGAATTGATGTTTATCTTTTTGTACCGTATTTTCCCGCACTATAAGGCGCACCTAAAAGCATTCAATTTTCTCAAACGCCGATAGAGTGCCTTATAATCTGATGCGCCTTATATATGGATCAATATTCTGATTTATTGGGCGTACTATTTTAAATGTCCTGTAAAGCGCTTTCTTACTGCTGCAGCAGTTGAGAAAATTCTCTATATATAAAGCTGTATTGCATTGTATTGTATTGTATTCCCTTTAGGGTAGCTCCATCTAGTGCAGTGGTTCTTAACCTTGTTAGACGTACCGAACCCAACCAGTTCATATGCACGGTCACCGAACCCTTCATTAGTAAGATAAAAATATGATGTATATATGTATATTTTTTTTTACAAATTCAAGACTTAAAAAAAAACACATTTATTAACCCTGGAGAACCCAAGAACCCTTTTCTTCTTTGGAAAATGATGAATTATACATTAAATGACTGCTATATGTTCACTGAACAATAAAATATATGTTTTTTTTAAATATTCAATGCTTTAATCCTAATTTAGGATTAGGGCCAAATTTGACCCTTTGGGATTTAAGGATAGCATTTGAGTCCCGCTAGCAGAATTTATAGGGGCCAAATCGGACCCCAAATCAGACCTGTAGCTTCTATTCTATGCGCCTCATAATGCGATGCGCCCAACATAGGAAAGCAGTTTTAAAATAGGACATTCATTGAGTTATAGTTTCCGCCTTATAGTGCGGAAAATACGGTACACCGTGATTGACTGGCAACTAGTCCAAGGCTTACCCTGTCTCGTTCTCAATAACTGTAAATAAATGTTACAGTAGGTCCTGATCACAAGTTTCCTATAAGTGACACCTCTGTTTAAATGCCAGGTATTTGTGATATGAAAAAAATGAACGCACAAAAATAAAACTGTGATCAATTATTTATGTGTGAGATGTTGGCAACCACATGACAAGCCGTCAGCGCTCATATTCAGGTCCAAACTCCTCGTAGCATAATACAACGGTCCATAACATATTAACCAACTTAACGTTGTGCATCCTGGCTACTTTTTCAACCTCTTGGGAACCATTAATCAATCTTGGTGCCACCGACGTGGTCGGCGCAGAGTCATTCGGAGCAGCATGTATCAGGAGATCCTGGCCTTTGCGCTCGCCACTTCGGGATGGGTTCTCGTGTCATCCACCCTGCCGACAGACTACTGGAAGGTGTCCTCGCTGGACGGGACGGTCATTACCACGGCGACCTACTGGTCCAACCTGTGGAAGACATGCGTCACCGATTCCACCGGGGTGTCCAACTGCAAAGACTTTCCCTCCATGCTGGCGTTGGATGGTTTGCCGCGCTTTTGCCTTCTCGAAGTTTTGCGTCGTGTTATTTCACATTTTCTCCTTTTTCAAACTTGAAATTCAAAATCATTTCCATGAGCGTTGCGATCAACCCATTTATTGTGAATAGTGTCAATGTTTAGCCGCAGTTGACTGATTCTTAAAGCCTATCAAGGAGATTGACTGTGAGCCTTAGGCTGTTTCGACCACGCTTCACGAGTTCTGAGCTAATATTTGCCGCTAAATCTCATCTCGTGACTAATTCTACTGCATGCTTTATGTGCACGTGCATCAAAAGGTCAATAGGTTGTTGATGTCCGGCTGATTGTTTGTGCTCGCACAGGTTACATCCAGGCCTGCAGGGGCCTGATGATCGCAGCCGTGTGTCTGGGCTTTTTTGGTACCGTCTTCGCCCTGGTGGGAATGAAGTGCACCAAAATTGGAGGAAGTGACAAGAGCAAAGCGAGGATCGCCTGCTTCGCCGGTGTCAATTTTATCCTCAGCGGTAAGAGAGTTTGCCGTTATCCCCCCCGGCCCCTTTATCTTTGTAACAGCATGACGTTTTTTCATTTTGAACTATGAATTTTCATAAATCATGCATCTCCAAACTTTTTTATAACTCCGAAATCAAACAACCGATACAGTTTTGGAGCCGTACTGTGTCACAAAATTAACTCATGCATTTGTATTCATGTTTTTTTCGTTTTTGTTGTTTGAAAAAAACTTTTGGGGGGATAAAAGTGTTTCTAGATGTTTTGACTGTGTTTACCAAAGAACAGCTTGTACTGCATCTCTGAGAGATTAAAGCACGCACTATAGCTCAAGATTTTTACACTTATCCTGTTTTTCATGTCTCTCCAAATTTCAGATTTTTTTTCAATGATTATTTTGGGCAATAACAGCTCGTATGCCGACATGTAATCATTGTATTCCAGTAGATACAGTGATTCTCAAAGTGTGCTAAGCAGGCTCTCTCAAGTGGTACACGAGATAATCACTAACTTAACTGTGCAAAGTGTGCATAATGTTACGGTGGTCCAAACATTTTTTTTTTTTTTTTAATACAACGTAGTAGATTTGTTAAATACAGTCCAGTGGTATTTATCTTGTGAGTACAATATAATTTAATCTTCATGAACTGTTTGATTGTTACTCTCTTTTCAATGTACAGTGTACATTAAACTGTTATGGACAATATGGTTAATTGAAAATTCAAAATGCGCAAGTGTCACGTGTCACTCACCACCAACAACCGGTCTTAAGACTTGATCCAATATGTGTTGTTTTTCCTCAGGTCTGTGCTCACTATCAGCATGTTCCCTCTATGCACATCGCATAACGTCGGACTTTTTCAACCCAATGTTTGTGGCACAGAAGTAAGCAATATTTTTCAGGTGTTCAAACGATTTCCCATGAGTCACGTTTGCATGGTTTACAAATCTGCCCTTTCTTCCATTTTAGGTATGAGCTGGGGGCAGCGCTCTTCATTGGCTGGTCAGGTTCTGTCCTTTGTATTCTTGGCGGAGGTGTGTTCTGCTTCTCTGTGGCAGACTGTAAGAAAAGGTCAGTCGTCCATGCACAAGTTTACATGAGGACATTTCATTAGGTACACATGCACGATCTCAATGGCATCTGAGACAAAAAATTTATTATTTCCAGTACTGGATCTTATTAAAGGATACTGTTGGTGGCTTCTGGATGGTTAATCAGCATTGTGTGTGTGTGTGTGTTTTTTCCACCCACAGTCAAACAAATTATGTCTACAAAGGCGCTGCCTCACATTCGCACGTCCCCTCCTACCAAAGAGGACGAGGGCAGTCTGTGAGCCAGAGGCCTCCACCTGAATACAGCAGCTCCTCCAGGGCTCCCAATTTTGATAAGAACGTATACGTTTAAATGATGTGAATATTAAGAGCCACTGCGTGGTGAGTCGTGTAAGATAGTGTGGAGGGAAAGATAATGGCTCACTGGTGGAAACACTTCTGTTGAACACCAGGTGAAGTTGTCATTCCTGGGCATAATGAAAATGGCGTTGAGGTCCACTGAAAATTTTCGTTTTTTCTTTCTTCTTCAAACAGAGCAAATTACTTTTCTTTTAAAAAAAATCCTCAAAATTGGCTCACCTTGAAAATAATGAAATATATTCTTATTGTAGATAGTTTTTTTTTTTTACAAACAGAAACCTTGTTTGTTTTTCTAATTATATTATACTTCTCCTCAAATGTTGCTTTTTTTTTTTTTTTACCCAAAACACAAAAAAAATTTTAGTTTCAAAATAAATCCTGTATTGCTATTTACAGTCTGACTAGACTGTTAATTTTAATTTTACTTCTATTTAAAGTGCTTTTTTTTTTCTTTTTCATCTCTGAAAAAGTTTTACTTCAAACCAAACAAAAATGACTTCTTGGTCGATCTGTTAAAAAATATATACATACTGTGCAGCCAAATTTTTTAAAATTTTTTTACACTTTACACTTTTTTTTGTATTTGAAAAGAATTTATTTTCACTCAACAAACATTTTTGCAGGTTGTTTTTTTTTTTTTTTTTTTTTTTTACTTGAACCATTAAAAAATGTTCTTTGTTTTTCTTTGAATGTATTTAGAAAAGTGTGCAAGTTCTTTGTCTTGCTAGCCTAAAATATACTTCCTGAATGAAAGCCACGTACTTATTTTTTTTGTTTTTATCTGGAAAAAAAACTTTAATTTTGTCTTTCATCAGAAACAAAAAATTTTGCAATTCATATATATATATATATATATATATATATATATATATATATATAAAATACAGAGTATATAGAGTACAGCGCTTTGATACCTTGGGTTTTCAATTAAAAATCATTTGATTGTTTTTCTTTTACCTCAAAACAAACTTTGTTTTTCCAGATAAAAACACATACCCCCACATCGTGCAATTTTTTTCTCTTTTCATTTGAGTAAAAAAAAAAAAAGGGGTGGGATCCTCTGCTTTCAATGGAGGTAAAAAAAAACTTTGGAGATACATTTGGACAGCTTTTATAACGATATAAATTTTGAATGAGTGAAGCAATCACACTAATGCTACACCACTCAACTCAACCCAACTTCATTTATAGGACACTTTAAAGACAATGATAGATGCATACAAATTGGTGTACATGGAGGTAATACAATAAATTAATAACATAAACACAGTCAACACCATAAAACATGAATTAACGCTGTCTCATGCTGAGCTCTACCACTAATAGCCACTAGGGGGCACATGTACACAGTACAGGAGCTGATAGTTGCTTTGATGTAACTAATGTTTTTAATGTAGTTTTTTTCACACATCAATTCTGATCTTGAGGGAATTGCAATTGCTATTTATTTTCGACTTTACATTTTGCTTTAAACGGGCTGCAATATATGTGACCATTATTGTTTTGTACGATGGAATTTTGGTATTAAAAAAAAAAAAAGAAAGAAAATGGAGCGTATTGTGAGAGAGAGAGAGAGAGAGAGAGAGAGAGAGAGAGAGAGAGAGAATACACACACACACACACACACACACACACACACACACACATTCTATACCTGTCATTCCAAAGATGACAATAAAGAAAATGGATTAATGTAGAAGTGTGATGGCACACTCCTGTATGTTTACAGTAAACACTCAGCTAAGATGCCCTCATCAACACTGATGACACACCGGACAAACACGCAGTATGCTCCGCCGACTGACACAACACACTTCACTAATCGCGCCATCCAAAGAAAGATCTTCAATTGAACTGTGTGGACCTTTTCCTCTTTGGAGATGCATAAACGTTTGATCCAAGTAAGCGGCTTCCTGATTTCCACACTGGGCTGGCTCTTTGTGCTGTGCACCATGGCCATGGACTTCTGGAGGATCACCCAAATCGGAGGCCAGGGCGGCTCGTTCATCATCAAGGTGGCCTGGTACTGGTCCAATCTGTGGAAGGACTGCTTCACCGACTCCACGGCCGTCACCAACTGCAGAGATTTCCCTGTTCTCTGGAGTGTCACGCGTAAGACTGTGGTCATTGTTACTATTATGCTAATGAGCTGGAGCTGATCCCAGGTGACTTGGGACGAGAGAAAGGGTAGACCTGGTACTACTCACCAGGCAATTTTTAGATTGGTAAATAAATGGAAAACTATGGAGACATTGAAAGGTTTTGTACCACTTGGGGTATATATTTTGATTGCTGGATGGATGATAGCTACACTGTAAACTAAATTTTGGGTGAACTCAAAATTTCAAGGCAACAAACTTTGATAACACTTTCAGCTAGGCACTTCAACTAAGTGTTTTAAATGTTGCTGTTGTGAAAATTGGCTTCTCTGCATTTCACAACAAATAAGTGTTTACACAACAGTTGTCCCTTTGATTGAACGCCAACACGAAAATATACAGAAAGTAACAAAAAATGTGCTTGTTTTGTGGCACTCGCTAACACTGTTTCGATAAATGTTAGTCATTTATATTTAGTTTTTCTAACTGAAATACTGTAAATATATGAATGTACAAAAAAAAACAATACATTAAAATGAAAACTGAAGTCACTGCTCTGTATTTTATAAAAAGGAAAGACAGGGAAAAACAGCAGTAATCGCTTTAAAATTCCTTCACATTGCTGTGATGTCTGCCATTTTTTCTTTTTGGGTCTATGTGAAGGATTTAATTTGTAAGTTTTTTTGTTCAACCTTTTTTGCCAACTGTACCTTAAAGCATTTGTCCAGGGGGTGCGAGGCTTGCTGATGTGCGGGCTGACTCTGGGCTTCTTCGCCGCCATCTTGTGCTTCCTGGGCATGGAGTGCACCTACCTCGGCGGAGACGAGCAGAGTAAAGACAAGATGCTTTTCGCTGGCGCAGTCTTTCACTTTGTGGGTGGTGAGTAAAACAAGCGCACCTCACTTGGTGTTCCTGACACTGTTTTGCCCACACGTGCTGCTTTGCACGCAGGAGTGTCTGATATTGCGGCCTACTGCTTATACATCAACCGGGTTGCCAGGAACACCTTTGCTGTCAACTTAGCACCTGGACTCTTACGGTACACTTTTATATGACCTTTTTAATCTTATCTGTTATAAATGTCCAATGAGATACATGTAACGTGCAAATTTGGAACGGGAAAGGAAATGTACTGGCTTCTGCGTGTGATCAGTGAAGAAACATGCGGCTTATTACTCAAGGTTTTTCTTGAATGCCTTTCACAACCGTAAACAAATTGTATGCTTGTAGTCCTGAGGCGTCTCACTTTTGAGTATCAGTGTGACAGCAGCAACAAGGTTAGTTAAGAGATCTTGTGTACTGCACTCTGTAATTGCTCTATCCCAGGGGTCTGCAACCAGCGGCTCCAGAGCTGCAAGCCGTGGATGTTCTGACAGATTTTACTTGCTCATAAATCAGTTTCATGTCAACTTATAAACTTGGGAGATGGACGTTTGTCAGGGGGGCATGCTTAGCATGTCCGCCTCACAGTGCCAGAAGTGCAGGGTTCGATTCCGACTCCGGCCTTCCTGTGTGAAGTTTTCATGTTCTTTCTCCCTGTGCCTGTGTGAGATTTCTCCAGATACTCCGCTTTCCTCCCACATTCCAAAAACATGCATGGCAGGTTATTGGAACACTGAATTGTCTATAGGTGTGATTGTGAGTGTGAATCGTTGTTTGTCTGTGTGTGCTCTGCGATTGGCTGGCAACCGGTTCAGGGTGTCCCCCACCTACTGCCCTGCGACCCTTGAGAGGATAAGCGGATCCGAAAATAGATGCATGGATGCTTTTCACGACACATGCAAAGATAGTAATGCCTTTTTTTCTACATTCTTAGTGCAACTAATATTGTTGTTGCTCAATGAAAAACAACTTTGTGAGTTCTCCCCTCCCCCCCCCCTCCCCACAGCCCCACCCCCTTTGTATTACAAAACCCAAAGATAGTTTTTGGAGTTACTGCCGACAAAAATCAAAATTTCTCATCACAACGGGGTATTTGCCTTTCATTGTTCGTTACATCTCTTATGTAACTCTAGGTACGACTTAGGCCCTCCCATATTTCTCGGATTGGTTGGAAGTTTTTTCATCATTTTAGGAGCTCTCTTTTATGCAGCCACAGTGTTCAGAGTACTCATACCCAAAAGGTATACCAAAATTATATCACTTTTTTTTTTTTAAATCAGTAATTAAGAAAGTAATAGCTTTGGATGGATGTTTGTTCCCTGCGCAGTCAAGTGATCTATGCCTACGGAGGAGGCACATACATGGATCCTCGCTTGCGAGGAAGAAGCATGTACACCGGAGGCTACTACAGACCCAACAGACTGTACGGAACTTACTACGGCTCAGGAAGATCCGGCAGCTCCAAAATATCCAAACTCTCTGCGACAACACCAGAGAGGTTTTCTGAAAGGGACGCATTTGTCTAGTGTCGGTAAATGGTTTCCTCGCAAGTGCTTTGTGTATGAAGGAGTGATAAGGCCACGGTGAAAGACAAGTTGTATGTTGTGGGGGTGCGGGGGGTTGTCATGTCAGGACAAAAAAAAAATATCTACAAAGAAACAAAATATTTTATTGAATGAAATAGAAATTCCCATCCAAACATGAATGCAACATTGTAAATTTAATCAAGGAAAGAATTTTAAACAACTATTGCAAATTTGTTACAAGAACAACACTAACAACACTTTTGGTTGACTGGTCAACGTCCACAAATTGCATGAACTGGAAGATCATAATATATTTTTCCCCAAAAATGACTTAAAGTACCTGTACATATTTTTATGATCATATGTTTTCCCCTCAAACTGTTTTTAACCCTTTTCAGGGACAGCGGTTACTACAGTGGACAGCTTATCATGTTATCAGGTTACAGGGTGCACGAAAAGGTTCATGTCAATTGCGCCTTTTATTCTCATGATTTCGACTTTATTATTGGAACTGGTGTAACACTTTTGTTGATCCAAACATATAATTCAATACATGATATACACAACAATTTGTTTCATCTCTTCATTACAGCCTTGTGAACTTCAATCAAGACATGTTTTTTTTCCTCTTAAAATCGAGACCTAATTCTTATCTATGTTCGGATTTTTCCCTCAGCTCAGAGATGTACAACTTTTCTCATAATTTAATTTTTTTTTCCTCACGAAGTTAGAACTTTCTCACAATTTGACATCATTGTAAAAACTAAAATAACAATGCAATGTTTTTTGTGATTGTTTTTTTTTTCTTTACTTTAGATGTATACATTTAACATTTTTAACAAGGTGATTTTCAGAGCGCCACGACTTCTCAGAGACCACACCCTTTTCTGTTGGGAAAAAAAAAAATCATCTATGTTCGGATTTTTCCCTCAGCTCAGAGATGTACAACTTTTCTCATAATTTAATTTTTTTTTCCTCACCAAGTTATAACTTTCTCACAATTTGACATCATTGTAAAAACCAAAATAACAATGCAATGTTTTTGTGATTGTTTTTTTTTCTTTACTTTAGATGTATACATTTAACCTTTTTGAACAAGGTGATTTTCAGAGCGCCATGACTTCTCGGAGACCACACCCTTTTTCTGTTGGGAAAAAAAAAATCCGACTTAATTAACTTTTTTTTTTCTTTGTTACGACTTTATTGTCGTGATTCTCCAACTTGCCTTCATACTCTTCTGCATTATAGAAATGGTAACAAATGAATATCAAAATGACCACACATCACAACACTTTTTGGACAATACATAGCCTACTGTACCCATGTGTGTCTCTATTTTCTGCTGTCGGTGAAATAATCGAACATTGTTCGAAAAAAAAATGCATTCTTGTTTACCCTTCACTTGACAATATAAAAGAATTATTTGTCATCAGATTCTGAACGTCATGTAATGTTTATGCCTTCATGAGCTGTGTACACATTTATACTCATTTAGTTTGCGTGTGTGTGTGTGTGTGTGTGTGTGTGTGTGTGTGTGTGTGTGTGTGTGTGTGTGTGTGTGTGTTTAACAGAGCTCTTTTTTTCAATTCAAACCATGTGGAAAATACTGAAAAAAAGGTCATAAGGGGAAAAAAAGAAAAAGAATTATTGAACTAATTTAGTTACCGGTATGTTTTTTTTCCTTGTAATTATGTTAATGCACTGACTAATTATTCAAATGTTTTCTGTTTCATGACAATACTGTGTAGACTTTTTGGCGGCACTATACATTTACAATGTAATGATCAAATTGTACCTTCTAACAGACTATCGTGAAGTCTGCAGTAACAGATGAATAGACTCTCACAATACAATTTGAATGTACCTTTCGTTTTCATTTTAGCAGTAGGCCTGCTCAAGTTAAAAAAAAAAAAACAACTATAAGTTTGAACATTTCATAATTACCGGTTTATTTAATTAATTGAATGTGATACATTATAGATAAGATGATGGTAATTCTTGTGGTGACTTTCGATACCTGCCTGAGTTGTTGTATGATTTGCTTTTGGATATTTATGAATTTCGCAAAAAGGGTGGGGTGGGGGGGGGTGGGGTGTAGAAAAAGTTAGTTTCTGCAAATATTTGGAGTACAGTACTGTTCCATCAATTGAAAGAGAGAGCACAATGTGAAAGAGGTGGCCCTACAATTCCCAAGCCATTGCATGGCAACGATAAGTCTCTCATTGGATTTTGTCAGATATAGTTTTTTTCTTCATGACAACACCAACAAAAAGTCAACGCGCCTAACCGGAGCCATGCTGGCAAGCGTTTTGATTTCCTACTAACAACAAACACATCACTGTGACCCTCACTAAACATGGGTGGCGTACACAAACAGCCTTCACATCATCATCATCATCATTATGAGGGCGTACACGAACACCCGTGCTACCTTGGAAAGCTCTAACACCGGAAAGTCTTCCTGTTATTGTTCATTTCAAACCAAAGATGGGTTACAGGACGGTGGTGATGTACATGGAGATCGGCTGCTTCGTGGTTTGCGTGTCTGGATGGATCTTGGTGTGCTCCACCATGCCGACGGAGATCTGGACCTGGTCTGAGGTGGGCAGCATTGTCCTGACCACTTCTAACTACTTCTCCAACTTGTGGAAGGACTGTGTGTCCGATTCCACTGGCGTGTCCGACTGCAAGGGCATCCCGTCCTTGCTCGCACTCAACTGTAAGTCGTATACCGTGTCAATCTACTGTGTGACGATGACGCTGGTGTTTTTGGGCAGAAATGTGAAAATCCTACGTTGACCCTTTCGTGCACCCTGTAACCTGATAACATGATAAGCTGTCCACTGTAGTAACTGCTGTCCCCGAAAGGGTTAATATTAAAATCATGAAAAATGTAAACAATTATACATCGTACTGCATCAATACAGTGTTCCTTCGCTACTACACGGATCTGTTATTGCAGCTACAGTCTTCGTGAGTTTTCATTTGTGACTTCTCAGGTTTTGTTGCTATATTTCTTCTGAGTTAGGGCACTCAAAAAAAAAAAAGTATTTTTTGGGAGTGTGTGTGTGTGTGTGTGTGTGTGTGTGTGTATATATATATATCCACATTGCCTTTGGTTTTACAGTTTATATATATATATATATATATATATATACTGTATGCTTATATTTAGATTTTGTAATTTGTATATATATATATGTCATTTTACATATTTAGATATATAGTCGTTTTGATTTACATATATATAAATATACATTTTTTATATACTTATACAATTAATATTTATTTATTTACCTTTTGTTCTTGTACTTCTTAGTTTCATAATTTTGCTGCTGTAAATTGGGAATTTCTCAATTGTGAGACAAATAAGGTTTTCTTATCTCGTATATATATTTGTGTATTTATGTTTGTGTGGTCTTAAATTTGATTGGAGTCTTATTTGTCGTATTTTTCATATTTTCATACAGGTCGTAGAATATTTGGGGCCTACTCACAAGTTTGACAGGATACACCTACGTCTCAAAAGTAACTCAGGGCGATATAAACTTAGGCTTGGGCTCGACAGGTTTATCATTTTTGCAATTGATCCATCTGCTGTTTGTGGTAGGGCACTGCACCACTTTGCCCTTTATTGTGAACTCACCACTGCGTTCCACTTGTTTTGTGTGCGGAAATTCTTCTTTGCAGGGGACATTCACATGTGCCGCGCCCTCATCATCACCGCCATCATCCTGGCGTTCTTCGGCTCGGTCCTGGTCATGGTGGGAATGAAATGCACCAAGGTCGGTGGCTCGGAGTTGGCCAAGGCAAGAGTGACTTTTGCTGGGGGGATGAATTACCTTTTTGCTGGTAAGACTCACCTTGCTGCAGGCAGTTCATTCGGGAGGCTGCGCAATCTAATGACATGTATGCATGGCTTCATGTGACTGGGTTTTTACATGCTTTATATGACCTCGGCTGCAGGGACTACGTGTACTAGGACACACGGTTGTGTTCGTCATCGTTAAAGTAAATGAAGTCATCTATTTTTCTGGAGGGGAAGAATAATATTCATTTGAGGTGTGGCGTTTCTTTTTTAAAGTGCTCAAATAACCTGGCACGAAGCAGTGCATTTCCACATGCCCACAAACTACGCCCACAACAATAAAGTTTTAAATGCCTGAAATTATTTTGCTTGTAAATGCTTTTAAATTTGTTTTTTTTTTTTTTTTTGTGAAGCACATTGGGATACCGTGTGCCCTATATAAATAAAGCTGTCTTGTCTCACATCGATATCTGTCTGATACATCTCTTGTATTGGATATGATTAGCATTTTGCAGATGTGCCTAATATTTTGGCTGTTCGATGTATATTTTACTCGGTGTCTTCTTGTTTCAGGGTTGTGTTCTATGACTGCTTTCTCCTATTACGGCAACAAAATAAGAGCAGAATTCCAGGATCCTAATTACAGAGAACAAAAGTAAGGACATTTTTCAGGATAATTCAAGGAGATGTACTATTTTTTTTTCTTCACAATTTAAAGCAGTTCATCGGTGTTTAAAAAAAGCCTCTGACATTCTACCATCAAAATTCACTCAGGATAAAGACCTACACATTTAATATTCACTTGTCACACTTCGGTTGATATCACACAATTTTGTCTAATGCAAATAAGGACTGCTTTCGTTACCGAGACGACCGCAGGTAGACCTGGAGCACATGACAAAGCGAGCGACAAATCATTGTTGCCAACTTCACTACTTTTGTGGCTATAATTAGTTACTTTTCCGACCCCTCGAGCGACCAACATTGAGGTGGTCATCAGATGATAATCTATACTAACGCTGCAGCTTTGCTTACCTTTTGGTTTTGACATGACTTGCTTTGATTACTTAGGTTTGAAATTGGCGTTGGCGTGTTTATCGGCTGGGGAGGCTCAACTTTACTGGTGGTTGGAGGTCTTCTTTACAGTATCTTTGCGGGGAGGGAAGGCTGCCAATCAAGGTACTAACATTGAACTTCTCTGTGCTAAAAGCAACATTAAAATTTTTTTTTTAAATCCATGAATTTCATTTCAGTTACAAAGCGGACCCCGCCTACATGTTTCCTGATCCCTACATGTCTGCGCCCACAAAGAAGAAGGTGGCTCTCTCAGATGTGAGTGAGAGCAAGAAAACGCCAAGTAGCCGTACGACGAGCAGTATCGGTGGGAGCGGTAGTCGTCGTAGTAGTGGTAGTAGAAGTAGTAGTAGTAGAGCCAGCGGCAGCAGCGTGTCTGCAGTGACCAGCAGCACCAGAACATCTACAACAAATGCATACGTCTGAGTTCATATTAAATGAGGACGCCAGTTATTTTTGCATTCCCCAAATTGAATTTTGGGGCTTTTTATATGAACTACAATGCACAACATGTAAAACCTATTCACATAAATTGACTTTGGTGATTACTTTGATTACTACAGTAATACGGTCTATAAAATCCAAACTTTGCTCCTCGTTCTCTCTGTGTCATAATAGGAATTGTAATTTTAATAGCAATCCAGCTAGTTAGCCTGTCAGTTGCAGCTTTGCTTGAATATTAACACATCAACATGACAAAACAGCTTGCTTCTCTCATTCCAGCTCATACGGGGGACAGTTGATAGCTGAAACATTTCCTAGCCAGAAAAAAAGATCAGCTAACTCCTATGTACTGTAACAACATAACTCAACAAACTCAACGGCATTTTGTTTTAGTGGCAATGAGATGTCACCAAAATCAACAACTTCACCTTTAAACAATGCAATTGTGCTTTCTCGCCCATATAAGTAGCAATGAAACTCCATTTGAAAAGAAAGAAAACCCACTGATTTTAACATTCTTCCATTCCCACAAAATTCAAATGTTTTTGACTTTCTCACCTGTTTCACATTTTACACTTCTCCATCTTTTAAATGAGACCCATCATGAAAAATCCGAATGGCAGAAATTGGAATACATTTGTTTTGAAATGTCCTACATAGCCATTTTGACTGTAAACAAGCACACCTCCTCCACATTGAAAATGCAAATGATGCACACGTTGAACGTAATTTATTCCAATTTTTGCCAATCGAAGTTTTAAAAATGGGTCTCACTTGAAAGCTATCAAAGTGAAACGCCATTTTATTTTTTTGGGTTATGGAAGGCCACCAAATTTATCAACTTGACCCCAAGTGAGTATAGGATAGCCTCTGAATTTAAAATGGCTCGATATATTAAAACTAAATTTATTTCATTTTTTAAAATGGGAATATAAAAAATTATAAAAATGGGAAAATGAACAAACAGAAAGTGAATTTTAAGGGTGTATCCACGCACCCACGCCGAATGCTTCCGTGGCTGCACCGAGTTGAACCTCTTGGAATGGGCGTGGTCTCGCTCAAGCGGGCAGCCAATCATAGTGACCCACGACCGGTCCGCTGAGTTGTGTGTGGCAGCCAGTGAAGGAGACTAGGAAGGAGAAGAGCTTCCCTACAGCTCATCGCTTCAAAGCTGTCAACACATGGGACTGGTTTGGACATTACTCCCCAACACATAACTAATAACGCCGCTTTTGGACACTTGTCATCTCGCCACTGTCACCGAGAGAAACTCGAGTGTCATTTAACCATGGTTTCCATGGAGCACGTGGCTCACAAGATCCTAACTTTCTTGCCATATGTTCTCGTTTTGATTGACATGCGATACGAAGGTAAGTCATACAGTCGTAACGTGGAAATAGTTCATGCTGTGTTTTACGACACTATATGTCTGCTTTTTGGTCATTCCCTTTCACTACGAATGAGCGTTAGCTAAATCGATAACTGTGCTAAAGTCAGCTTTGCCTTTCAAAGTCAATACATTAGCAGGCTAGCCAGCAGTTTCCCACTTTCTCCCCCATACATTAGTGGCCCCGTTGACACTTGTAAACCGACTTTCTTGTGTCCTTTGTTGCGTTTTATGGACCTAAACCACCCATTTGTGTTATGTTTGAAGTGACTCGCGACAAAAAGCGATAGACGTATGTGGTCAACACAAATCAGTACAGCCCAATGAAAAGTAAACTTTTTTTTTTTACAGTTATGTCGAATTAAATCAGGGGTGACGGCTCATTTTCGACTTGCGAGCTACTCACAACATTAATAAGTGAAACCTTGCAACTACGCTCAAAAATGCAAGTATAGAATCATCTTAATATGCACAGTCGAAGTTGGTGAACTTCGCATGACCGCTTGAACTCATGATGCATAATCTTACTGTATATTTTTTGTCATTCCATGACTGACGACTAGCACTGAATGGATTCAACTAGTGATGTATTGTCCAGACAGCAGCTGCTGATAGCCAATCTCAAAATGATCATCAGTCAATTTGGAACGATATCTGGGTTTAACTCATTTACTGCTATTGGCAACTACATATGTCAAAGATGTATGTTAACTGGCTCATTAATCTTCATGTGGGACACGGCAGACAATAAGCAGTCTGGAGCCTGATAAAGTAGCAGCCCAGGAGGTGGCACCGTTTTTTTTTCCTCTGTAAATCCCACAAGTGCCCATGAGCCCTGGATTTGAGCTCAATGACATTGGCACTGTCAACCCCTCATCCTCCACTCTCGATGAGTCCAGTACAAGCAGTGTTGTAGTTTATTTATTTGTCTGTTTGTACATCAGTGTCCTCCTGAAAATGGTAGCACAAGTGTGACTGTTTTTGATAAGACAGCTGGGATATTAGTCATCGCATCTTTCTCTTTCTCAGCTCGCTTCTTGGTCGAGAAGTCAGTGTCATAGCTTTTAAGAGCGCTCAGAAAATTCCACTCCACTCCACATATCCCTTCTTTGGAATGGCAGTGCTAGACTTGCAGATGAAGCAAACACACTTTGGCTTTCACTTGGCCTAGCTCCCCCACTAATTTTTATACCAAAGCCCAATGCAAGTTTAGTAGCAATAAATAGGCTAACTGACAGGGCAACTCCGTACCTTCCTTGAATTTTGAACCCATGCGTCATAAACAATGTTAGATTGGTTGGTTTACTGCCATGTCATTATTTTTTTTCTTTTGTTTTCTTTCTATTTTTTTTCTATTCACTCTACCTACGCGATTGAGCAGCACAGTAGACTGCATTCAACGTAATGGACACCTCTGATTTAATCTGCGTGCCTAGTTTGAGCATCCTAATTTGTGTATGTTTTGGCAGGAGTAAAGTGTGGCAGGGAAGGGAGCGTGGACCATCACATGGAGATGGGCAAGAAGCTGCTCGCAGCAGGACAGCTAGCCGACGCTCTGTCTCACTTCCATGCCGCCGTGGGTAAGTGGCCTAAAGGTGCCATCTCGTTGCCTATGCATTGCCATGTAAATAAACCTTCTTCTTCTGGTCAGATGGAGATCCCAAGAACTACTTGGCCTATTACAGGAGAGCCACGGTGTATCTGGCCATGGGCAAGTCCAAGTCGGCGCTGCCGGATTTGAGCAGAGTCATCGAACTCAAACCGGACTTCACATCTGTGAGTGTCACATTTTCAAATAGGAAATAATAGAGATAGTCAGTCCCAACTGTTGCCACCATAACAGCTTTATTAACCCTCCTTTTAAATCGGGACTCAAAATGACCTGAGTTTGAAGTTGGAAAAAGCCAAAGAAAAACAAAACACAACTTTTGGTTTTAATCCTTTACGTGGCTACGATGTACATCTTCATTCAACTTATGGGATGTAACAAATCGGTTTTCTAACCCTAATCAGGCACGTCTTCAGAGGGGAAACCTCCTTTTGAAGCAAGGCAAGCTGGACGAAGCGGAGAGTGACTTCCGGAAAGTGGTGAGCGGACCATGTGGCAACATTGACCAAAATTTGGTTTGACCTGAAGGTGTCAGTGTCGCACTGCAGTTAGATTGCCAGTTGTGTGACTCAACTGAAGCATAACGCAGAGCCTTCAAACTATTTCAATTTTATGTAAAAACATTTCCTGGCATGCGCAGTATGTGCGGCCACACAGGGTGGGATTCAAGCGAGCACCTTGACAAAGCAAGAAATCTGAATTGTGTCACTTGAACGCCGGGTAAATCCAGTCGAATTGATTTCATGTGTGTGATGTTTCAGTTGAAGGTCCACCCCAGTGAGAAGGAGGCAACGGAGGCCCAGAATCAGCTGTCGAAATCTGACGAGATCCAACGTCTGGTGGCTGAAGCGAAACGCAGCTACGACATTCAAGACTATGCGACGGCCACCGCCCTGCTGGACACCATCATAGAGGCAGGACACTTCAACTCGACTGCTCTGTCACCTTCATCCTCAGCTTGAGTCACGCGCGTCTTATGTTGTTACAGACTTGCGTTTGGGACGTGAACTCCCGCGAGATGCGCGCCGAGTGCTTCATTCAGATGGGCGAGATGGGAAAGGCCATCAGTGACCTGAAGGTCTCGTCCAAGTTGAGGAACGACAACACGCACGCCTTCTACCAGCTCAGCACCATCTACTACAATCTGGGAGACCACGAGATGTCGCTCAAGTAAGAATAAAATGACGCCGTCTCAATATATGATCTGTAGGGAAGCACTTTACAGTCCAGTCTTCCGTAGAAATTGATTCTGCTTCTGAAATGTGAGCCTTTTCCATTGCTACAATGAAGCACAGTGGTGCTTTGAGGTACAAGTGTAATTTGTTCCGTTACCATGCTTATAACTTCAACCTTCTGTTTTTTTTTGTTTTTGTTTTGTTTTTTTTCCTAAGAAAAATAGCACTCTATAATATTGCGGCCAAGCTGTTCAAGTAAAAACAGAGACCTTTTGTTCTCCCCTTTTATTGATTGTCAGCCTGTCTGTTTCTCACCGATGCATTCAATGCAGTTTGGTTTTCGCAATTTCATGTGGTACGACCTTGAAACGTTTTTTTTTTTTTTTTTTTTTTTTAATATAACTGCACACGTTGAAGTTTCTCATTCAAATACCCGACTCAGAACTTTGAATTTGTTGCTCTGTTTGACATTTCTGCAAGTGTGTTATGATGATTGCGGTGATCATTTTGAACTACCGTAAAAGGAAAATCGGTGACTATGGAACACTGTCCAGTATACCAGTACAATTGTTGAATATGGCTTTTTTTTTCCCCAAAGTGGTTTCCTTCATGTATTCATAGCTGACATTTTCTGCACCTTTTTACTTCCTTTCTCCTCTGGTGGGATGTGCAGTGAGGTGCGCGAGTGCCTAAAACTGGACCCCGATCACAAGCAGTGCTTCAGTCACTACAAGCAGGTCAAAAAGCTCAACAAACAGATCCAGTCTGCTGAGGAACTCATCCAAGAGCAGAGGTGTGTGCGTGCGTGTGGCCTATAAAACGCGATGCATTACATTAGTAGTTCTTGTACTGTTAACATCGAGTAGCACCATGATGACCAGCATTAAAATGCAGAAGTGTCCCGAGTAGTCCCAAATGGTCTTCAAACACAAGGTGGAGGTTTTTATTGTATGCCAATACGACTGTCCCGACCCCCAAAAAGCAATTTAAATGCATGAAACAAGTCAACAAAAAAAGTATAACTGTGAAAAAAGACCATATTAAAAGATTGGGACTGTATTGTAAGTTAAATACAACTGAACTGTAATTCACAAATTTACTGTACTTGATTGAAAAACAAAAGACAAAAACAAAGTTCCTGTAACATGATTGTGTGCTGACCACAAGTGGGAGCCCACGTACCGCGAGTGGTTTGAGAATTGGTGCATTACATCACCCTTGAATAAGTTTATCTCATCCTTTGGCAATGACCTTTCAGGTACGAGGACGCCGTGAGTAAATTCGAGGCAGTGATGAAGACGGAGCCCAACGTGGCTCATTTCACAATCATGGCGAAGGAGCGCATCTGTCATGCGTTGACACATGTAAGACCACCATGCCCTGCCGCCATTTGACGCTTCTTTGAACGCGTATTGAAGGTAGCTGGTTGGCTCTCACAGGGCCAGCAGCAGCCCGCCAGAGCCATCAAAGTGTGCGGCGAAGTTCTCCAGTTGGACCCGCACAACGTCAACGTGTTGAAGGACAGAGCCGAGGCCTACATTCAAAATGAACAGTATGAGGAAGGTAAGCAGTGTCACATGATATCCTATCATATGTAATGGTACGTATACGCTGTTGACGTCTCATGTGAAGCTTGAACATGACTATCTTTGTAACGATTCCTTTTTCAAGCAGATTTTAGTATTTTTTTTTACATTAAATTAATCACTGTGATGACCCCTGACTGACAAGGACTAAACTGAAAATCCAACAACTTTTTTTCTTTATATTTCACTTTTACTCTGAATATTTTGATATTTTTCTTGCAATAGTCCACATTTTTTCATCATGGTACTCTTCTTTTGTAATCACAATGTTGATTTTATTCTTGGGGAAAAAAAGTACACAATTTTCCTCCAACAGTTTTCTCCTTTTAGCGGCATTTCCCCTTGGAAGGAAAAAAAAAACAGTACTTCCCACATTTTTTTCCTTTAACCACCACTACTTTTTCACACACTTTACGAAATGGCAAGTTTTGGTTTGGCTTTCTATGCCTCATTAATTTAGAAAGAAGAGCAATAATGGATGCAAGCATCTCATGTTCAGTATCACTGTGATTTTTATTTTGTTGCTTGTCAGTTAAAAAACAAAAATCAGAGATTTACATTTCGCTAACAAGGTCAAATGTTCTTCTGACCACCAAACATGCGCTGCGAAACGAGACAGTCTCATGACAGGGGTGTACCACAAGGGGCCCTACTAGCTCCACCATCAATAAAAACAGCTACCTCAAGGGTGTGTAAATGCTAGATTATTATTATTATTATTAGTTGTAGTCGTATTCCACTGTCTTTTTTAGCTGCTTATAAATAAAAGCAAGTGGACACACAGGATTTATAGTACTGTGAAAAAAGTAGTACTTTATAAGAATGAAGTTGAAATATTGTGGAAGTGAGTTGATAAAAATTAAGCCATGTTACAAAAAATACTTTTGAGAGTAGAGCATAGTATTGCCAGTATGATGTGCAAACTATTTTTGACTCTCGCTTTTACAACTTTTTACAACTTTTTCGACAAACTAAGGCTACCTGTTATCCTTGAACAATCAAACACATTTTTTTGTCTTTTCAAATCATTTTGGGCAAGCATAATGTTTTCTTGTTCAGTTCCTTTTTTTTTTAAATTGAAACAATAAGACCTCATTCTTTGAACAATGTGTTTCCCCCCCCGTAACATTACTTACATTTTGTTGCTGTGCTAAAGAGGCTCACTTTCACATAATTAGCTAAAACTTAAAACATTAAAACACGATGAATGGCAAGTCTACTAGTTTTAATGCTAGCCCACAATATGCAGGACATTTTTGTTTATCAAGCCAGTGAATCTGATAAGCACCAAGTGTCCCATAAGTGTCCCAACATCCAATGAGGGTAGATGGTGAATAATCCCACGTCCCACCTGACACCTTGCGTTCTCTTTGCCAGACAACACGTCCTCGGCTGCTGTTTGTCTAAAACTGTCACTTGAATGCGCCACTCAAACATTATGGACAACTGCGTACTGTAGTGCGAAACCCCACCCGGCCGTGTCCGCTAAACAGGTTTAATCGCTGCATCCCTGCAGGCAGACCCAACAACCTCTTCGACCGTCTCTTCCAACTCTTGTCACTCAGCTAAAATGCACAATGAACACAGTGGGAGCGCTCGGATGCGGTCATGGTGGCTTTTAAAGTGTCATAGCCCAAGGCCGCTAAATTCACCTTTGAGTGCACCTTACTGGATAAACGGACTCAAACCGCCTGGAGCAGCTGCAACATGAGCTTGAAGTGATGGCTAATGTTGTAATCGAGAAAATATTCACAGATCATTAAGTGGAAATATTTTTTTGCAGTGTAGCTGTAGTGTCACAAAGGCATAAGACTTGCACTTGCATAACCTCTCACTTGATTTCCAAGATTGGAGCCAAGCCACTGGAAATTTTTCAGTCACACATAGAAAAACACACAGGCATCATCTTGGTCATCATTTGAAACATTGCAGTCTTGACAACTAGATAACATCGTGATACACTGTCAATGTTTTGATTGCTACAGAAGCAATGCTTGCATAGTTCTGAGTAGCAACAAGAGATGAACCATCTGATCGCTCTCCATAACAGAGAGGAAGAGAAATAGGAGACAAAAAAAGGGTTTTCTGGTTGTATCAAGACCATTAATAAAAAAATTACTCCCCCCCCCCCACCCCCACCACATTCAAATCACTTAGCAATGTGACTGTCGAGCGACATCTGAAAAAAACGAGCTTCATTCACCCGCAACCTGTAGACCTAGCGCTGCTTTCAAAAGCCACATTGAACGGAAGGGAGGGACCGGTTGAGCGTGCCGGGGAACGCTCCGCTTGTTTGCTTTGTGCTGTCACATGACCGCTTCTGTATCAGTTGCGTCAATTGCATTTTACTTTTACTTTTATTGTTTCATTCTTCCTGAATGTTATCCACGAAATTTTTCCATGACTTTTCTAGAACTTGATAGAAAATATTTTTTCTTTGCCCTGAAATGAACTACAAATATATATTATTTGCCAGGTAACTAATTAAAAAAACTGCATGTAATGAAGATTTAATCCCCCCCCAAACCTTTTTTTTTTCTCTTGTGCGTTGCAGCCATTAGAGATTACGAAAGTGCTTCCGAACACAGCGAGAATGACCGTCAGATCAAAGAAGGTCTGGAGAAAGCACAGCGCCTCCTCAAGCAGTCTCAGAAGCGAGACTACTACAAGATCTTGGGCGTCAAGAGGTACAAACGTGCAAATATTTGTCACCAAATCAACATGTTAACAACTACAGTGTGACGTCATCGAGGTTGTTCTTATGTTACGCAACAGGACGGCCCAGAAGAAGGAGATCATCAAAGCGTACAGAAAACTGGCCCAACAGTGGCACCCGGACAACTTCCAGGACCCAGAAGAAAAGAAGGCAGCTGAGAAGAAGTTCATCGACATTGCTCAGGCCAAGGAGGTCCTAACCGACCCGGGTAAGAATGGCATAGCTATGAACGATAGTATCGGGCGAGTACCTGGTATCGGTACTCGCCCTTCCCTAATTACTCGCCCTTCCCTAATCAATACTCTTATAGTTTGGAGATGATGATGTGAAAGACATTGCAAAATGTAGTTTTTATTTTAGATGTAGACGAAGGGAGAATAATTATAATTGTGTGTTTCTGTCCATGTCTCCCAGAAATGAGAACCAAGTTCGACCACGGCGAAGACCCCATGGACCCCGAGAGTCAACAGGGTCACCACAGGGGGGGCGGCCATAAATTCCACACCTTTCAAGGCTTCAACCCGTTCGGATCAGGACCCTTCCACTTCAAATTCAACTTCAACTGAGGACGCCGGAGCGCAGACTTTAATGTCTTCATTTAAAAAGGGAGCTTGTCAGCTCAATTAAAACGGTTTGTCAAAATGTGGACTGCTCCATTTTGAATACGACGCGTTGCTATGCAAACAAAGAGGAGCATTTAACTACCGGGAGCAAAGGGTTTTATCTTTGATGTGCATCCATTCAGGAAAATCATTTTGTACATGCCAACAAACTAATATTTTTACGATTGGACTGTGTTTTCACCTGTAAATAAAGAGCTTATTTATGTATGTAAAATGCACTTCAAAATTTGAATTTGTGGTTGATCACACAATGAAACACAACACTTATCATTTTTACACCACTTACCATGGCAAGGCGTTTGTGGCCGAAAGAAACAACCATGTTTAGAAAGGCGCTTTTGGCCGAAAAAACGACCATGTATCGGAAGGCATTTTTATCCCCCCCAAAAAACGACCATGTATAGGAAGGCGTTTTGGGCCAAAAAAAACAACCATGTATAGTAAGGCGTTTTGGGCTGAAAAAAACGACCATGTATGATGAGGCGGTTTTGGCCAAAAAAAAAAAACGACCATGTATACTAAAGCGTTTTGGAATGAAAAAAACGAGCATGTATAGGAAAGCGTTTTGGGCCGAAAAAAAAGACCATGTATAGTAAGGTGTTTTTGACCTAAAAAAACAATCATGAATAGTAAGGCGTTTTTGACCGAAAAAAATGACCATGTATACTAAGGCGTTTTTTGGCCGAAAAAAAAGACCATGTATAGTAAGGCGATTTCTTTAATCGAAAAAAACCCACCATGTATAGTGAGGCGTTTTTAACCAAAAAAAAAAAACGACCATGTACAATAAGGTATTTTTAGCAAAAAAAAAAAAAAAACGATCATGTATAGAAAGGCGATTTTTTTTCATTGAAAATTACGACCATGTATAGTAAGACGTTTTTAGCCAAGAAAAATGACCATGTATAGTACGGCGTTTTAGCCGAAAAAAAACGACCATGTATAGTAAGGCGTTTTTAGCCGAAATTTTTACCCGAAAAAAATGACCATGTAGAGTAAGGCATTTTTAGCCCCAAAAAATGACCATGTATAGTCAGGCGTTTTTAGACGAAAAAAACGACTATGTGTTGTAAGGCGTTTTTAGCCGAAAAAACGACCACGTACAGTAAGGCGTTTTTAGCCGAAAAAAATGACCATGTATAGTAAGGCGTTTTTAGCCGAGAAAAATGACCATGTCTAGTTAGGCGTTTTTTGCCCCAAAAAAACGACCATGTATAGTAAGGCGATTTTTTTTAGCCGAAAAAAAACGACCATGTATGGCACAGGTGTCAAGACTCCGGTCGTGGAGGCCCACTGTCCTGCATGTTTTCCAAGTCTCCCAGTTGCTACACACCTGATTCAAATGATCATATCATCAGCAAGGTCTGGGGAAGCCTGATTTTGAACGTATTCATTTGAATCAGGTGTGTTTCAACAGGGAGACTTGGAAAACATGTAGGACAGCGGCCCTCCAGGACCTGAGTTTGACACCCCTGATGTATGGTAAGGCGTTTTTAGCCAAGAAAAACGACCATGTATAGTACGGCGTTTTAGCCGAAATTTTTAGCCGAAAAAAACGACCATGTATAGTCAGGCGTTTTTAGCCAAAATTTTTACCCGAAAAAAATGACCATGTAGAGTAAGGCATTTTTAGCCCCAAAAAATGACCATGTATAGTCAGGCGTTTTTAGACGAAAAAAACGACTATGTGTTGTAAGGCGTTTTTAGCCGAAAAAACGACCACGTACAGTAAGGCGTTTTTAGCCGAAAAAAATGACCATGTATAGTAAGGCGTTTTTAGCCGAGAAAAATGACCATGTCTAGTTAGGCGTTTTTTGCCCCAAAAAAACGACCATGTATAGTAAGGCG
>NW_017805698.1:3734864-3740360 GCF_001891065.2 Hippocampus comes | reverse complement strand
GACCATGTATAGTAAGGCGATTTTTTTAGCCGAAAAAAACGAACATGTATGGTAAGGCGTTTTTAGACGAGAAAAACGACCACGTATAGTAAGGCGTTTTTTTTTCATTGAAAATTACGACCATGTATAGTAAGGCGTTTTTAGCCAAGAAAAATGACCATGTATAGTAAGGCGTTTTTAGCTGAAAAAAACGACCATGTATAGTAAGACGTTTTTAGCCGAGAAAAATGACCATGTATAGTAAGGCGTTTTTAGCTGAAAAAAACGACCATGTATAGTAAGACGTTTTTAGCCGAGAAAAATGACCATGTATAGTAAGGCGTTTTTAGCTGAAAAAAACGACCATGTATAATACAGCGTCTTTAGCCGAAAAAAACGACCATGTAAGGCATTTTTTGCCCCAAAAAAAACACTATGTGTAGTAAGGCATTTTTAGGCCAAAAAAACGACCATGTATTGTAAGGTGTTTTTCACACACACAAAAAAAAAAAAAAATTTAAAAAACAATGTATAGTCAGGCATTTTTAGCCGGAAAAAAACCCACCATGTATAGTAAGCCGTTTTTAGCCCAGTCCAGGTTCTCGCCCTTTCTCTGCGAAGCTTGCATGTCAAGCTTTTTTGCATGACATGTATATGAAGACCTTTTTGGTTTGTTACTTTCGAGTTCAAAAAAGCAGTGCCATTCTGGTCAACTGGTTACTGTGTCCGCTTTACAGCGCAGAAGTGCAGGGTTTTTAGCTGAAAAAGACGACCATGTAGTAAGGTGTTTTAAGCCAAGAAAAACGACCATGGATAGTAAGGCGTTTTTAGCAGAAAAAAACGACCATGTATATATCGTAAGGGGTTATTCGCCGAAATGTTTAGCCGAAAAAAATGACCATGTATAGAAAGGCGTTTTTCGCCCAATGTAACGACCATGTCGAGTAAGGCTTTTTTAGCAGAAATTTTTAGCTGAAAAAAACGACCATGTATGGTAAGGCGTTTTTAGCCGGAAAAAACGACCATGTATTGTAAGGTGTTTTTTACCAGAAAAAAAAAAAAAAGACAATGTATAGTGAGGCAATTTTAGCCAGAAAAAAAACCCACCATGTATAGTCAGGCGTTTTTCGCCCCAAAAAACGACCATGTATAGTCAGGTGTTTTTAGCCCAGTCCTTCCTCTGTGAAGCTTGCTTGTCAAGCTTTTTTGCATGACCTGTATATTAAGACCATTTTGGGTTGTTACTTACGAGCTCAAAAAAGCAGCACCACTCTGGTCAACTGGTTACTGTGTCTGCTTTCCAGCGCAGAAGTGCAGGGTTCAAATCCAGGTGTCGGCCATCATCTGCGGAGTTTGCATATCGAGCTTTTTTTTTTTGAGCGACCAGGTATGTAAAGACTTTTTTGGGTTGTTTCTTATGAGATGGGTAAAGCAGCCCCCCCCCGTGGTCCACTGGTTCGGGCGTCAGCTGAACAGTCGGAAGATCCACGGTTCAAAACCAGGTCTTTATCATCGTCTGCAGAGTTTGCATATATAATAAGGCTTTTCTGATGACCATGTATCGTAAAGAGTTTTTAACCAAAAAAAAGACCATGTATAGTGAGGCATTTTTAACTAAAAAAAACGACAATGTATAGTAAGGCGTTTTGAGCCGGAAAAAACGACCATGTATAGTAAGGCGTTTTTAGCCGAAAAAAACAACCATGTATAGTAGGGTGTTTTTAGATGAAAAAAATGACCACGTAGAGTAAGGCGTTTTTAGCTGAAAAAAAAACGACCATGTATAGGAAGGCGTTTTTAGCCAAGAAAAACAAGCATGTATAGTCAGGCGTTTTTCGCTGAAAAAAATGACCACGTATAGTAAGGCGTTTTTAGCCAAAATTTTGAGCCGAAAAAAACGACCATGTATAGTAAGGCGTTTTTAGCCAAAAACAACGACCATGTATAGTAAGGCGTTTTTAGCCGAAAGTAAGGTGTTTTTAGCCAAATCAAAGACCATGTATAGTAAGGCCTTTTTAGCCAAAAAAAAAAAAAATGACCATGTATAGTAAGGCGATTTTTTTAATCGAAAAAAACGACCATGTATAGTAAGGTGTTTTTAGCCAAGAAAAACAACCATGTATAGTAAGGCGTTTTTAGCCGAAATTTTTAGCCGAAAAAAACGACCATGTATAGAAAGGTGTTTTTTGCCGAAATTTTTAGCCTTAAAAAAGTGACCATGTATAGTAAGGCGTTTTTAGCAGAAATTTTTAGCCGAAAAAAATGACCGTGTAGAATAAGGCGTTTTTAGCCGAAAAAAACGACCATGTATAGTAAGGCGTTTTTAAAAGAAATTTTTAGCCGAAAAAAATGACCATGTAGAACAAGGCGTTTTTAGCCGAAAAAAACGACCATGTATAGTAAGGCGTTTTTAAAAGAAATTTTTAGCCGAAAAAAATGACCATGTAGAACAAGGCGTTTTTAGCCGAAAAAAACGACCATGTATAGTAAGGCGTTTTTAAAAGAAATTTTTAGCCGAAAAAAATGACCATGTAGAACAAGGCGTTTTTAGCCGAAAAAAACGACCATGTATAGTAAGGCGTTTTTAAAAGAAATTTTTAGCCGAAAAAAATGACCATGTAGAATTTTTAGCAGAAATTTTTAGCTGAAAAAAACGACCACTTATAGTAAGGCGTTTTCAGCCGTAAAAAAAACGACCATGTATAGTAAGGCGTTTTTAGCCGAAAAAAACGACCATGCATAGCCAGGCGTCTTTAGCCGAGAAAAACTACCATGTTTAGTAAGGCGTTTTTAGCAAAAATTTTTAGCTGAAAAAAACAACCATGTATAGTAATGCGTTTTTAGCCGAAAAAAACGATGTTTGGTAAGGTGTTTTTAGCCGAAAAAAACGACCATGTAGAGTAAGGCGTTTTTAGCCGAGAAAAATGACCATGTATACTAAGGCGTTTTTAGCCAAAAAAAACGACCATGTATAGTAAGGCGTTTTTAGCAAAAATTTTTAGCCGAAAAAAACGATGTTTGGTAAGGTGTTTTTAGCCGAAAACAACGACCATGTAGAGTAAGGCATTTTTAGCCCGAAAAAAAGGACCATGTATAGCAAGGCGTTTTTAGCCGAGAAAAATGATCATGTATACTAAGGCGTTTTTAGCCAAAAAAAACTGCCATGTATAGTAAGGCGTTTTTAGCCGAGAAAAACGACCATGTATAGTAAGGCGTTTTAACCCGAAAAAAACGACCATGTATAGTCAGGCGTTTTTAGCCGAGAAAAACGACCATGTATAGTAAGGCGTTTTAACCCGAAAAAAACGACCATGTATAGTCAGGCGTTTTTAGCCGAGAAAAACGACCATGTATAGTAAGGCGTTTTAACCCGAAAAAAACGACCATGTATAGTCAGGCGTTTTTAGCCGAGAAAAACGACCATGTATAGTAAGGCGTTTTAACCCGAAAAAAACGACCATGTATAGTCAGGCGTTTTTAGCCGAGAAAAACGACCATGTATAGTAAGGCGTTTTAACCCGAAAAAAACGACCATGTATAGTCAGGCGTTTTTAGCCGAGAAAAACGACCATGTATAGTAAGGCGTTTTAACCCGAAAAAAACGACCATGTATAGTCAGGCGTTTTTAGCCGAGAAAAACGACCATGTATAGTAAGGCGTTTTAACCCGAAAAAAACGACCATGTATAGTCAGGCGTTTTTAGCCGAGAAAAACGACCATGTATAGTAAGGCGTTTTAACCCGAAAAAAACGACCATGTATAGTCAGGCGTTTTTAGCCGAGAAAAACGACCATGTATAGTAAGGCGTTTTAACCCGAAAAAAACGACCATGTATAGTCAGGCGTTTTTAGCCGAGAAAAACGACCATGTATAGTAAGGCGTTTTAACCCGAAAAAAACGACCATGTATAGTCAGGCGTTTTTAGCCGAGAAAAACGACCATGTATAGTAAGGCGTTTTAACCCGAAAAAAACGACCATGTATAGTCAGGCGTTTTTAGCCGAGAAAAACGACCATGTATAGTAAGGCGTTTTAACCCGAAAAAAACGACCATGTATAGTCAGGCGTTTTTAGCCGAGAAAAACGACCATGTATAGTAAGGCGTTTTAACCCGAAAAAAACGACCATGTATAGTCAGGCGTTTTTAGCCGAGAAAAACGACCATGTATAGTAAGGCGTTTTAACCCGAAAAAAACGACCATGTATAGTCAGGCGTTTTTAGCCGAGAAAAACGACCATGTATAGTAAGGCGTTTTAACCCGAAAAAAACGACCATGTATAGTCAGGCGTTTTTAGCCGAGAAAAACGACCATGTATAGTAAGGCGTTTTAACCCGAAAAAAACGACCATGTATAGTCAGGCGTTTTTAGCCGAGAAAAACGACCATGTATAGTAAGGCGTTTTAACCCGAAAAAAACGACCATGTATAGTCAGGCGTTTTTAGCCGAGAAAAACGACCATGTATAGTAAGGCGTTTTAACCCGAAAAAAACGACCATGTATAGTCAGGCGTTTTTAGCCGAGAAAAACGACCATGTATAGTAAGGCGTTTTTAGCAGAAAAAAACGACCATGTATATATCGTAAGGCGTTATTAGCCGAAATGCTTAGCCAAAAAAAATGACCATGTATAGTAAGGCGTTTTTCGCCGAAAAAAACGACCATGTATAGTAAGGCGTTTTTCGCCGAAAAAAACGACCATGTATAGTAAGGCGTTTTTCGCCGAAAAAAACGACCATGTATAGTAAGGCGTTTTTCGCCGAAAAAAACGACCATGTATAGTAAGGCGTTTTTCGCCGAAAAAAACGACCATGTATAGTAAGGCGTTTTTCGCCGAAAAAAACGACCATGTATAGTAAGGCGTTTTTCGCCGAAAAAAACGACCATGTATAGTAAGGCGTTTTTCGCCGAAAAAAACGACCATGTATAGTAAGGTGTTTTTCCCCCAAAAAAAAAAAAAAAAAGGCAATGTATCGTAAAGCATTTTTAGCCAGAAAAAAAACGACCATGTATCGGTAATAGGTGTTTTTAGCCCAGTCCAGGTCTCGCACTTCCTCTGCGAAGCTTGCATGTCAAGCTTTTTTGCATGACATGTATATGAAGACCTTTTTGGGTTGTTACTTACGAGCTCAAAAAAGCAGCGCCACTCTGGTCAACTGGTTACTGTGTCTGCTTTCCAGCGCAGAAGTGCAGGGTTCAAATCCAGGTGTCGGCCATCATCTGCAGAGTTTGCATATTGAGCTTTTTTTTTTTGAGCAACCAGGTATGTAAAGACCTTTTTGGGTTGTTTCTTATGAGATGGGTATAGCAGCGCCCCCATGGTCCACTGGTTCGGCCGGTAGCTTCACAGTGGGAAGATCCAGGTCTTGACCATCGTCTGCAGAGTTTACATATATAATCAGGCTTTTCTGATGACCATGTAAAGAGTTTTTAACCAAAAAAAAAAAAGACCATGTATAGTTAGGCATTTTCAACTAAAAAAAAACAACCATGTATAATAAGGCGTTTTTACCCCCCCCC